>NW_027528369.1:9363664-9412748 GCF_008692635.1 Crocuta crocuta | reverse complement strand
GGCTCCACAGCCCCCCCCCCGCCTCTGCCTGGAATGAATGAAATTCAGATCGCGCTCCGACAGTCCCATGAATTATCTGTTCCCAGGCCTGCCTTCCATGCTCTTTCATCTCCATAGCCGAAGCCACGTCGGGGTGTAAAGAGGGGACTTCCTTCTCGTGAAATAATCCATTGACATCTCTACAAAGGCCCCCGTGACACCCAAATTGCCTGTGTCTCATGGAAGAAAGACACGATTGGGGACCATTTGGAACCTCTTAAAAAAGGAGGTCAGTGACTCCTGGAAGCGGCCGGGGAGCTGCCGTGCGGGCGGGCGGGGACCCTGGGCCAAGTCTCTTAATGGTCTAGTTAAAAAGTGAAGGCACATCTGCGCTAAATGGAACCTGTCGGGAAGCCAGACGGACAGCCCCTGCTGTGCCCTGGGTCCTGCCCCGTCCAGTGTACCCCGCTGCCATCTGTTCTGGACAGAGGGGTTTGGGGGAGCTTTCACAGGACTCCATGATGGCCCTTGCTCTCCATCTGCCCGATGAGCTCCCCATGCTCAGCAGGGCCTGGCTGGGGGGTTGGGAATCCACCACATGTCTGCTGTTCAGAAAACGGGGCGAAGGGGTTTCTCATGGGTGTGTGCAGAGGGCGGCTCCCCTCCTCCCCCTGGAGAAGGGTCCTGGCTGGAGGGTGATGCCTGGCTCTGCCCACTGCGACCAGCATGGGGAGATGGAGTGAAAATAATGGTGACTCGTGTTCTAGCTGCCCTCTGACTGGGCTCTGGGCTGGGCGTTTCCGGAAACCTGGGGAGAAGGCACTTTATGATTTCAGGCTTGCTGGTGACACAGTTGGGCCACCAACTTGCCAGAGTAATGGAGACAGTCCAGGAAGGGCCGTGGTGGTAACACAAGGGACGCCACACTCACGTTCCCGAGGGGGGAGAGTGGGGCTCACTACTCAGGGGCCCGTGCTCGACTGCCCTGGCTCGCACAGTGTGACACCCCGGGGCGGCCACCCCTGCCTCAGCGAGTTGTAGTCTCAAAGGGGGTGGATATGTAAATTCACGCAGCATGCAGTAGGCACTCTGTAGTTGCTCATGGGCTGCGGCTTGTCGTGAGCCTACTTTGTGCACCCAGCAGCTCGGAGCCTCGGGCAGGTCCCGGACCTGCTTCAAGCGCCGGGGTTCGTGTCCGTGAAGTGTGGAGATGCGCACAGCGGCCGGGGTCACGGGTAGTCTGGAGGGTCACGAGGCACCAGCGACAGGCTCCTTGAGGCGTGCGGTGTGCGCCCGTCCCTGCGGCCCTCCATCGCATCCCACCCCTCCTCAGCCGTAACCATGGGAAAGTGACTCCCGCGTCCTAAAGTGCTAAGTGAGGCCCAGGGGCAGGTGAGGCCTCCCTGCACGGGGCTGCCCTCCGCCCCAGGAACTGCGGGCTCTCCTGAGCCCCAGGCCCCGCCAGGGCCGCCTGTGCCATGGCTGCAGCGCGCAGCCGGCTGGGGAGGCGGCCGTGTGTGCTGGCCTTGGATGGGCCGGCTGGTTTTATTTACAAACGAGAGCTAAGAAACACTGGCCCAGGCCAGCCCAGCACGACTGCATCCCCAGCGCCCCCTCCAGCCTCCCCGCCGGGAGACCATGGATTCCTGCAGACGCTCAAGTAGCTGAATGGCCACGAGCCGAGCTAAAAGCGAGAGGGTGCGGTGGTGTGGCTGCCGGAGGCGCACTGGACTCAACTCTGTGGCGAGCTCCTCACCAAGCAGTACCACCCCGGAAGGACCAGGGGTGAGGGGGTGGGAGCTGGCTCACCCAGGACAGGAACCGTGTGCAGGGAAACACCCGCACTGAGCTCCGCCTGTATACCTGTCCCTACTCCATGCATTTCATCGGGGAGGCAGTATTTATAGCGTAACGGAGGGGAAGGCAAGATGGTGCAGCCACTTTGGGGACAGTTTGGTGGTTTCTTTCAAAGCGAAACATGCTCTCACCGTGTGACCCAGCCATCATGCTCCTTGGTATTTACCCAGAGGAGTTGAAAACTTATGTCCACACAGCGATTTGCACACAGCTGTTTACAGCAGCTTTATTTAACCTTGCCAGAACTCGGAAGCAACCAGCGTGTCTTTCGGTAGGTGGTGGGTGAACACACCGTGGCCCACCAGACAGCGTGGCATTATTCTGTGCTGGAAGGACGTGAGCTCTCAAGCTCATTTTCCTCAGGAAAAGACATGGAGGAATTTTAAATGCATGTCAGTACATGACAGAGGTCAGTCTGAAAAAGCTGCACATGACATGATTCCGACTCGATGACGTTGTGGAGAAGGGAAAACCACAGAGACAGAAGATGGGTGGGTGCAGGTGTGTGCATGTGTGTGCACACACGTGTGGAAGGGGTGACCAGGCAGAGCCCGGAGCGTGTTTAGAGTAGTGAACCTACTGGACCCAACACTAAAATGGTAGAGACGTGTCATCGTACATTTGTCAAACCCGTAAAATGTCTACCGCCAACAGTGAGCCCTGAGGTCAACCATGACCTTGAGTGACAGAAATGTATCCATGTGGGTTCATTGACTGTAATTAACTGTAGCAGAAGATGTTAATAATAGGGACTCTGTGCATAGGGGACAGAGAAGGACAGGTGGGACTCTGAACTTCCCTGCTCAAATTTTCTGTAAACCTATAGCTGTTCTAAAAAAATTAAGTCTATTAATTTAATAATAATAATAATAAGATGATAATAAAGCAGTACCAGAGCATGGACTCTGGACAGACTGCCAGGCTCGAACGCCACCTGAGCTGCCACGATGTGTCAGCTGGATGAGGCTGCTGAGCCCACCTCTGCCACCAAACACCTGTCTGTGCCACAGGGAGCGTGTCCTGCAGCCATAACTGCAGTCCAGGAGCAGGTGGGAGACTCCCTGGCAGAGGCGTCCCGCATAGGCCCGCACCCGAGAGGTCCAGCCGGGCACCTGCGGAGCCTGGCCTCCCCTGGCTGGCCCCGCTGTCATGAAGCCCAGCCCCCCAAACTCCTCTCTTACCGTCTCCCCTGTGATTGTGTTTCTCCGGTGGGACCCCGCTGCACAGCCGTGTATCGGTTCACACCGCCTCCACTTCTGACGGCGTTTGAGGCTGGAAGGGTTTAGATGACCTGTATGTTCAGTTCTAACCGCGCTTTCTGCACAGGAGGAAACTGAGACTCGCAGACGTTAGCCCACAACATAGTCATGCCATCCCTCTGGAGTCTGGGCGTCATCAAGGTCAGGGAAGGGTCCCGTTCCGCACAGCCGGCCCGGCAGATGGGGGTTGGAGGAGCCCGAGGAGGGGCTGAACCTGAACACCTCCTGCCCTGACCTTGGACGGGATCCCGACATCTGCCTCCTGGAGCAGATGCCCCTCGTCTTCCTGGGGGGACAACCGAGAGCTTCCAGTGGGTTTTTATTAGAAACAATTGGAGGATCCAGCTGCTTCTTAGACGTTTCGAGTTGCACATTTTTTGCATTCCTCCTTGACCTGGCACTGTTGGGACACTGCCATTTAAAAAAAATAATAATTCTGGTATTTGAAATTAAAAAAAAAAAAAATCACAGCCTTCCTTGCCTTGACTCACTTCCTGTGGTGTTTCCCGGCCTAATGGAAACCTGACCAGCTGTGTGGCCAAGGAGGCCTCCCCTGCATCAGGGCAGAGTTCAGCATGGAGAGCGGTGTTTTAGCTCAGGTGGGTGGGAAGAGGCAGAGGAGAGGGGGGCTTCCCCTGCTGAAACCGAAAAGCAAAGGAAGGGCCAGAAGGAGGGTGTCCGCTGTGCAGTGTGCAGGCCGGGCCTTGGGGGGTGGAGAAGGGGCAAGCCAGAGGCAGGGCCTCTCCTCATGGTCCTGTTCTGTCGCTCTGCAAGGACACCAGCGCTCAGAAGTGACGTCCTCACAGATGCTCCTCCGGGGCCACACAGCTGGATAAAATAAACTCTTAGCCACAGTAAGTATCTCAGCGAAGCCCCCACCAGCAGTTGTGGAGGAGAGTAGACCTCTACGGGGCGCCCACACCCACACCCACAGGCGGAAGAGCAACTAAATCGGCCAGCGCCTTCCCTCCTGCTGTCTTCCTCCCCCGCCGGCAGTCCTAGCTAACTTGTATCCAGCGTTCACGGTGGAGCGGACCTCACTTTAGCCTCAACACAGCGCCGATGGCTGGATACGGTAGAAGCCGTGATTGCTGCCACCATTTAATGGAGGCAGCGCTGGGGGAAGTGAAACACCTGATAAAGAAATACCACGCGGCCATGAAGGAAGCTGCATGACTGGACCACTGACCTGAGTCACCAGGCTCTGCTCATTTCAGGGGCAGCAGGCGAGGAGGGTTTTGCAGAGAAGTCACCTGGGATGCTCGGCAAATGTTGACAGATAGGCACTGAGGGCCATTAAAAAGAAAGCGGACGCTGGCCTTAAACTGTGTAAATAGCCTGATGATTTATACGCTGGGAAGCGGGGTGGCTCTGTCTTCTGAGGCTAACCGTCCACCTGTCCTGTGACCCGCCATGTACACCCAAGAAAAATGAATCTGTGCATCCGCCAACGATAGAAGGACAGCAATGGCCGTGGCAGCATCCCAGTGACGCCCAATGAGGAAATGCCAGAGGTGCAATGGGTAGATGAGGGACGTGCACTCATACAACGGACTGTATTTCACAGCGATGAACAAGAATGGAACTCTGCTACACACGGCGTGAAGGAGCCTCACGAGCTGATGACGAGTGAAGGGAGCAGAATCCCGAGAGCCGAGCATACACGCCCTGTGGGATCCCCGACACACGGGGCTCGAGAGCGGGCAGCACCGGCCTGTGGTGAGGGCTTAGGGCAGTGGGTACCCATGGGAGATGTTGCCAGGAAGAGAGCGAGCCTTCTGGAGGGACCGGAATATTCCGTATCTTGAGCCAGGTGGTGGCTACACCAGAGTGTCCTGAAGTAAAGATTCACTAGGCTGCACCCTGAATGGTTGTGTCCTTTACCGTGTGTGCATAATGTCAGTTAAAGTAGAGAGAAAGGCACAGGCATTGCCCCTAGCTGGCGTATCACCCAGTGGGGTGACTGGCGTCCTCTGGGAAGTTCAGAGAAGGGCTACTTCAGTAGAGGTTGGGGTGCGGCAGGAGGGTGACATGACATCGTAGGTTCAACAGCTATAGAGTCTCCTTGAGACCTCCGTCCACAAGGGCTTCACACGTTGCCCCCAGCATCCACGTCAGTGTAAGTGACACCCTCCCGACACGCGTGTGTGTCTGACTTGAGGTTTTGTGTGCCCACGCCAGATACGACAAGCTCAGATGGACAACGTTGTTTCACTGGTGTCGTTACCACGCATGGTCTGAGTACGTGAGGCAGATGTCCAGTGGTTCTGGTCTTTCCTAAGCACTTAACCCTCTCTCACTGCATATTTAGACAAAGGGCAGAGACGTGAACTTCCACCTGGCATGTTGGGAGTTAGTGCAGGGTGTGGTCACTCGGACATCTGCACCGCAGTCGTCACACAAGTGTGCAGCAGGAGCCGACGGAAGGGGACTGAGGTACTGTCCCCCAGAAGTCACTCCTCCCGGCTGGATATCTCAGGAGGCCTTCGTAAAATAACAAAACCAAACACCGCTGCTGAGCAGGGTGCGTTGTGGGTTGATCACTTGCCAGCCTGGGATGGTCCTTCAACGTGCAGAGCAAGTCAGACAAGGCATGTAACTCGCAAGCGTGGGAGATGTTCACTAAGGGAATAAAAAGAGAAGATTCCCTCTGTTCCCTCTCTTGCTGCATTAAGGTTCTGAGCCCATCTAAACCTAAGATTAGTTCTTGAACAAAGATGGTTGTTACTGGAGAATCCCACACCAAGCTCACATCATCCCGTTCGGGCTGGAAAAAGTCGCTCCACTCTGGTTGATGGAGTCACCGTGTAGAACCTATACAGATCACTGATTTTTAAAACACTCAGTCAAACCAAAGCTAATCAAAGCAACCAACGGCTAGAGAGCCTGCTGTGTCCCATGTTCTGTGTTTAGTACCGCAAGTCCATGCCCCCCTGGAACTCACGGCTTTCTATCTCCAAAAGGGGTGGTGGCTCATTCACAGTGCGGTTGGGAATGTGGTCGTTCTTCTGAGTCATGACTATGGATGTTAATCCCTCTGCACTATGTGCACACACAAGAGCCAGCTAAGGGAGTTTCTGATTGTCAGGAGGTAACAAGTTCACACACACGAACTTCTGGATGGATGTTATGTTAATGAACAGATATCATTGAAAAGGCTGGAATTCATATACATAACAGGGATTGTTTTAGAGACAGAGTTGGTTACTTATTGCTTTGTGCCCCAGGTGTACCTACTGAATTATGATAATTACATTACAGAATTACATTACATTTGTTAATATTCATGACTCTGTTCAACTGAATGGTCAAGCCCTTGGAAGTGAGAACTATGGTTTAATCAGGGTCTGGATCCCCAGTGCCTGGTACTCAATAGATGCTTGATAAGTACTTGCTGAAAGAGTTAATGAATGAATGGGTGAGTAGTGTGAATGACTCCAATGTGCTCTTGGAAAAATGAGCATTTTTAACATTTATTTTGTGATTTGGAAGACAAGGCTAATGCTGACACTGTTTCATTGTGAGGGTTGGGTGGGGTGGGCAAATAGAGTGGTAAATGGTGTGTGCTGACACAGTAAGTGTTCCTTTGGGGTTGGGTGGTGATGGGGGGGGTGATGGTGATGTTGATGGTGGTGGTGGTGGTGATGGTGGTGATGGTGATGGTGGTGAAGGTGGCGATGGTGGTGGTGATGGTGATGATGGTGGTGAAGGTGGCGATGGTGGTGGTGATGGTGACGATGGTGGTGATGGTGGCGATGGTGGTGATTGCGGCAACATCTGCAGTGACAACAGTGGAGGAAGAGACTAAGCAGGAAGAGAAAGAAAGGAATTTACTTTGCTAATCGTCACTAACAAATCAGCGTTATGGTTGGAATTCCATGTACAGCCCTAACTTTAGAGCAGTTTCTCTGGAAGCATAAGACAGATGAGGGCTGTGCCTTGGAACTCCATGTGAACTCACCCTAGTGGGCTGGGGTCAAACTCTGGGCAATGGATTGGCTCATTAAACAAATGACCTAATTTAGTACTTAAGACACCCAAAATTTACTATACTAATTTGTCAAGTCATCGAGAACAACCAAAGCGCAGTCAGCCTCGTAGGTTTTCATGGAATTACAGACAAAATTCAGATTAACCACTCAGTAAAAGGTTCAATTAAAGTAGGGCTGACAATTTAGTCTAGGAGCACTGAGGAGACTTTTATGGGCTGGTATAAATCTCCCGGCCAATTCTTTCATCTTGTCCTTTCCATTTTTAGCACCTCTCAAGGAGAATGGTTTATGGAACTGGGGAGCAGGAAGCAGGAAGTAGGAAACAGGAAGTAGAGGGGTTCTATTTTGGATGTGACAACTGATAAGCATGTTAAGGCTCGGTTTCCTTGGGGAGCAGCTGTGGAAGGGGGTCATCCCCTTTGCTGGCTAGCGGTGAGGACCGAGCAAATGAGGCTGGTGCGTCAGTGATCCGGCATCCGACATCGGCTACAGAAATACAAAACAGTCAACTAAGGAGTGGCTGCCACAGAACGTGTGCTTTTTACATCTGAATCTCGAATCACAGCTCCCCGGATAACGGAGCTGGTATTTGACATTTTTCTGCAGAGCAGCCCCTGCGGGTTCTCTGCTCTGGGGAGGGGGAAGCAGCAGGGAGGCAGCGTTGAGGGGCGCCTCCTCCCTCAGGTCACTGGGACAGCTCTCCACCTGCACGGTGAGCATTGCACAGCTTCCCAGTTCAGACCCGTCTGGTTCTCACATCAGGCGAAGCCCCAGTGTCAGGAGGGGGCCGAAACACACCCGGGAGATGCCAAGATGTAGGAACGAGCGTGTTTATATTGTATTTGCATTAATGCTTCCTCGAGTTTATTTTCAAAGTGAAGAAGGAACAATGCATAGTAGGCTATTAAACCCAAACATAATCAGTTTACAGTCAGGGGCGTGCTCCTAAGAATGTTTTCCTCCAGCGTCTCGAAGGGTCCACTTGAGCAGGGAGCGGGGGTGGGGGACGGGCCGCGGCCAGCTCTCCCCGGGCTCGGGCCTGCCTCTGGGCCACTGCTGTTTGTCATATGGAGTGGATTAGCCTCTCTCACACTGTCAACTTGGGTGTTCTGCTGGGGTCTTGGTTTTGCTTTTTATAACGGCAGGAAGTGCCCCTCTCGGACCACATGTGCAATCGTGTGGGAACGGCGGGGAGGGGGAGTGGGGTGTGGACATGAGAAAGCCTCCCCTCAGATGGACGGCGTGGGGGGAGGCGGGGAGGGAGGCAGGCGTGCCGGCCGAGTCAGCTTTCCGGGCCCTGGTGGCAGGAGGGTGGGGAGGCGGAGGCTGTCTTGACGGACCCCGCCTGTCCCTGGGTCTGCCCTCGTACACAGTGCCGTGCGGACTCGCGGCGTGGCCGTTAAAGCATGAGGGACTGCAGCTGCTGCTTAATTTGTTCTGAATTTCCTGCCGGCCTCGCCAGACGTGTACAGGAAATGGGCGGTAAATGTTTAATAGGTCATACCTAAGCAGACAATTAACAGGTGCTGTCATCTAGAAAATCCCACACGGTGTGTGCGGGCCCAGACCGGGGCCAAGCCTGCCCTTCGGTTTGGTTTGTTCCTTTGGAATAAAGGCAGGTATAATGTTGTGGGGCGGGGAGGGGCACCCAGCAGAGGATTTAATAGACTGAAACTCAAGGGTAGTGGCTCCCACCTCAGGCTCACCCGGCCCTGGCCCTCCGTGTCCGTGAACGCTGCGCCGTGGAAGCCCGAGCGGGCCCCTATGCCACAACGGGTGGATGCTGGGAGCCGGGAGCACCCAGGTTCACGGAGAAGCGACTTCCTCACCAGCCACTCCTTCCCCCACCTATTCCCCCAGTGGGGGGTGGCCAGGTAGAGACACAGAGGGTGGCCAAGGCCCTTCCATGGCCTGGCAGCATATGTGTGTGTGTGTGCATGCGTGTGTACACACGTGTACCTGAGCTGGGCGGTTAGCGGGGTCACGGCCACGCCAGGCTTATCCTCGAGGTGAGTCCCTGGGGCCGTGTCCCCCCAAGCCCCAGGACGGGGTGTGGAGGAGGGGGGGGCAAGGGGAATTGGGATCTCCGGGCGGTGTAAGAAGTGAGCCGACTTCCCGACAGAGAAGGCGTAGGGTGGGGTCATGATCATCATAACTGGGACACCTCCACTGATTGGCCAGCGACGTCATGACTGTTCCCAGGAACATAGACTGAGCAGCACAGGGAACGGCGGGGGCCGCACGCAAATCCGGGCGACAGTAACGTCAGACGGAGAGTCACGGGCAGACGGAGCCCCTGTGAGGCGCGCGGCTCCGTCCGCTCCCGGATCAGCCTCACTGCTTCCAGGGCTGTGCCTCTCGCTGTGGTAAAGGAGGAGCCACTCAGATTCAGTCTGCGCTTAGGGGTCAGTCACCAGGCCCCGCAGGGTCCCGGGCTCACGGATCGTAACCCACCCGGGGGGTGAGGCTCACGTGCGCACTGGGTACTTGAAGAGCTTGGGCTGTGTCCCCTGAGACCTTAGTCACCCGCACTGGTCTCCTCCCACCTCCCACAAAAAAGCAACGGGGGAAATGGAGACCGTGGTTCAAGCCGATGGGCCCTGTGGCCTGTCCGCCCTGGCCGGGCCAACCTCGAGGCCAGGGAGCATCCTGGTCCCGGCAAAGCCAGCCTGAGAGCGCACACACGAACCCCCAGAGAACTTAGGCTCAAGATGTCTTTCCAGCTCGCCCTCGGTGTCCCGGACACTCAAGGCGTTCAAGAAGGTTTCCGACAGCAAATAGTGCCCTGTGAGGGTCCTGGGTGGTGTGACCGTCCCTGGACACTTCCACACCACCTTTGCGTTCCCGGCCGATCCTGGGCAAGGAGAGGGTAGGACTCAGGCCTGGCAGGCAGTGACCCAGCTGCCCTGGGACCGAGATTTTGCGGGATGTGGGCCTTTGGCGATGGGCCCAGGAAGTCTCCAGCAAACCCCGTGTTGGCTGCTCTAGGCGTGCGACCTCTTCAGAGGAAATTACCGGAGTCTGAAGATGCGGGGGCCCTGGCATTTCCGCAGCCGGTCTGAGGCTGGATTTAACATGCCCCCCGGGTCTCCCGACCCCCACGCACCGCGCCTGAGCAATCCCATGCACACGTCTGGATGGAAATCGTCGCTCTGGCTACCAGACAGCCCTCAGTTCCCATCCGCCCTGCTACTTACTACCTGCGTGAAGTTCAAGTGTACTGGAGTTCAAAAGACAGCTTGAAAACAACATCTGAAAAGTCTTGTAATAGTTCATGACTAATGGGCTGGACTTGGCTGTCCAATAAATTGTCTACTCGGTGCAGCAGTTACGCTGACGGCCCTCCGGCACCCTTATCAGCACGTGATGCTCTTGTAAACCAACCCTCACTAATGACAGGATGAAAGCCGTGATGCTGTGCAGACCACCGCCCGCTGTCCTCGCCGCGCTTTGAAGTCCCGCTGCTAATCGCGCCGCCGACCACGCACATAAAAACGGGTGGCAGACGTGCCTCATTTCAGACCGTTGATGCCAGTTGTCGCTTCTGCTCTTGCTGTTCCCGCAGAGCAGGCCCGTGGGTCGCAGTGACAGCCCTGCCCGAGGGGGCTTAGGTGCTGAGGCAGGGCGGGGGGCGCGTGTGAGTGGCGGCTGGAGAGCTCGACCCGTCCGTTGATGGTTTAAATTTTTACAAATTGTTCAAACACTTAAAAATGGGATATTTTTCTTTAAAAGCCTAGATCTCCTGCTTTTCTTTTTTTAATTTTTAAAATGTTTATTCATTTTTGAGAGAGAGAAAGAGGGAGAGAGAGAGTGCAAGCAGGGGAGGGGCAGAGAGAGAGGGAGACACGGGATCTGAGGCTCTGAGCTGTCAGCACAGAGCCCGANCACAGGTTGGGGCCGTGCTTTCCCACACGCCCCCGTCCCCGCGAGCCCTGTTGTCCTGACGCGGCTCTCTGTGTCTTCAGTCCCCGCCTGGCTGCTGTGGATGTTGGAATCTGGAGCCGGGTTCAGGGTCTCGGGGGAGAGCAGAGATGGATAGGACGGTGGACGGTACAGGAGGTGAAGAAAGAACTCGCGGCTGCAAGTCACCCGTCTGGCTCTGTGTCTGGGCTCCACTGTGGGCATGGAGCAGGCATGGCCACCCGCCCGACGCCTGGCCTCCTCGCCCGTGTGAGTTCAAGGCGGGACCCACCTCAAGAGTCCTTGCGATGCTCAGCTCCGCTTTCTCTGCCATAAAGTTTGGAGTTTTCTGATCCTCGCCTCCCCCCAGGGTATGGAGATTCACACCAATGGGAAACGGTGAAGAAAAGCTAACTCCAGGGGTTCTGGATCTGGGGGCACCGCGTAGGACTCAGAACAAGCCACCAAGGCTTTCTGGGCCTCAGTTTACAAAGCGAGGGGGTAGGGACAGTCTGTCCACGTGAATCGGGAGCCCTTGGGGGTGCCCTCCCCTCAGCCGCTGACACGGCCAGTGTTCAGAGACCACGAGGTCTGGGGTGCCCCCACGTCCTCGGGAAGAGACAAAGCGTTCAGTGTGGTGGGGGGATGGGGGCTGCATGAGCCCCCTGGGATTCCCGCCACGGCCCCCTCACCTCCCCTCCCTGCTGGGCGACCTCAGGCCAGCTGTTCACCTCTCTGGTATCCAGTCCCTTTATCTGTCAGATGGGGCTGGAAGAGCTCTTGGGGAAAGAGTTCTTGGTGAAATATGATCACAGATGAAAAGGACTTGTCGCCTGGTGAGTGACTATCGTCACCAGGAGTCCCAAGGACGCAAGATCCTAATTCTTTCCCAGGGACGTGTGTGTAGCAGCCAGGTGGGAAAACCCGCATAGAGCCTACGAGTTACTTGCGGTTGATGGGGAGGACCCATTGCCCACGCAAAGCCAGCCTCAGGCCCCGCTCCGCCCAGTCGCCTCTACTCTGCAGGAATTCCCTGCGGACCCAGCACGGTCCCAGCACTGAGCGGTCGGAAGGGTCTGCATGGTCCCAGTGTTCAGAAAAGGAACTCTTGTCAGAGCCGTGGGGGAGAGAGGAAACGAGGAGGGAAGGAAGGAAGTGGGTGTGCGAGGGAAGAGGGATTTCGCGAGCCCTCTTCTCCCTGACGGAGGCGATAAGGTGGCCGGCCGAGAGAGAGGGTGCTCAAGGACTGGTGTAAAGTACTTGTGTCCTAGGAGTTGAAAAGGTGGCTGCCCAGGGACTGAGAGCGTTTGAAGGAGGCGTTGGCTTGGAAACACGGGGCGAGGCAGACATGTCGTAATGGATGCTGGAAGGTTCTGTGATGGAAGAGGAGGGACGGGGTTGGCGCTAAGCAGACTGGTGGAGCAGTCAGTTAGGGCTGAGTGAAGGCGGAGGCAGGTGCCCGAGACCTGGGGCGACACCTGGCTCGAGGGTCTCACCCAGTGTCCTTTGGGGACCCCGGTTGACCTGGGTCTGTGTTGAAAGACGTGAACCCTCTTGTTTGGGGTAAAGTCACCCTGGAATTTGGAGCAGGTGCCTAGTAAGTATTTGTGGGTGTAGTGACTGAATTACTGAGTCCCTCTAGGGGACCCGCTTGGGGACGTCACCATCATCACGCCCTGGTTCAGCATGGCAAGCAGTGGCTGGAACTGTATTTGCTGCTTCAGTGGCCTTGAATGCCAGGAACAAAGGCTGGATTTGGGCTCTGCGAACGTGTTTTAATAAGGACACATCAAAAGTGAGGGGATGTTGTGTGGCGATCCCGGGGGGAGGGGACCGCGATTCCAGTGCAGGGAACAACTCGCTTCGAGTCAAGGGCACGGACACGGTGCGGACGAGATGCTGGAGGACCCGCTGGCCTCACAGCTGGCTGCACGTTAGGATCACCTGGGGAACTTGTGAAACTAACCCGCCCGGGGCGCGTGCCTGGAGCGCACAGCCGGGACCCGGAGTCACTGCCGCCCCCGTCCTGCCTGCTGGCCTGCGTCCCCGGCGGTAAGTCTGGTCTTGTCTCCTCTCGCAGGCCTGGCTGAGGGCCCAGCCCCGACGAGGCCTTTGCTCACGTGTATTGAGTGTGTGAGTGAGTGAGCGGCGGACCCCGTCCCCAGCCAGCTCTCGTGCTGGGGAGTCACAGGTCGGAAGGCGAGAAGGGAAGGCGTTCCCGGGGCAGCTGGGGCTCCGTCGGTTAGAGGGCGACTCGTGATCTCGCTCCGGCCAAACCATGAGGTCGTGGTTTGTGAACTCGAGCCCTGCATCAGGCTCTGTGCTGGTGGCGCCGGGCTTGCTTGGGACTCTCTCTCCCCCCTCTCTGCCCCTCCCCCCTCTCTCTCTCCCTCTCTGTCCCTCCCTCTCCCNCCCCCTTCTCCCTCTCCCCCGTCACTGCCCCTCCCCTCCTGCACATGCGCTCTTGCTCTCTCTCAACAAATAGATAAACTTGGAAAAAAAGAGAAGATGGTCCTTCTAGTCTTGGTTCGGGCATTTGGGGACAGCAGCCCACAGCCCCGGCACCACGCTCCCCCGGGCCCCCGAGCCGCTCCCCCCAGGCCGCGAGCCCCGCTTGCACTCGCCCCCTCGGTCTGTGGCCGCCACGGACCGGCGCTCGCGGGGTGTGATGTGCGGCACGCTCCTGCCACTTCCCTCTGACTCCGACGCAGGCGGGGCTTCCCAGCGGCCTCGGGCAGGGCGGGCTCTCACGCCTCGCAGGGCCTCACCTCTGGAAGACGATTTCCGACGAAAGCAGGGCCCCCACTCGGGACCTCCGGGCACCTTTGCAACTGCACCTCCATGCGAGTGTGGCCGGGCCTGACCCGGGTCTCCGAGGGCCCCTCCTTCCCACGTCGACACCGTGGACGCGTGGCCCCGCTCTCGGGGTCAGGGCTGCACACGCAGCCAGCGCCGATGGCCAGCCTGTCTCCCTCTCTGTCCTTCCCTTTGAGGCCGGTGGGGCTCTGTGCACGGCTGAGAATGCAGGGGAGGGGTGTGCGAGCGCAGGGGTGGCTCCGGCCGGGCTGGAGGGCACAGGGGCCAGGGGCCTCACTGCGGACTGGTGGACAGCGGCCCTCAAGTGCGATTTTTCCAAGGCGAGAGGTTTGGAAAGGCTTCAGAGAAACCTCTGACACGCTGGACTGCGAGCCGGCTCAGCCTGAAAGCGTGGTCCGCCCGCGCCCGGAGACTCTTCCAGGCCCGCAGAGCACCTGGGATGAGTCCCTCCTCAGCTTGCTGGGGGGCCGGGCTGAGGCTTGGGCGCAAGGCAGAGCCCGGAGCCTTTGATGGCCGGGCACACCTTTCCGTGCCTCTCATTCAGGAGGGACTTGCAAGCTGCCGCTAATGGGATTTGAGTTTGGACGGCTTCCTGCGGCCGGAGGCTTGCAGACGGGCCACCTGGCCTGGGGCTGGCCCGGGGCCGGACCTTTTGCGGGGCCAAGAGGTTGGGCACACAAGCAATCCAGTGCTCCTACGTCCTGAGGGTGGGGGGACTCAGGCAGCGAGAAGGCGCTCCGGAGCCTGGCGTCTGAACGCCCTCACGTCACGTAGGGCAGAGGGAGGAGGCCAGGAAGAGGGGAACAAGGCAGCTTGTGCTCGAGCTGGAAGACAGCTGGGTGCACGTGCGTGGCCCTGGGCGTGCACACCTCTGTTTCTCTGTCCTGCGCATGCAGGAGAAGGGGAATGGAGCCGGAGGGAGAGTGGGTACGCGTAGGGAACAAAGCTCAGAAGAACAGACAACTATAAAATGCAGGCACTCATTCGACAGAATGTTTTGTTGAGCATCTAATCTATGCAAGAAGTTGCATTGGGTGTGCGGCAGGTGGATGAAAAGAAACGGTTCTTCCCTTCACGAGGGCTGCAGCATGTCGGACAGGAGGTGGGTCCTGGGGCAGAGTCTGACCTCTCCGAGCCTCAGTTTCCTCCTCATGGAGGTGTTCCTGAGGGTCCGGGGACTGGATGGTAGGGACTGGCCGGCCCGCGGGGAGCCCTAGAGCAGCGGCGGTGGGCGCGGGGTCGGCAGGGGCTGGAACACACGAGCAGCTGGGAACAGTAATAGGGCCCCTGGGGGGATACGGAGGAGGGGTTGGGATGATAGACGGGAGTCGCTCAGCCCACCCCTGCCACTGGGACGTGATGACGACGGCAGGCGTTGGTGCAGCCACACTGTGCCCCGAAGCCGGTCTCGGGGAAGAGCTGTGTCAAGTGCTTCCTCTGGAACGGCGACACCTTGTCCTCCGTCTGTAACCCCGCCTACCTTCCACGTCGCAGTCGGGGGAAGCGTCCCTCACATCAGTGACAGCTGCACAGCCAGTCCGGGGTGTTAGCTCGTCCGCTTGTGCCACCTCTGCCCCGAAACCCGGGCGACACGTCCCTGCCCCTCCGCCCCCAGGCCGCCCACGGAAATCTGCTCCGGCCACAGGTTTTCTTCCGAGGGCGTGGTGTGCGCACAGAGGGGCCGGCCCTGGCCTGAGTTCAGATCCCCCGACTCCCAGTTCCACCGCCCAGGCACCTATTTATGGAGCGCCCACTGTTTGCACGGTGGCATGGCTTGCCGCGCCCGCCGTCCCCCGACCTGGGACGGCCATACCTGCCGCATCTGGGACTCATTGGTGCCGTCACAACAGTATGTTTACGTGTAATTTCTAGCTAAGACTTGAAAGGTGAACCAGCCCCCCTTTGTCTAAACAGTCACTACTGTTGTACAGAAAGCAGGCGTCTCCCAACGTGGACGTCGGACCAGAGCATCCATTCCCTGCTCCCCTCGTGAGAGAAATCAAAGGGCTTTGTTTATTCCCCAGTGAAAACTCGCAAAGTCCAGAGTCCCGCGGGACTGGCCGCCTCACGGGGAGGAAGACGCCTCCTGTGCAGCTCAGGGCAGAGCCTACAGGCTTGTTTACGGACACGTCCTCCCCGTGAGGCTCAGACACCCTGGCACTGCGGGCAGGGGGGCCGGGCCTTCCGGCCGCGGGGCAGGACCTCCCCGTGGGGTTGGAGGGTCCCCTGCGGCCCGTCCCACAGCCAGAACCTCTCTGTTTCCATGTTCCTCTCCCTCCTTCCCCCAGAGGCAGGGCGGGTTCCCAGAGAAAGTCTCCTTTGTTTCTCCTGCAGATGTTTTCATTAGAAAGGGGCTTCTCCTGTGCGTCGTCCCTGACCTCTGGAAGCCCCGGTCATCGGGTTTCAGGACCACGGTTTGGACAGCTGCACACGCTGAGTTGACAGGTATGTGAGCTCCCCCCGCCCTCCTGCGGGCGCCCACCCCCTCCGCGGCCAGCTGTCCGTCCAAGCAGGTCCAGGGGCTCCTCCGCGGCTGCGGGAGCTCCGACGCGGCCCCACCTTATACTCTGTTTAATTGTGCCTTGGAGGGGCGGCAGGGAGGGGGCCCGGGGGCCGTCTGACCTGACTTCTCCTGTGGGCAGCAGGGTCCCGAGGACCTTTGCCTGTCACAGTTCTGGGGACCCAGGATGGCGAGTTGTCGGAGGGCCTAACGAACAGCGCCGCTCTTCCCAGAACGACTTCTCCGTGAGCTGCTGTGAGGTTTCTGTGGCCACTGACACCAAGTACCACGAACCGAGGGGCTTCAAACCACAGGACTTAGTGTCCCAGTCCTGGAGGCCGGAGGTCTGAGGTCGGGGCAAAGGCAGGGCTGTGCTCCCTCCAGCTGACTCGGGGGCTCCTTCCTCTGTCTCCCTCCTTGTGGTGAGGCCGCCAGCCCTCGGCTTGTGGCCACATCCCTCCGGTGTCTGCCTCTGTGTGTGTCTGTGCCCAGATGTCCCCCTTGGTTAGGACACCAGGCATTGGATTAGGGCCCAGCCCAGTCCAGCATGCCCACGTTGTAACTCGATGACGTTGCAAAGCCCCTATTTTCTAATGAGGCCACATCCACGGGTCCGGGGCTGAGGGCTTAAACGCCATTCCAGGGGACACAGTTCTATCCTCTGCAGGGGCCCATTTTGCTTTAACATCTCTGTTTTCTCATCTGTAAAATGGGTAACAGTCCTGCCTTCGTCACTGGGCTGACGTGCAGAGTAAGTTGGTAGAGAGATACGGCGTGTGCGGAGCATGGCACACAGGGGACGAGACGCCCGAGGGTCCCGCTCTCACTATTATCCTCAGCCACAGGCTCCAGAAAGGACGCGGAAAGAAAGAGGGTCAGGGTCAGATGCACGTTACACACTTGAGTGGTCTCCGGTCGTGCCCAGACCTCACCCCGCCCTCCATGCTGGCCGCAGGGGCCTCTCTTCCTCCCCACGGCACACTGGCTGCTGCCTGGGGACTTCCTCTGTGCCCGTCCCCGACCCCAGTGCCTGGAAGGGTGTTCTCGAGCTCGGTGACGGCCGGGCTACCTCTCAGCTGCCGACCACCCCGCGGCCGCGTGGGCCCCCCCGGCCCTCTCTGTGCCGCTCACACAGTGTGTCCTTTCCCGTCACGGCGTTAGCTTGCGCTCAGTGTCTGAAAGCGTCTGGAATGTGAAGCCCAGGAGGACAGGAGCTGCCTGCTTCCCTCCCCTCGGGGCGCCCGGCCCTGCGGACGGCAGACCTCCGAGCCCGTCCGGGGTCGGAGGCCATCTTGTCGGGGCCTCCGCCCGGGCGCCGAGGGAAGAGCAGAGCTTGGCCTTATGTTTTCCTGTCCTTGTTCCTGTTGAAGTTTTTCTTCTGAAGAGAACTGGGACCCGCCCGCAGAAAACGCCCAGACGTCACAATGAACTGCCCCCCCCGCCCCGAGTCATCTCTGTCACAGCAGCTGTAGCTGCACTTTGGCGTCTCCCTCACAGTCACTTCGTGGTCATTGCTTGTGTCTTTATTTTTGCCGAGCTCATCGGAAGTGACCTGTGGGGTGTGTCCCGTGTCCCCTGAAGATGGCCCCATCATCCCCTGGGAAGAAAGACATTGTCCTGCACAAGCACGGCATCACGGTGTGTTGGCAGCTGCTCAGGTGCCGTGTCACCGTGTGCCCCAACATAGTGCCTTCCAGCCACCCTCAGCCTCCCATCCAGGCCTCGCCCTGGCCTCAGCGTCCCCCTCGGTGTCACGCTCCACTGGTTTCTTTGAACCTGGAAAGTTCCGCAGCCTGTCTTTGCCTTCGTCTCCCTGGCGTCTGGCCCTTGTCTCTGTGCAGGATTGTCTGGCAGGACCTGACTGAGCTACGCACCCTGGGAAACACAGGGCTTTTAGAAATGAGGGACTTTTCCATTATAAAAAAAAGCCCTCGCGTTAAAAAATATTAATAAACGTAGCAACATTGGGCCAACATTCCACGTGGCATGTTTTGGACAGTGTCTCCCCTCCCCCGCCGAGCCCCAGCCTCCAGTCTCAGGGGTGATGAGCATACGGCCCTCACAGTCACGGTGTCAGCGAGCCGCTCCTGAGTCCCTGGGTGACCCTGGACACGCCCCTCACCGCTGTGGTCTCAGAACAGTGACAGAGAAAGCATTTGACCAGAAGGCGCCTCGCAAGCAGCAGGGCCCAGAAGACGCCATCTTTTCCCTCCGAGTCCGTGAAAGGTTTTGAGGGAGGGGCGCGGGCACCGCGAAGGGAGACACCCCCAAAGGGGAGCAGTCGTTTGTGCAACAGCAGACGGGACGGGCGATGAGGGCTGCTGCCAAGAAGTGGCCCCGAACTCCCGCGCCCAGGGCTTATCGCCGCGGAGATCTTTCTCAGGAACTCTGTTGCTGACAGCTCTCTGCAGGGAGAATGTCAGCGTCAAGACAGGGAAAGTCATGCCCGCGTGGGCCGCCGTGGGCCTCGGCCAGGACGAGCCACCACCCCAGCCGTGCCTCCCTAGGACCTTACTTAACCCCTCAGTCAGACAAGTTCACACCCAGTGCTGACCGCCCAGCAGCCGTGACGTCCCCATATCTTGTGTAAATGCATCCATTATTGAATAAATGCGAAGCGGCTGGCTTTGCTCTTCTCAACTAATTCTCCGGCTCATCCTTCAAGCAAGTACTTCTCAACCACGTTAAATGACATCCCCTTCTGCGAAACACATCCCATTTTACACGGTGATTTGCACTCCCCCCCACCCCCCCACCAAATGTCTATGAAANTGGCTCATACCTACTTTTGAAAGCCTAACTGCTGCGGTGCCTGGGTGGCTCAGTTGGTTGGATATCTAACTTCAACTCCGGTCATGATCTCGCGGTCTGTGAGTCTGAGCCCCACGTCGGGCTCTGTGCTGACAGCTCAGAGCCTGGAGCCTGTTTCGGATTCTGTGCCTCCCTCTCTCTCTGCCCCTCCCCTGCTCATACTCTGTCTCTCTCTCAAAAATAAGTAAATGTTTAAAAAAATAATCACGATCCCATCTAAAAATCTCCAGTGACCAAAAGTATGTTCCAAGTTATGTATTTCCAGGTTATGTTGAAAAGGCACGCCCCCCCCATCCCCCCACCCTGTACATTATGTAATACCCTGAAGGGGAATTCTGCTTTCTTTTCTACATCTCCGGAGGTTGTGATTGCCCGTCCTGGCCATTAATGCTCTGGGTGCCCTGTCTGGGGACGCACAGGGTCCCTCTCCCCAGAGCCTCCTGATCTCAAGATTTAGGACACAGAACCTCCCATGGGGCACTATCTGGAGGCTCCACCAGGAGGCTGGTCTCAGGGTCTAAAGGAGCCATTCTTCTTGTAGGATCTGCTCCAGTGGGTCCCCTCAGAGCCCCAGACGCCGCCCCGGCTCTGTGTCCCCCTTCCTCTCCCATGCAGAGGAGATTCTGACCCGTGGACAGAAAGCCAAGAGAGCAAAGCCACCAAAACCCCCAACTGTAAATGAAACCATGCACGTTCTTAAACAGCAAACAAGGCTTTTAGGGCACTGGGCCGTTGATCTCCATATCCGCAGTGCATTTCTCGATAAAGATCTTCCCTGGAAATTTTCTTTCACAAGGATCGGGACAAATTTTCCAGTTAATAATTATAGGTATTAGACTACGGTCAGCTGATGTGGCCAGGAGGCAACACAGGAAAGGTTCTCTCTTCATGTTCGGCCATAGTAATAGCAGCACCAGCCAATTTCAGACAAGATCAAATAGAATAGCTGATTTGAATTATCCAGCATAATGGTCCAATGTGCTAAATTAACTGTGAAATCTTCTAATTGTATTCAGGCACATAAATAAAGATTTTATGCCTAAGTTCCTCCCGTGGCATGTGTTCAACTCATCGCAAATAGGCTTCAGCCCCACTAAGAGAGGCGGTTCGGAACACGGGCTCTGGAGCCGGATTCGAGTCCTGGGTACGAGTCCTGCCGCTTCGCCCCCCGCCGGCGTCAGTGTCAAGCAAGCCGCTTGCTCTCTCTGTGCCTCAGTTTGCTTCTCTGAACAAGGGGGGGTGATGATCGTCGCAGCCAGTGTTGCAGCGGACGTTGCACACCCCTGCAACGCAAGGAGAAGTGATGTTCAGGGAGTGTGTGTGGCTCACTCCAGCTTGCACAGCTGGGCTCAAGTGGATCTCCCGACTTTGACGTTCTGGCCAACGCTGTCCACAAAGCTATGTCTCTCCCGCCCCAATCTGGGGGGAGTGGCACGGGCTTCGCTCTGTTGGACGGTCCCCAAAACCCGTGCACCCAGCTACACGTGAAGTTGGCTACCATGCTGTCTGCGTTAGGCCAGGTGGACCAGCCTGATGGCTGAGCCATTTGCGCGGCCTTTATGACTGATGTGTTTGAAATGGTGCAGTCAGGGACCTCATTCCAGGCAGAAGCCAAGGGGCAGCTATTGTATGAAAGAAAGAGCCCTGGATGGAGTTCTGGGACTGAAGCCAGGGCTTCTCCCCTGGTCCCAGCACGAGGCTCAAGGGCCTTGGCTCAGACCACACAGCCAGACGATGACGGGCCACGCTGACTGCAGGGCCCATTTGACCCGAAGCTTGTGCTCTTAGCTGCTTCCTCACCCTGCCTTCCTCCACTAGCTCCATTTAGCTTTGAAGGAAACCAACGGCTCAAGACACAAAGTCAAGAAAATATTTTATGAACAGTGATTGTTAGATGCTGGTGATTAACGTTGGCCCTGGGATGACCAAGTCTGCGTATTTGTGTCCGTGCCTATCAGTCCACCAAGAACTAACTGCTTAATTTACCAGGGAGAAGACTAGGGTTCAGTTACCACCTCCAGCCTCAGCTTGAAGCTTTGCATATTTTACTGAGGGCTCTGTCCTAAACAACAGTGGCTCCTAACACACGTTGCTTCATAAGGCTACTCGTCAGTCTTCTCACCGCTCAACTAATGCTCTTTGATTATTCTGATGGCCCCTAATAAGATCAAGTAGTTTTCAGTTATATATCTTTGATTTAGCTTGCCAATCTGTAGTCTTCTCCTGCAAAGTTTCAGGAGTCAAATGAACAACATCACTAGGTACACATGCCCAACCCACAAAGGCACCATCAACATTAGACTGGTCCTTGACATTTGAGACTTTGAGATCCACCCAGGGATTATAAAATCCAGTTGTGAAATTGGTTTCATTTCTTCACTTGGAACATAAGCCATGCTTGTTGGATCAGCGAGTCACCAGAACGGGCTCTGAGATATTCTGGCTGTTCTAACATTCAAACCAACTTCTAAAGAGAAAAGTTTGCTGTCCCTAAAGATGATCAAAAATAGGGGCCACACACAAATATCTTTGAAGTGACAAGAGTGGGCGGTTTTCAAAGACCCTTTCCCGAAGCACCGTCAAAGCCAGGGGCTAGCTTCCCTCTAAAGGGCCAGTGCCTTAGTGGTAACAGTGGTATATTTAAAAAAAAACAAAAAAAAACAGAAACAAAACTACCACTTCCTAAGGATGTATGGTTCTCGTTGGCGCCATCTTGACTTCCTCACGGCCCAGTCTTCACATCAACCGGGCCCATTAGCTGCCATTTCTACCCTGCAGATGAGAAAGCAGGCTGCAAAGGTGCAGAAGTTCACATGACTCTGAAACCAAAGCCATTGGGGGCCGGAGTCAGGATCTGAACCAGGTGTCAGCCTCTCAAGTGTGGGCCATGGTTAATCGACGCTCATGCTCACTGTCTTATCTGACTCATATGACAATGGGCTGTAGACTCTGGCTGTGCATTGGATCTCTGTGGGAGTCTTTAAGAAATATAGGTGACAGAGTCCACCCAGATCAACTCAATCATAATATACGGGGCTAGGACACTCCCATAAATGTCGGGAAGTTTCCCACGGCAGACTTTGCTGTGCCGGTGGGGTTGAAATCCCCTGGGGGGGATCATGAAAGGCCATGTTGGCCGTCAGTATAAGGATTCCTAATTTAGTCTATTTTGATATATTCTCTTTTACAACTTTACTGCCAGGGAATTTCCTTCGTTCTTCCCCAAGGCTGAAAGCAGCAGGGTACCCCGCAGAGAGAAGTACAGGATGAAGGGCTGTGGGGCTGAGTGACATCTGACAACATCTTCCCGGTCAACCGGAGAAACAGCATAAACAAGCCATGAAGTTTTGCTTCGCCTCTGCCTAGGGGCTCTTGGTTGGCTGCCATGGAACTGTCAGCCTCTTAGAAAGTGTCTATCTGCTCTAGAAAGGCCACGGGGACACCAGAGACACACACAGCCCCAGCCTGGAGCCCTCGCACACCAGAGCCAGCAGCCCAGAGCAGCGGCCCCCCCCCCCCCCCCCCNAGCCATCTGGTCGACGAGCAATCCTCCCTGAAGCCCTGACTCCAACCTGAGGGCTGGTGGGGTCCAGTTAGAGCCGCAAAAAGCTCTTTATGAGTTTCCCTTGGAAGTAACAATCAGTGGGCTGGGGGAAGTCCCGTATCTTTAAAGCAGTGGGTTCCTAGACTAATCTTGTTAGTCTTCCCCCTTATTAATCAACACACTCAATTAACACTGAAGAGCTGCTTCCCGCTGAAATTGCTGTCCCCGCAGAAACGGACTTCCCCTAGAGAAGTGAGCTCTTTCTCTCCTTCTCCCGGGGGCCCCTCTTCCCTAGAAAAGGCTTTTCACAACAAGTCGAGGTGTTTGGGGATCTCTTCTAAAAAAAGGGTTCCCCATAATTTTGTTATTAGACTTTCAGGAAAGCAGAAACACCACCAAAATATAAATCTGGTCACCAGATATTCAAAGTAATGAAATTAAAGAAGCCCTCAAGTATCATTTCTGTACTTCCCATATTAACCTGTGACATGCTAAACATTAACACTCAGTGCTTGTTGTATCGTAGCAAAAACCAGAGCTGTCACGGAATTTCAATAGCCTCGTAAATTATATGCAACATGAATGTTGATACAGGGAAATAACAAAGCAGTACAAGAAATGCTCATTCTCTGTAGCCGACTCACTCAAGTTTTAAGATTTTATACCAGGGAGAGGTGACACTGAAAGTTAAAAGTCAGCTGTACAGAGATATTCACGGCTAGATTGTCTAACCTCTTGGAAAAGATCTAAATGTCCTAGAAGAGAATTCAGTGAACTTTCTTAAAGGACCAGGTCATAGATCACATGCTGGGTCTGTGGGTCACATACTGTGGTCGCGGTCACAACTGCTCGGCTCCGCCATGTCAGTGCAGAAGCAGCTGTGGGCTGCGTGAAAGCGAATCAACGTTGACTGTGTTCCAATAAAACTTTATTCACAAAATCAGGCAGCAGGTAGGATTTGGCCTCCAGGCCATGGTTTGCTGACCCCCGGTTCTATAATAAGGAATATGCTCGGGGCATGTGGGTGGTTCCGTGGACTGAGCTACTGACTTCAGCTCAGGTCATGATCTCATGGTTCAGGGATTTGAGCCCTGCGTGGAGCTCTGTGCTGACAGCTAGGAGCCTCCTTGGGATTCTTTCTCTGCCCCTACCCTGCTTGTGCTCTCTCTCTCAAAATAGATATACAAACCTAAAAACAAAGACAAAAACAAAGGGTCCTGCCCTGGGCAAGTTCGGTTCAGGTATGTCGAGGATGAGGCAGCTCTTCACCCTCCAGCAGTGGGCGGCCCCTGAAAAGCTGGGGTGAGAACCTCCTCCCCGCTTTGAGCCCGGCCGGCTGGGGCTGCAAACTAGCAGGCAAGGTGACAGCCTAAGTCCTCGGGGGCCCCGCTGGGACAGGCCAGCCCTAACGTTAGGGACAGGGAGGGCTGAGCCCGCAAGGATGACCAGGGCTTCCCCAGAGCTGGTGGGACCCCCGGCCCCAGCGCCCCCACAGCGCCCCTCACCTTCCACAGGTGCCCTGGTCCCGCGGACGCAGGGTGGGCCTGTCTAACCCGTCTGCAAAGCATGCCGGGGGCTCGGGACAGGTTCAGATTTATGTCCGAGCACACACGAGGAGCCGCGAGCATAAAACTCCAGATGTTCACGTGCAATTGGGAATTTGGGAACGCTCAAAATAGCATTTGCCCATAAAATTGCCTGAAATGCAGTCCAAATGTGTGCATAAAAGGTAACCAAATAGCTATTTATTGTTATTAGTTCATGTTCTTGGAGCTTCCGTGCAGGGCAGGGCATTGATCTAGTCGGGTGCCGGACACTCTGGGGTGACCTCGGAGGTGCCTCCCCGATGCCTCGGGTTCTGGGTGTCAGAGGGAGGCCAGCTGGCAGCAGCCTCTCCCCCTCAGCCCTGACGTCCGAAAGGACCCCTGGAGGAGCCACAGCCGGCCTTTCTTAGACGTTCCCCTCGGGGCGCCTTCCTGCGGACCTCGACCAGGGTCCAAGCCTGTTCGTAACCCTGCCAGCAGACAGAACAAAGAGCCAGGTGACGACGCAGCTGTCACCAGGCAGGGCTCCTGGGGGCCCGAGCCAGGCCATCGCCTTCATTCTGATTGTGGTGAGATGCCCCTAGTGCGAAGGCCACCATGTTAACCACGTTAAAGCAGGCATTTCCATGGCATGCGGTACACTCACGATGTTGTGCACCCACCACCTCCATCTGATTCCAGAATGTTTCCATCGCCCTGAAAGGAAGCCCCATCCCCATCAGCAGTCACTCCCCACGGGAGACTGTAGGCAGGAGCATGGAATAGGGCCAGGGCCATGGAGTACAGTCGCTGCCTTTGAACAACACTGAATTTAAACCAGTGGGTTTGTTCATACGGAAGGAGCCCCAGATGCTCCATGAAGTGGTCGTGTGGCCTTTCCTCCGTGAATCTTTGCTTCTCACCACTTACCTCCCCTAACTCCGTGAGGCTCAAGTCGATCATGCACATGTCTGGCAAATGGCCTCTATGCTGTGTCCCCTACAGTCTCTTGTCTCTTGTTTTCTTTCTAGAACTCTCCCCCTTGCTCACTACACCCTACACTGGCAGGCTGGCCCACTGTTTCTCAGCAGGCATAATCTACCCCAGGGCCTTTGCACTTGCTGTTCTCACCTGAAACCTGAATTCTTCCCTCACTTCTTAGAACTTATGTTGAAATGCCACCTTTTCAGTGACACCAATGCAGAGGGCCCTCTTTATAAAGGCAGTGCCCTTCCTGCCCCTGGGCTCCCTCCATCACACTTACAGAAAAAGGCCTCATTTTTTATGTGTTATTTATTTACTTATTAATATAATTTATTGTCAAATTGGCTAACATACAGTGTGTACAGTGCGCTCTTGGTTTTGGGAATAGGTTCTCGTGATTTATCGCTTACATACAACACCCAGTGCTCATCCCAACAAATGCCCTCCTCAGTGCCCATCACCCATTTTCCCCTCTCCCCCACCCCCCACTATCAACCCCCAGTTTGTTCTTAGAGTCTCTTATGCTTTGCCTCCCTCTCCGTTTGAAACTACTTTTTCCCCTCCCCCATGGTCTTCTGTTAAGTTTCTCAAATTCCACATATGAGTGCAAACCTATGGCATCTGTCCTTCTCTGCCTGACTTATTTCGCTCAGCATAACACCCTCAAGGTCCATCCACGTTGCTACACGTGGCCAGATGTCAATTTTTCTCATTGCCANATTTTGGATATTAACCCTTTATCTGATACGTCATTTGCAACTATCTTCTCCCATTCCGTCAGTTGCCTTTTAGTTTTGTTGACTGTGTCCTTTGCTGTGCAGAAGCTTTTTACCTTGATGAGGTCCCAGTAGTTCATTTTTGCTCTTGATTCCCTTGCCTTTGGAGACGTGTCGAGCAAGAATAATACCTCATTTTCACTTTGGGGGTTTACGAAGTTGCTCGTCTCCCAACAGAGCACTGACCCCACGAGAGCTAGGGGTTTGCCTGTTTGCTCGCCGCTGTGTCCCCAGCACGAGCTGAGTGCCCGGCACACGGAGGTGCTCAAAGAGCGTATCGCGTTAGCGGACGGCATCCTGATGAGGCAAGTGTGCAAGTCAGGCTTCCCCGAGCGCCGGGTGGTCTGCGGGGGGCAGGGCAGGGGACGGGCTGAGGCGGAAGAGGGGCCCGCGGCCTGAGCCAGGTTCTTGCTGGCAGCGAGCAGAGGCAGAGCCTCCGGAGAAACCTGGGGCATCTGCGAGCGCGGTGGGGGAGCTGGACGCGCCCATGGGCCGGGCCGGGCCCCGGGGAGATGCAGGGGCTCTCCGCCTCCCTCCCTCCTCCCCTCACCCCTGTCATCCCCCCCACGCCCCTTTGGCCTCTTTGCTCCCTGTCTTGTGTTTGTCTTCAGTGTTCCGTCTGCTCCACAACAGTACATTCCCAGCAGCATAAAGCGAGACGGACCCTGGGGGACCCAGTTCCAGATTCTGGGGCGGGGATCCGGACTTCTGCTCGGCCCCGTTCGAGTCAGGGGCTCCCTGGAGCCCGGGNGTTACAGAGCCGTCCCCACAGGCAACGCAGGGGAACGCACCCTGCGGGCCCCTCGTTCCTTCCTCACCCGTCCGCTCACTCGTGAGATGCTTAGTGACCCCCCGTCGCCTGCCAGGCACCGTTCTGGGGCCTGGAGATACGTCCGTGGACAAATACGGGAAATCCTTACCGTCGGTCGGCCTGTCGCCCGGTAGAGGAAAGGCCTCGTTAGGAAGGGGCAGATCCTTCCCGAACGCTGGCGAGATGCACGAGCTCTGAAGGGTTTCAGCGAGCCGAGGACACAGGCAGTGCTGGCGGTGGGCGCCATGATTCCGGCCCAGGTCGGGGGGGGGGGAGGCCCCTCGGGGGCACGTGGGCAGGGACCTGGATGGAAGGAGGGGGCAGCCCTGGGGCAGGTGGCAGCCAGGTTTGTGTGCTGAAGATGAGAAGGCCCGCGGGGCCGGCAGGGGATGGAGGGGCAGATGCAGGCTCCGGTCTTGCAGGCCGTGAGCCCTGGAGTCTAGGCCTTTCCACCGGCATCTCCCACACGCGCTGTGAGCCAGCTCCTGGGAGCCGCGGGGATCTCAGGGGACTCTGGACAGGGGCAGGGCTTGCAGTTCGGAGTCCGAGTCCCAGGCCATCGGCTCACTGCTGGCAGCACGCCCCGGGCCTCAGTTTCCCCATCTGCAGGATGGCACTGAGCGCTCCCCCCCGGTTGGCCGGGGAGCTGGGCCGTGTGACCTGGGCCTTCCCCACCACCGTGGGCCGTGCTCGGGTGCCAGGCGGAGGGGGCCCGTCCAGGGAGGCCGGGGGCTGCGGGGAAGGCCCAGGCCCCAGCTGTGTACCCACCGGCAGCACGGATCACAGGGCTCGTTTCCCACAGATCCGCGGCGGCAGCCACGGCCACACCCCCACCCGTGGCTCACAGCCTCATCTCCCACTGTCACAGAGCCCCAGGGATGACAAATGAGAGACGTTCCCGGCGGCGGGGTGTGTGCTTGGTGGAAAGACGGAGCCGGCTCCCGAGGTGACTTCACGGCGGCCACACGGGTGGACGGGCCCCTGCCCGCGGCCCCTCCGCTGCGTCCCGAGGAGGAGGTAGGACCCCTTGACAGGAAAACCTGAAAGATTGGTCCCCACGGGACCATCCTGATAATCTGTCGGGGGCCCCCTGAACCCCAGAAAAGGCCAGAGCCCTGTGGAGGCCTCGCCCCGGCCCCCAGGGCCCTGTCAATCAGGGCTAAGGCGGCCGCTGAGCCAGGGCCAGGCCGGCGCTGAAGAAAGCCCTGCATTGTTTTCAAAGGCCATCGGTCCGCGTCTTGGGTTTCACGGGGAAGTCTGTGTGGCCACGCCGGTGGGAGCCGGGGAGCCGGGCCTGAGGAACGGCCCTCCGGGCGTAGGTGGCGCTCCGGCCGCCGGGGCTGGGGAGGGGAAGGGCACATGTTTACCCCGTATTTGGCGACGTGGTGGGCTTCGAGGCCTTCTGCTTCTCCCATTTGTCGGCATCTTCATGGGAAACCCCAGAAGGATCCAGAAGCGCCCTTTCCCAAGGACAGGAAGTAGATGGGACAGTTTGAGGGAATTAGGGGCGCCCCCTGCAGGGAGAGACTGCGGTCTTTGTTGTCTACGTGTGAGTGTGTATGGGGGTGTGGCATGTGAGCGCGAGTATGTGGGTGTGAATGTGTCACTGGGAGAATGTTAGTGTGTGCGTGTACAAGCACGTGTGTGAGCACACAAGTGCATGAGCATGTATCACCATGGGAGTGTGTGGGTGTGAGTGTGCAAGCATATATCACTGTGTGAGTGTGGGTAAGTGTGAATGGGAGCGTGAGAGTGAGAGTGTGCGAGTGTCACTGTGTGTGTGAGCATGTGTCACTGTGGATGTGAGTGTGGTGTGTGTGAGCGTGTGTGTGTGAGTGTTTGATGAGGACTGTCTAGGTGCTTTTGAAGAGAGCTAGTGCCAGACTTACGTGGCCCGGTGTGGCCTGTCACATCGGCCCCGCCCCCACCCCGAGGACCCGCAGGGATGCGCACCAACGTGCGAGGACGGTGCTCCGTCAGGCTCCACGGCCAAATGGTTTCACACCCAAGTTTGCCCAAACCTGTTATTTGATGCCCACTAACCCGAGGCCCAGGGAGGGTGACAGACTCCAGGCCACACACATAGCGGTGACAGAGCTGGGCCTCACCCAAGCGTCCCTCAACCTCAGGACACCAGCTGACCCTGAATGTCCCTGTCTCTGCCCAAAGCGGGGCAGACGGAGGCACACGTGGCCTGTGATCCCTTTACTCCGCATTTTCCCAGAGTTCCCTCAGACGACATGGGGGACGTCGCGTCCCCGTCCCCTGGGGCCTGGCGCTGCTGTGGGCAGATTGCAGGGGTGTGAACGGAAGGGCTGGGGCGGGTAGGGGTGCGTACAGAAGCTCCGCTAAAACACACGTTTCACATCACTGGACGGAGCTGTCACTTCCGCGGGAGTTAAGTTCTCGCGTTGGCAGGCAGGGCCCCAGGTCAGGACGGGGTAGAAGCAAACGATCCCTGAAACCTTGAAACAGCAGCGAACTCAGGTGTAGGTGGTGTGGCTCCGCGCAGGGGTGGGGGCGGCCACCCGCCTGCCTGGAGGGGCCGCGGGCTCCGGTCTCTGAGGGTGCAGCCGGCAAAACGGCCCCGTCTTTTCCAATCCCTCTTTCTCCGTCTCCGCTTCTGCTGCCCCGTCAGCACCTAGAACTGAATGCGCACGCGGCTCATGCACACACTCCATGCGCATAAAGTAGTTTCGTGTTAGGAACATCACGCCTGTACCAGCAGAAAGCTGCTTCTCGGCTCCGCTGCGGTGGCCGCCGTGAAATGCGGGGCTGGGGTGGCCAAATGTAAGAGAAGCCGGAAGTGTGAAATTGTGGGAGAAACCTCCATTCTTAGGAATTTTGGCTCAAAAGTGAAAATAAAACCAAACCAGTGATGTGGCAGAGGCTGATGGGTGGGTCTGGGCGTGACCTCAGGGGACGGGCTCTCCCCTGGGGAGGCTTTGGGCAGAAGCTCATCCTTCTGGGAAGGGGCCGTGGCTCCCCCCCAAACCGGGGCCCAGAACGGCTTCTCCCTGACCCCACCCGTCCCCCTCCCCCTCCCCTTTGACATGAAGGGCAGAGGATGTGGGCCACCAGGCCTCCGGGTGCCGTTCGCATCGGGACACAACGCGCCGCAGACGCTGGAGGGCAGAGCGCATCACCCGGGCTGTACCCTTGACACGTCCCCAGGCTGGCGGGTGGCTCCCCTTGCATTTGCTGCGTCTTTATCTTGGGCGGTGGGTGTCCTCTGAAAGCGCTGGCTGAGGCGGAGCGGCGCCTGCACGGAGCAGGTGGGGGCTTTCACGTCACCCGCGCTGGGCGGGCCTTTGTTAAAGGACCTAAATCCCAGCCCCCGGGTCGGCACGTCCTTTGCCGGACGTCTGTAACCGCACGGCCTACTTGCCGAATGGAGCCTAAGACAGCAAGACGACGACTGCCCCACGGCCACGCACCGTGCTGTGCAGTCACCAGGCAGGAAGGGCCTGCGTCGGAGCCCGCAGTGGGGGCGCCCAGAGGCAGACCCGGCCCTGCTCTCTCGGCCGGGCACGGGTGAGTAGAGAGCGCAGACACACGGGGAGAGAAGCCAGCGGCGGGTGGTCCTGGGGAGCGCAGGTGTGAGGTTTGCATTGTCAACAGGAGGGTCGCGGAGAGAAGGGGGGACGTTCCAGGCCTCACCAGGGGGGCATGACGTCCCTTCATCCCTGCAGGCGTGGGCTCAGCAGCCAGCTCCCCGGGAGCCCCTGGGGGAGGCTCTGCTCTGCCTGCGCTTTCTGCCCTGTTTTGAAAAACGGTTTTTATCTTGTCATCAAAGGGACACAATTGGCACTTGTGTGTCAACGCGGATACGAGCCCTCCCCTTAGATCCCATTTCAATGGTGGAGTCACAAACCAGATAAGTTTTGAAAAGCAGAACGTGTCTGGCCTGATAGTGGATAGGACGTGTGTGTCCGCCTGCAGTGAGAAAAAGCCGTAAATAAACACTGAGCGGTGGTGACAAATGTGCCGGCCGTGGGCACGGCCGGGGCAAGAGCCGGGGAGGGAAGGGCGCACAGCCGTGCTGCGCACACAGTACTCCTGTGGGCTCCTGCCGCAGGCACTGCCCTCCCCGGGCCCTGCGGCCGTCCCCACCCAGGGCAGAGCCCTCGCCTACGACGCCCCAGCTCTCCGAGAACGCCCGCACTCCCTTTTGTCCGCTTGCCTGAGAACTGCCACTCACGGGCAGCCTGCTTGTTCCGATCCGGGTTTTTCTCTCTGGTTTTTTGTCCTGTTGTCCGTGGGTGGTGAGTCCCTCTCAGAGGCTCTACAGGAGGAATTTGGAAACTGACTTCAGTCTGGGCACCAAAAAAGCTACAGCAATACCGACGGCTGTGGTCACGGAGCGAGCACAGAATTTTTGTCCTGAAGTCACGACAGGAGAGTGCTGACCCCAGCGCAGGGAAGCTGGCGTGTCCTGCACGGCAGCCCCTGTCCAGCTGGTGAGGCGCTGTCTTCCTAATTCTGCCCTAACTGCCTCTCCTGCGACATCTGCGGTTACGCTTATGATTAACATTTTCTCAGAATCGGCTTTGAACCTTCCCCTTTATCTTCTAACTCAACTCATCCCANCGGATTCTGTGTCTCCCTCTCTCTCTGCTCCTCCCCCCGCTCACACTGTCTCTCTCTCTCCTCTCTCTCAGAAATAAATAAAACATTAAAAAAATTAAACACATCAAGTACAGAATGAACACGTATCAAACATGTCTCCCGCGCAGTGTGGTAAGTGCTTCGTGGACCCCAGCAGAGCACATGCCGTTCCGTGAGCTGGCGCCCTGCGCGGACGCCTCCATGTCTATGACCCTCGGGCTCTGAGGTGGGGTGATCCTATCCACCTCCTCCAGGGACTATGCCTGCATCTTGTCACTCTTTTATTTGCGATGTGGATTGCCGAAGTGTGTCGAACGTGGTACCCACATACAACATGCGCACGGAAAAGAACACAGGTTAGCCCCCCCACACACGTGTCCGCGTGGCTTCTGTGACAACAGGGGTCTGATTTGCTCGCCACTGTCTCCTCAGTGCCTACAACGGTGCTGGGCACGTAGTAGGTCCTCAGTAAATAATATTGAATACATGCGCGGATGGGTAGAAGGAGGAGACAGACTTTCTCCCTCTGGCCTTGTTTTTTTCTATCTCCAAACCTCAGTTGGGCTAACGTGGTCCTTTATTTATTTCTTTAAATGTTTTATTTATTTCTAGGAGAGAGAGAGAGAAAGCGTGAGCAGGGGAGGGTCGGAGAGAGAGGGAGTCACAGACTGAAACAGGCTCCAGGCTCTGAGCTGGCAGTCAGCACAGAGCCCGACGCGGGGCTCGAACCCACGAACCGCGAGATCATGACCTAAGCGAAAGTCGGACGCTTAACCGACTAAGCCACCCAGGCGCCCCTAACGTGGTCCTTTAACGTGCAATGTGATCTTCGTCCCCGGCTCCTTGGACCGTCTTCGTGACCCGCCCCGGGTTGTGTGAGGCTGTAGAATCGTGCGTCCACCTGGTTCCAGGCTCGAAGCCCTGGCCCCAGCGTGATGATGTTTGGGGAGGGACCCTTGAGAGGCAATTAGAGGGGGTCAGGAGGGCGGGACCTCACCATGATGGGATCACTTCCCTATCAGAGGAGAGAGTCTACAAACCAGGAAGAGGGACCAGACCGGCCACCAGATTGGCAGCACCTGGACCTCATACTTCGGGCTCCAGAACTGCAGGAAGTATGAGTCTGTTGAAGCCGCCCCCTCTGTGGCATGTCGCCAGGGCAGCCTGAGCTGACATAAGACACGTGATGAAGTCCAGACCCCTGAGGATGACATCCAGGGTCCCAGCTCCCCCACCCGGAAGCTGTACCTGCACCTCCAGTCCCTTCATGCTGGACCCGTCTGCACGTTCTTAGATGCGCTATGTTCTCTTCTCGGCAGCTTTTCCCCATACTATTCCTCTGCCTGGAATGCTCTTCCTTCACTGTCACCCGGACGCGGTGTCCATCTCACATCCACGAGACGCCTTTGCCGGCCACCTTCTCCTCGCGCCACCCCTTCCCTGTGCCCCAAAGGGCATGCGATTGGTTGCCCCTTCGTATCAGCCAGGATGGGCAAGAAACAAATGAACCCCGAAGCCTCAGTGATTTCGCACAGTCAAGGTCTAGTCCTCACTTGGGTTCACGTGTTCAGAAAAGTTCAGTGGGGGCCCCCTTTCCCCATCATCAGCTAGGGACTCAGGCTGATGGAGGCTCCCCTTCTGGGCACAGGTAGGGACAGAGCGTGTCTAGAACTCAGTCCTCGCCCCTGAACCGCCCCCAACCCAAAGTGCCACAGGTCACTGCCCACAGCCCATTGGCCAGAGCCAATCACCTGCCACCAACCTAACTGGGAGGGAAGTGAAAAACGTATGAATTCCTCTGGTGCGCCCAGGAAGAGGAAAATAAAACAGAACGGTGTCTGTCGTACCCCATCATAGAACATTCTACACGGCTTGTAACTGCCCGTTTATTTTCTGCTCATTCCCCTCCCTGCGTGGAGCCCTCAGGTCCCCAGACTTCAGATTTTCCGCAGTTTTCCCCTGGGCACCTGGCACAGTGCCGTCCTGCGGGGCCCTGAGGGTTGGAGAGTCCCCACGGCCCGCCCAGCCTGGGGCCCTGCTGTCTCTGACACCCGACGCACGTGTGCTGTGTGCCACGAGCCGCTGCGCCGCCCACCCCCTCCCAGGACGTCAGAAGGGGCTGAGGCTGGTGGGAAGTCCTCAGGGCACTGCGTCTGCCTCGCCTGTTTCTCATTGTGCTTTGTGCTGTTGTTCCTTTCTTTCTTTTTTTCTTCCCAATAAACAAGGAAAAAGCAATGAAGTAAACAGTGTGAGGTTTAAAGGATTTTCCAAAAATGAACAATACCTGTGTTCTGTTTGAGGAATGTGAGTCCTTGGTTTACACTGATGGCTGTGGCTACACAGCATTTGGGCGACAGCCAGCTTTCCAGGGTGAACAAGCACCTCGAAGTGGACAAGTATTTTTCACATACAGTCAGTGGCACGGAGGCTCGAATACTTAAAAATAAATCCATAGAAAGGGAAGAAAGAAAGAAAAGAAAAGTCGAGGGGATCCTGACGACCCTCATCTGCAAATGAGCTGCAAACAAGTTTTATAGTTCTCTTTTCTGAACTAAAAAGAGTTTTATTTTAATTCCTCTGTGGTGCTGCTCTCAGATGAATTTTTCTAAAGCATCTCCCTTGAGATTGAACTGGGGACCTCACTCCCTAGGCCTGTTTCCTCATCTGTAAAACAGAGGTAACTGTCGGGCCTCATTCACAGGGTGATTGTGAGGACTAAGGGGTTAATGCAAAGGTCTTAGACTGGAGCCTGGCACCTCTGGGTTCCATGCAGTGTTCATTGTCACTACCATCACCACCATGATTCTCATCCTCACCATCACCATCGTCACCACCATCACCATCATCATCACCATCATCACCATCATCACCACCATCACCATCATCACCACCATCACCATCATCACCATCATCACCATCACCATCATCACCATCATCACCATCACCATCATCACCACCATCACCAGCAGCAGCAGCAGCAGCAGCATCACCATCAATAGGTACAAAGGTCACCTGATGGAGGCGCTGAAAGTAGGTATCAGGGACCCATCCTCTGGTTAGTGTTAGTGGCCATTCAGGGGGAGCTAAGCTTGACTGCTGAGCACAGGCCTAAAATTTCAGTCTATTGCTGATTACCTGGCTTTCACCCCACTGAGGCACAGCCACGGAAGTCCATACACCCCATGGACCCATGCACTTGACTTCTTTCTTGAAAATTCCCTATACTGATTCTCTTTGCTGTAAGGACCATGACATAAATGTGTGGAGTGTGGCTGGATACTTCCCAGGAACTCAAGCAATATCAGAGTTGACTGTCTGATACCAGGGTTGAAGGAGAGCAAATGCCAGAATGTCCACAGCGGCCACCCCGAGAGCAGTATTAAAAACACCGCGTGTCTCAGCCAGGCCCAGTCAGCCTTGGTTTATGCCTATAACATCTCCNTGCCCCTATCCCCCCCCCCCCCGCCATTGCAAAAACGTCTCTGTTTGGATGATAAATTATATGAGCATCATAATTTTGAGTGATTTCTATGTTCTTTCTGCTCATTTTTATTTTCTAAGCTTTCAACAGGAAATTTTTATAATTGAGTGTGCAACCCAAGTGACAGAGCCCCAGCCCAGATGCCCCTTCCCCAGAGAAAGTTCCCTGCTCCCCCAGCCGGAATCACTCGAGGCGGGATGCTCGAGGACCCATGGATGCTGAGTCCCCCGCTTTGTTCCCTGTCTGACACACGGCCGGTGGCGTTGATAACTGGCTGTCCTGCTAGCAATGGTGAGAAGTGAAAACAGCCCTAATGTAGACCTAACGCACAGCCTTCCCCCGGGATGCCGTCCCATTGCTGGGGGTGTAAGGCAAGGCCTGCTCACGCCATGCAAGAACTTTGGCTCACTCTGTCTGCTTGGTGCTTCCATCCAGTGGAAGCTCTCCATGCGGGAGCGGGAAAAAATTAGCCCAGGAACCATGCCCAACACCAACTGCTGCATCTGCACCTTTATCCTGTGGGGCTTTAACAAACTCCTGCCTGCCTTTATAGGGACTTTTTCCACCCGCCTTTGAACTACCTTAAAACAATAAAGTGCTCTCTTTTGACAGGTTGGCCCGGTGGGAAGATTGACCTTGTTTCCATTCTCCTGCTGAAAGTGACAATGCAGGCCAACGGCCCCTCCTCAGCCGGGGGGTTGCTGTGATCGGATGAGGGACGGGTTCACACCGCTGCCGTGACCCTTTGGAAAAGGAAGCAACTGGGCATTTCCTCTGCGCATTGTCTTTCTGCAGAATTACAAGTAAGGAATATTTGTACTGGATTGATTTTCCTTCCATGTATGCCAGCAAAAACTTGCAAAGTTTAAGAGAAATGGGGAAAAAGTCTGCATTATTGCATTTTAATGGGCAGTCATGTTCAAGCAAACCAAAGTGCCTGATGATTTCCCCAGCCCCGCGTCTGCCTGGGGGCGGTAACCACCCACACACCTAGAAGCCTGAGCCGTTCCCGGTCGCCGATTTTGGACCAGTCAGCTCTCATGCGGTGGTTTTCTAGCTGGCTGCACCCGGGGGCCCCCAGTGCACTTGCTGCTGCGTCTCCCCAGTGCTCCCCCTAAGGTTTGGCTCGGTTGGGACTTTCCGCGCACCTCCCCTTCACACCCCCAGTGCTCTGTTTCTTCCCATGCCTGCCACAACTTTTAACGGTGTCTCCTGCTGGTTGAGTTGCTGATTTGCTGAGTCTCTGTTTTCCCCTGTAAGGAAAGCTCTGTGAGGTAGCCATCACTGTGGATTCATTTCCTAATGGATGAATGAAGGAATGAACGAATGAATGAATGGTGGACAGATTACAGCTTGAAATGTGGCTTCTCAAAGGCACGGTGTTTGTTGCTTTGCAGGGGGCCGGGCTGGGTGGTCTCCAAGTTTCCTTCCAGTTTGGGATTCCAACACCATCCAAGCCCTGTCTTGCTTTAAAACTGCCCTTTCTCTCCCCAGCAGAATCCACACCACTGACTCAGATCACCCCCTGTGGAAACTCTCCCCGCGCGCTCCCCTGTAGTGCAATCAGCACGCAAACGTGCACGGGGCACCAGCTGAATGCAAGCACAGCACTTTGAGGGGGGTTCCCTGTGGGTGAGGGCTCTTCCCTCCCATCACCCAGTCTCCTGTGCTCGACTGAGACAGGGGTCGTCTGACGGGATCAAAGCGTCTCAGTTGTGCAAACTTCCTCGCGCCACTGTCCTCCGTTCCGACTGGAGCCCCATGGCTGCTCTCCCAGGCCCTTCCTCTCGGTGCTGGCGCCCCACGGCCTGAATGGTCAACAGCTCTGTCCAGCACAAGGACAGGAAAACTGCTGGGCCACAGCTGCCCTCGGGAGGGCACTGAAAAGCAGGTGGCAAGTAGGTGTTTAGGAGGAGGCGCACGAGGGAATGACGGGGGGACGTCCCTATTGTATGCTTCTTCTTGTTCTCGTGGGCTCTTTACAAGGGCACAGACAGGCGGTGTGCGTGCAGACATTGGTGCTCCGGATCTCCACCCAGTACCCTGCCACCGAGACCCAGCGTCTGACTTCCCGACCCAGGACGTCATGCACACTCACGCAGCCACACGGTCACACACAGCCATTCACGTGTGCCTGCACATCCACACACTTGCACACACCCACATGCATACACACACATACTTACATGCCCTCGCAAGCACTCATTCATGTACCCCCACTGTGCACACACAACCCCCCCACATTCAATATACTGACACACTTTTATAAGCACTCACACAGATACACTCACATACCACTCACATATTTTCACCCACGTGCATTCACACACTCACAAACACAATCACACACCTGCACAAACCATCTCTCTCTCTCTCTCTCACACACACACACACACACACACACACTCCAGGAGATATCATCAAACCCAAGTCATCCCCCTCTTTTTTCAATCTCTGAAAAGCTGCATTACCAAAAGAAGCAAAACATGTGAGGTATGGAATCCACCTTGTTGAAGGGCTGGGTTTTACTGGCCAACCGGTAAATGAAAACACATGGAAAAGTGCTACATTTAGGAACACACTGCGACCGTATTACTCCTCGCTTTACTGGTTCATCTCTAATCGGAACCAGCTGGTAATAAAGAACAGCGTTGACGGGAATCCACCCTTTGTTGAAAGCCGGGCCAGGGTGGACGCCGGAAGCCGGTGAGCACAATGCAGACCGCCGTAACTGACTTGTGAGGTCAGGCTCCGGGTAGAACGCGGGGACAGAGGTGACGCCCCAGCTGGCGCATGAAATGCTGGGCTCCTGGTTACCTAGAACTGTGCAAAGAGGAGCCAAAGAGAAAGGTGCCAGTTTACGAGGCTCCCCACTGTGCCTGCCCCTGTTGACATGTCCCAGGCAGCTTTGGAATTGCACAATTCCCCTGGGCTACTTCTTGATATTAATTACAGTGATCGTGACGATGACACCCATGGTGATAATTACGATGATGATGACGGTGCTGCTGCTGCTGCTGATGTGATGGTGGTGACGATGATTGTTAGTGGTGACGGTAACGGTGGTGGTGGTGGTGGTGGTGACGATGGTGACGATGGTGATANTTGGAATTGCACAATTCCCCTGGGCTACTTCTTGATATTAATTACAGTGATCGTGACAATGACACCCATGGTGATAATTACGATGATGATGACGGTGCTGCTGCTGCTGCTGATGTGATGGTGGTGACGATGATTGTTAGTGGTGACGGTAACGGTGGTGGTGGTGGTGGTGGTGGTGATGTGGTGATGGTGATGATGATGATGATGCTGGTGGTGATGGTGACGATGATGACGATGGTGATGGTGATGATGGTGACAATGATGATGGTGGTGATGATGGTGGTGACAATGATGATGATGGTGATGACAATGATGACGATAAAGATGGTAATGACGATAGAGATGGTAATGACGATGAATGATGACGATAAAGATGGTAATGACGATAGAGATGGTAATGACAATGGTGATGGTGGTGACAGTGATGGTGATTGTGATGATGGCTGTTAGTGGTGACGGTAATGATGGTGGTGACGATGATGATGGTGAGGATGGCGAGGACGATGATGACAATAGTGATGATGATGGCCACAGTTAGTGACACAAAGCGCATGGAGCATCCCCACTTCAAAGTGCTACCATGTTAATGCTGGGAGAGTTGTGAGCTTGACAATGTAAATACAATCACTTTCCTTTTTCCTTGTGATTTATCTATTTTAAACCTTTTCCCCCTCAAACAAGGAAACTGACATCTGAATTCTAGAAATGGAACACACACAGCTTGCCACCCCAGTTCCCCTTCCTGTCTCTAATCAGCTCCGTGGGCCCACCCTTTGGAAAGTTGTGAAACGTTAGGAGGGTTTGTAGGGTATTTTTAGCAGCTGACACCATTCTACCCCTTCCTCCTCCCGCAGGGTTGTGTGATGTGCACCTTGTGTAACAAATATATTTAATTTTATACATAGATCTTAAAACTAATTCTAATAATTTGAGATCTGCGGGGGGTTCAGCATTGTAGATGGCGCTGCCAGTCTGGACCAAGACACCATCTGCTTATTTGCTGCCCTTCTCCAGGGCCCAGGAAGCCTTAGTAACCTCCTTACACACACTCTGCAGCTAGAGTCACATTTCTTCTTGACAAGGGTCTCTGGGATTCAGGACCAGCGGCTGGAAGTCAGGGGAATGAAATTCATCTGTCATTCCCAGAGGTGCTGTACCAGAAATAATACCAGGTCTTTCCATTTAAAGCTCGATCCCTTGACTTCCACTGACCCTGTAGTGAAAGTATGGAGCTGATTAGATTGCATTGCGTTTCTATCTCATGAACATGGGAAGACTGAACCGTTTTGGTGGTGAGTACTCTGTACTCAGCTCACTAGATCCATTGACGAAAACTGTTTGCAATCATACACTCGGTTCACTTATCTTTTAGTTGTCAAGGTGGCCATGTGTCCGCTCTGCTCCCAGCCCCCTACTGGGAAAGACACCCCCTTCAGAGAGCTGCCCGCCTCTACACTGTGCCACACACCACTTCGCTGTTGGAATGTAAGCTCCGTGAGGGCAGGGACTTAATCTGTCTCGTTTCCTGCTGCTCCTCATTGTCCCGAACTGTTCCTGGTGCAAAGATGCTCAGTGTATTTATGGAATCAGTGAGTGAGTGAGGGGCACCCATAGTTCTGAGTTCCAGGGTAGAAGTGTGACATTCTCTTGGGGAGAATGTCCAGCTACGATGTCCCCTTGGCTCTCTCCTTGAATTTGGAGAGAACAGCAAGGAGAGGAAGCCCCAACTTGTATTTCCAGCAAGAAATGCATGAAGTTTACATTTGTTTTGTGACCACGGGAGCCCCTCTGTGGCGAGTCACCTGCTGGCAGAGGTGCAGCTGTGGAAATCGGGGCGGCGCCCCATGACTACAGTGTGCATTTCCCGCCACATTTGCAACCGGCGCTATGGAGGGGACATACTAGGGGCTTCGTGAGGGAACCTGGCAGAGCGTGTGCCTCGGGCCTGACTTGCCTTTCTGGCGGGTCCTCCTTTGCCGAGGCCGGGGCAGGGTTCGAGCGCCTCTCTCACGGATTCGGCCTCTTGGCCTTTCCTGGCTCTGGCTTGACGCGGCTTCAGGCCTGGCTCCGTGGCCGCCTGGAAAGGGAGGTGCGGAGCTGTGTGTGTCTTTGGGGCGGGCGACAAGACAGGGACTGAGGGTCTGCGGCTCCCAGACAGAAGAACAGACACGCGTGGGCGCGGGCGACCGTGGCGGACCTGCCTTCCGACGTCTCCGGGAACGAGCGGGTCCCCTCGGTGTGTCTGACCGATTCCAAAGCTGTGCGTCTGCCCCATGGAGACTTCTCTGCAGGGACTGGCTCGGTCTTCTCTTGGCGGACAGCACGCGCTGGAGAGTTTCCTTCTCATCAGGCATGACCCTCAACGCCCGAGAGGGCCCAGGTCGGAGAGGGATTTAGAGGGAGCTTGGGTCCCGAGCGAGGGAAGTCTGAGGAGTGAAAACAGCCCTGTGCACACCCCCACCCCTGCACCGAGCTGGCAGATCATAAACGGCACCCTCCCCTTCTCTTTACCCCCGGCCTTCCCTCCAGATGCGCCTTTTAATATCGTGGTCCCCAAAGGGAATGTGAGGCCACAGCCTCGCTCACGAAGGCCCTCAGTGGGGAAGGCTGGGCCGCAATGATGTTAGCGCAAACCGGCATCATTCTGTCGAATGTCAAAAGGAGTGTGAGTACCACCCGTCTCACCATCCTTCCCCCTGGACGAACACAGATTTTGTGCCAAGAGACAAAGTGCTCACCTGACGCGCTGTCGCTCCCAGCCTCCCTCCCCACCGTGCGATCCAGAGCCGCCGCCGCTGCCGCCTTCGTGAACGTTGTCTTGGGGAGGACCGAGGGACAGTAGGTGGTGCCGAAGGAGCCCTGAAGCCACCTGTTGGCAAGAAAACTGGTAGAGAAGCGTCTGTGACCAAAAGTGACAGCCGCGGAGCCTGGGTTCAAATCCCAGCGTGCCCGGGACAAGTTCCTCTCTCTGTGCTTCGGTTTCTTCCCTGTCTGCACAGTGGGGGTAATAGTCACACGTGACGTAGGGGTGACGGGAGGGGCAGAAGTCGGGGGGGTGGGGGTGCTGCTGCTGCTTTATCATTGCCGTGATCATCACTAGGAATCATGGAGCCGCTCCATCTGCCCTTCCCGGGACTTCCTGGTGTGTCTGGCGGCCTTTCCTCTGCTTTTCTCGAGTTTGTCCTCACCCTAAACCCAGGAAGATGCTACAGAGGCGCTCGTTTGCCTGGCGCGGATCAGTGTGGGTCCGGGGAGGGGACGTCCCTGACGCCAGGGAAAGAAGTCAGGCTGCCCTGGAAAGGAGGATTGGCTGAGGGTGGGGAGCAGGAGCTAGGGAGCACCCTCCGTGCACTCGGGCCTCACGTCTCCCTCCGCACACCCGTGCACACACCTGCCACCTGGCCTGGCCTCGGGCCGTTCCTTCTCCCGAAATGCCCTGTGGCCTCTCTGCCAAGTCAGCCCCCGAGGTAGAGTAACACGAGAGCACGAGGCTGCCACTGTGCGCCCGGCAGTGTTTCCTTTTCCCGGCGCCTCTGCAAAGCGAAGTAGCCACCATCGCCTCCGTTTTACAGCTGGGGAAAGTGAGGCGTAGAGAAGGAATTCATTTGCCCAAAGCCACCCAACAACCAGCATTTGGCAGACACCCTGGCCCCTTCTCCCCACTGCTCCTTGAGGCGTCTTGGGCTTCCTTGGAACCTCCTTGAAGCCCACTGGCCTAGCCACTCTCTCCGGGGCCTTTCCGGTCTACGCCGTGGTTACACACGGGGCTTTGCTCACCTCAGTCCCGAGATGCTAAGAGGCAGATAAAGCTCGGCGCGCGCTGTACCCATTGGGCACCACCAGGTGCTTTGACAGCGAAACCTTTCCTTCTAAGTCTGGAAGTGGCTGGCCTTCCCCACGGGCACGTGCTTGCCCACCCACCGAGGCTGGCACCTAAAACCCCCTGATTAACGAGCCACCGGGGGCGCTGCGCTGAGGGCAGCAGGTACGCCTCGGGCGGCTGGTTGGAGCCCGAGGCGAACTTTCCACTGGCGCATCCCCAGGGGCAGCTGGGCTCCGTCTCCGTGGCAACGGCAGCGACAGGAAAAGGAGCGGGGCCTCTGCCGCCCTTGGCGGGCCAGGCGCCCCCACTTCCCTCTGGGCCTGGCACTGCTTCACCAACGGAATAAAAATGGAACGTGGGATATATTTACACTTGCCGAGTTAGCAGCCGAAAAGCTCATGTGTTTGCTTAAATGTGCACAGAGATGAAATCTCAGCTCTGGCCCTGGCCCTGCCCCCACCCACAGCAGGGTGTCTCCTGGTTATTAAATGCGTGTTGGACAGAAGACCTGACAGCTATCTGGTCTCAGATGCGGAGCTGCAAGTTAACTCAGAGCCTCGCGGACGCCTTCGTAGGTGTCTGTCGTCGGTTAGTGGTGACGGCCCGTCTCCCCTGGAGGAAGAGAGCCCTTCCCGACGCACGAGGCGCAGAAAAGACATGTGCATGGAGACGGTGGGGCGGTGCTCCTGGGCTCCCTGGAACTTCCAGGCCCCAGGGGGGAGGCTGGGCATTGGCCAAACCAAAGAGGCTTCGAAGACGGGCCTTGGGCAGCCTTCCAGGGTCCCTGAGTACCGGGCACCGAGGGGAGCTGGAGAGGCGCGCGAGCAGCGAGACCCAGCTTTCCGCCCGTCCTCCACTCACCACCGTCTGCTCCGCGAGGGATGCGGGGGGAGGGGCACGCATCGGGGCTCGTTACCACCCCTCCGTGAGCCCAGGACCACCTATGTGTGAGACGCAGCTCCGTCTCCCGGCGGCTGCTAAAATGTGCCATTCTTCTCCCAGCCCCCAGGCTCTGAGTCATGCGCACCGAGCAGGGGCTCAGGAATCTACATGTTCGTCCTCTCTGGCATTTCTGATACGGCTCTGGGTGAGTCACACGTTGAAAAACAAGCCGTCGAGTGGTGGTTCTCAAACTCTAGCACACTCTGGGCCCCCGCAGGGCATGTGAAAACACAGGTGCCCAGCCCTCCCGCAGCCTCCGGCGCCGCGGTTCTTAGATGGGGTTCTAGAATCTGCACTTAAAAAAAAAATTTTTTTTTTTTTTTTTTTTTTTTTTTTTTTTTTTTTAGTTTTTAAGCAATCTCTCCACCCATTGTGGTGCTAGAACCCACAACCCGAGATCCAGAGTCACATGTTTCACCAACGGAGCTGGTCAGGCACCCCTAAATCAACATTTTTTTCTTTTTTTAAAAATGTTTATTTATATTTGAGAGAGATCGTGTGCGTGCGTGCGCGCCAGAGTTGGGGAGGGACAGAGAGAGAGGGAGACACAGAGTCTGAAGCAGCTCCAGGCTCCGAGCTGTCAGCACAGAGCCCGACGCGGGACTCGAACCCATGAACTGTGAGATCGTGACCTGAGGCGAGGTTGTAGCCCAACTGGCTGAGCCCCCCGGTGCCCCTAAGAATCTTGCATTTCTAACAAGTTGAGGTGAGGCTTTGCTGCTGTTCCTGGGACCCCACTTTGAAAAAGAATCTTTTCCTGTCTTGAAGAAAAAAAAAATCAGCTGGGTCATGTCAGTGCCTCAAAGGAAGGGCCACCGTGCCTTACTCATGTTTATATCCTCCAGCAAGGGCGAGTGAGCTCATTCTTGGCTAATTAAATTCAGCTTGAGAGCTTTTAGAAAGTTTCAGTGACGTTCTAATCTGGGAGGTGGGGGAGGTTCCCGGCATCCATATTTTTTTTAAAAAACACTGTCCTCCCGAGACGCAGCCGGAACTGAGTGCCAACACCTACCCAGTATCAGTTTTTCCGTCGGTATTTCTGAGTGTCCATTGTATGCTTTCATTCGACAGTCCTGGATAGTTGTTGATAGTTATCACGTCATCAAGTGCCTACCGTCTTCCAAGCACTGTGTACGAGGTGGTGGGGACCGAAGAGGCGCCTGTCGGGTCCCCAAGCAGTTCACAGCACACGGGAGGTGCCAGGTGTGCAGATACCCAGGTAGGCGCTGTGGCTGAAGGGCTTGCGGGAGCCGTAGAAGCACGGAGCAGGAAGGACTGTTTTTGTGGGAGTTGGGACAGGGCGTGAAAAACCTTCCAGAAAGAAGCAGAATCTGAGCGGAACGGCCCAGGCAAAGGCACGAAGCTCATTCCAGGCTGATGCCACAGCCTTCCGTGCCTAACCCTGAAACGGCATAGAATATTCAGGAAACCGTAGCAGGCTGGTGTTGCTAGATGGTGGAGGGAGACGGAAGGAGAAACGTTTAGAAGCCTTTGGAGCATCAGATTATAGTTAATCCCCCCTCCCCACAGGAGCTGGAGGTNTGCCTTCCTTGGAAAAGCATGGGCTGTGGTCTTTTCCTGTGACCCTTTGGCGCCGGGGTCCCTGCTGGAGCCCTGGGGTCCTTCTCTGCAAAACGAGCCGGAAGACGGGGAGTAGACAGCCTGCCCGGAGAGGCCGTCCCTGGTGCCGTTCCCGTCCAGCGTGCGGGTCCCGCTTTCTGCGAAGTGACCCTGGGCGGGAAATCTGAAAGCCTCTCTAGCTCTCTCTCCAGAAAGTTGTCCTCAGGGAAACCCGCCGCTCTCCTCTGCAGTGACTGGCAGGGGCAAACCCCTGCCCCGCAAACCGCCCTGGCCCCAGACACCCTCCGATGAGCCCGGGCTGTCACAGAGCTAGGTGCCCGCCGGTGGGACGGGCAACGTCAGACTCTAGAGGAGGAACTTGGAGATCTTGGGTGTGGGCGTGCTTGGGGTGTGGGCGTGCTTGGGGTGTGGGCGTGCTTGGCGTGTGGGGGTGCTTGGGGTGTGCGGGTGCTTGGGGTGCTGGCTGCAGAAGGAGCGGCTGAGCGGGACCCTGGACCCCCAAGGCCAGGATGGGGTACCGGGCTGGGCACTCACCTGGGGGCTGCCTCACCATCCTCTGGCTGGCGTCCTTGCCGTCCCGTCAGTTGGGCGGCCAGTGCCCTGCATTAATTTCTCCGTTTTCAATGTCCAGGGTGTTTTTAAGTCTCCCGTTTGGACTGATGCAGGTGGCAAAGGGGTCTCCTCTTGTGTCGTGGCAGGAAGAAGGAGAAAGCTCAGGGACCCGTGGTTTGTTCAGATTGTCCGGGAAGAGTGGCAGGGCCTGCGAGCCTCGTGCAGGACGGCGGCTGTGATCCGAGGGCCGCGGGCAGCCCCGGCTGGGCTTTGAGAGCGTCTTGGACCCCCATGACCAGAAGGTCCCCATCAGGGGAGGCATGAGACCCAGAAACGCACAGCAGATGCTGGGGCATCTCCTGAAATGAACACCCGACTCACAGGCCAGCACATGCTGGGGCCCAGAGAAATGTGGCCCCAGGTTTCCAGGGAGCTCGTACGCACGGGCTCACGGATTTCAAAGGCATCTCTTCGGGAGCCTGTCTCGCCCCTCCTGTGAAACGCAGCAGTGTGTCAGGGCCTGGGCCTAGACGGAGGAGGACTCCAGGAGCAGCGAGGGGAGGGACGGGCGCTTCGGCAAAGCCAGCAACAGAGAGCCCAGTGACCCGGCGCAGCCCGAAGCAGCCCAGACATGAAAGGAATATGCTGGAAACATTAGCTCAGTGTTTGCTTTGGGAACCAGTCTGACGGCCCTTAATCCAGAGGGTGTGTGTCTGTCCCGTGGCTCACGGGACGTCCCAGCTCCCCGGCAGCGCGACAAAGAGCCGTTTGTGAGGTTCACGCCCACACCTGGTGGCCAGGACCGCGCCCCTGCACTGAGCAGGGGTCCTGCCGTGGGGGTTCCCAGCCCTCTCCAAGGGGCCTGCTCTGAGGTGCCTGACTGTTGGCTCTTCCTCCTTTCTTGCCTCGATGTTCCCACTGCGGAAAGATGAATAGCAAGAGCAGGCCCATTGGATCGGGGAGATGAGAAGAGTGTGCTGGTCCTGGGGCGGGGGTCTGGGGGCAGGGAGGGCTGGAGGGCGGGGACGGAGGCAGCCACCCCCTTCTGCCCGTCAACCCTCCTGTCCGGTGGCATCATAGTTCATGCGATGCAGACGTTTCTCGGGCCGGAATCTGATTACATGTGTTTGAAAAGAAGTCACCTTTCCCCTTGTTTTAACCAGACCAGAGAAAATTCATACACAAACAAAAGATGTGACTTCTTAGATTTTCGAGCTTTCCGAGATTTCCAGTCCTACCTTTTGAGCACAAGTTCGATGACTCTAGGCCCCATGTGGCCCTTGAGTCTTACTGTCTTACTGTCTTACTGACAGTATTTAGAAGTGACCCCACTCTGCAAGTTGACCCACAAACACATGTGTATAAAGCCAACACCCCCATGGTCCAGTCTCGCGGGCAATGTGGTCATTTAGAGATGCCGAGTTGGGCAACCAGAGGAAATTTTAAATTTAATTTTAAATTTAATTTTTTAATTTTTTTAACGTTTATTTATTTTTGAGAGAGAGAGAGACAGAGCATGAGCAGGGGAGGGGCAGAGAGAGAGAGACACAGAATCTGAAGCAGCTCCAGGCTCTGAGCTGTCAGCAGAGAGTCTGACGCAGGGCTCAAACCCACGAACCGTGAGATCATGACCTGAGCCAAAGTCGGAGGCTTAACCGACTGAGCCCCCCAGGCGCCCTAAATTAAATTTTCAATGTTCAGTTTTAACCCCAGTGCTAGCTCGCACCTATCAGCCAACGTGAGGGGCGTCAGTGGGTCAAAGCCGTCTGTTTCAGAATGTCCCCTTTGCTCTCCCGTCCATCCCCTCCCTCATCACAGCCGCTCCCCTGCCTCTCTCCCAAAACAGAAAGAAGCCTTCCTCTCCTTTCCGTTGGTGCCCGAAATGCTGGTCTGGGGAGTCAGCCTCCGGGGGAGAAGGCCAGCCAGAGGCTGCACCCGCTTCCTTGGGTGTTTGTGCGGCAGAATTGGCACGAGCGCTCGTCATCCTCCGTGCATATCTGTCGCCGTCTCCAGGAAAGGGGACCCGTGAAGGACGCCTGTCCGGTTTTCCTTCCTCCCGACCCTCGGTCTGCAGAGGGCGTGCCCTGCTCAGGCACCGTCAGTGGCTGGCCCTCCACCCAGCACTTGGGTCTAATGTCCCGTATGAGCCTGTGAACTCTTCTGTCCAGCCAGGCAGGGCCCGCTCTTGCCTGGGGACCCCACGCCCCAGAGCACGCCTTCCACTCCTGCTGCACCTCTGCGTGCCTGGGTTCGGGCGCCTCCCTCCTGCTCAGGAAGCGGGCGCTGACGACACCGCGGAGCCGCCACGGCAGCCCTGGGCGAGGAGAGAAGAGACCCTCAATCCAGGCGAGCCCCTTCCATGGAAGGCCTCTGTTCCCCGCCGCTCAGCGCAATTCCAACTGAGAAGATCAGTATGATTATTGTCTTACTATAAAATAAGACTCGGGGGTGCCTGGGGGGCCCAGTCGGTGGAGCGTCTGACTCTTGGTTTCAGCTCAGGTCGTGATCTTATGGTTTCTGAGTTCGAGCCCCGCGTCGCCCTCTGTGCTGACAGTGTGGAGCCTGCTTGGGATTCCCTCTCTCTCTCTGCCCCTCCCCTGCATGCACGCTCTCTCTCTCTCTCTCAAAATAAATAAATAAACTTTAAAAATATAAATAATACTTGTAACAACTCACGAGGGGCAAGCAGGTGCTCTGGAGATAAGTGTCCTCAGCTCCCAGGAGTCCCGTCCCTGGTCTGCCCGGTCCCTCCTGGCCTGCACGGCCCAGAGCGAAGCTGGGTGTGGTGGGCATCACGGCACCTGCGTCCCCGGTCAGCCCCTCCCCCGCTCTCCGTGGAATGGGCTTCCGGATCACCACCCGGAACCGCCAGGTTGTGGGGAAATGAGTCCCGGCGCCCCCTGAGACAACGGGGGCTGTCCTGGGACCCCAGGGCCGCTGTAACAAGTCACCGCGAACCGGGCGCCCATGTGAAAGAGCCGTATTTCCTCACAGCTTTGGAGACCACACGTCTGAAGTGGGGGTGTCGGCAGGGGTGGCTCCTTCTGAAGGCCGTGCGGGAGAATCTGCTCTGTGCCTGCCTCCTGGCTTCCGGAGCCTTCTGGTGTTCCCTGGCTCGTAGATGCTGCCCAGCCTGTGTCCGCCCATCCTCCCACCTCACGCTGCCGACTCTGGGTCTCGTCGTATCGGATCAGGGCCCAGCCTGATGCCGTCACCCTAGCTCGACCGTCTGCGAGGACCCTGTCTCCCAGGTCGCGCTCGCAGGTGCGGGGGGTTAGGGCTCCGGCGTCTGTGAGGGGGTGAGGGACACACTGCAGCCCAACCAGGAGCCGGCGGAGAAAATCTGTGGAGAAAGCCCTTTCCTGCCTCTCGGTCACGCTCGCTGACGCTGCTCGCGCGCGGGGTCACCTCACGTCACGCACCGCGAGAGCAGCCGCGCCAGGCTCACGCCGGCAGGAGCGACGCGGCGCCCCGACCCCCGTTCCGGGCGGCGCTCCTGTGACGGGAGCTCCAGCCGCCTCCCGTGGCCGCCACGGACAGACAGACCCAGTCAAGGGGCCAAAAGTTTCGGTTCTCCCCAAATTCCTCCAGCCTCGAGATTGGGGTTTTTTTTTCTTTTACCACGGAATGAAATTCATTCAAAGGCGTCTTCGTTTTCCATAGAAGTTGCCAGCAGCGGAGAGCTGAGGCCGAGAGCGCGGCTGGAAATTGGAGCTCCGTCCGTCCCTGCTCTGCTGCTCTTGAAACTGGACCCCGTCTCCTCTCTCCTCCTCTCCCTCCCTCCTGTCCACGGGGCAGAAAGGAAGATAGGCACCGCTTAGGCACCCCTGTCACCCGCGGCCCCCAACCCGGGGTTACGTGCTCTCTGAGAGGTGCCGCGTGCGCCCCGCCCGTCGGCAGGTGAGCGGAGGCGTCCGGGCAGGTCTCTCACTGGGATTCTCCCACTGATCCGTAAACCATCTTCCAAAGGAGACATTCTCCAGGCAGCTGCGTGGTGACCTCAACAATGAATGCTGATCGGAAATGGGGAACACATCCGCCTCTGAGTGACCGGCTCTGTTTTCATATAGGAGCTGAATCTGTGTGAAATTCCTTCCCTCAAATTATAAATAGAAACCAATGTGCTTTTCGGTTGGGCTTTCCTTTTTTTGTGAGGTTTTTCCCACAGACAAAAGGGATTTTTCACTTTCAGGAGGAGGGACTGCCAAAGGCGGGGGTGGTTAGGCGGATGTGGACGGG
>NW_027528369.1:9361276-9363652 GCF_008692635.1 Crocuta crocuta | reverse complement strand
GTGGTGGGGGGGATGTGGACGGGGGCCGCCCGCCTCCTCACCAGGTCCAGCCGTGCCGGACGGTCCCCGGCCTGACACCCCGGGAAATTTGCTGTCCTTCAGACAAGCGCCCTGCAGCAGGACCCACAGGCTGCAGCGGCTCGGCCGGCCTGGGACCTGCCTCTGCTCACGTGACAGCGCGTGCTCCTCCGGTGCGGCTGCTCCCAACTGCCAGCTGGCTTGGCTTTGCACTCTGTCTGAGCGCTGCACAACACAGGGAGAGCGAGCGAGCGAGCGAGCGAGGGGACACGTCTACCGCTCTCCGAAGCCTGATGGAAAAGCGATCCAGGAGAGAGAGAGGAGGAAATGCCTTACGCCGGAGGGGACGGGCCGCAGGCTCTGCGACGCGGCCGAGAACCAGGCCAGGGAGGCGGGAGGCGCGGGAACCCCTAGCGATGCAGACCCGCGATGGCCTCCAGCAGCTCCAACGTCCAGAAAGCGGAAAACCTAAATGTGAAAAACCCTCAAGTGGCAACAGAATCGTTCGTGAACAGACGTGTGGCTATTTCCCATCTCCACTTAATTGAATGCCGCAACCCACGGGGGACACGCCGTGGTGGGGTGTACGCGCCACATCACATCTGCCCCCAATGGTGTCAATGGAAGGCACCGGGGACCTGCCGCCAGCGCACAGGTGTCCCCGTGCAGTGAGTCAGGGCTCGCGGACTGCCAGTGCGCCGGGAGGCCTGGAGATCTTTCCATCTGGGGCCTCCATGTTTTAAACACAGTGTCTTTGGTTGGGACAAAAGACTGTTTCTTTCCTTCGGGCCACCCGCCTGTCCCTGCAGACGTCCAGGCTGACAGCCTGCCTAGTGATCATCCTCCAGAAGCCGTGTCCTTATGTGAAGAGTCGATGACGGACACACAGGCTCCCCAGGCTGCTAGTCACGCATTCATTCACCAATAATGGTGGAGCCATGTTCGTTTCCAACATTGTCCGTGACAGGCACGGTTAGGTGTCAAGTGACGGTGTGTTAGCGGTTCTCCAGAAGCAAAACCAGTAGGGTCTTGGACACACAGATGCACAAGAGGAGACTTGTGACCGGAACTGGCTCCCAGGTTGACGGAGGCCGAGAGGCCTGTGGTCGCCGCCAGCCAGCCGGGGGGCCCGGAGGGCCAGTGGGTAATGCAGTCAAGTGTGAAGGCCGGGGGGCGTTGCTGAGGGTGAGTCACCACCTGAGTCCAAAGCCTGGGAACCAGGGGCGTCAGCCCTCCAGGACAGGAGAAGACGGGCGTCCCAGCTCCGTGGACAGAAAATGCACCTTCCTGCACCTTTCTGTTCTGTTCCTCCTCAGAGGCCTGGGCGAGGCCCCCACCGTGTCCGGTCCCGGCGCTCCCCTCCTCCAGAAACGCCCTCCCACACACGCCCAGAGGTGACGCGTCACTGGCTCTCTGGGGCCTGGAGCCCGCTCGGTGTGACGCACAGGCTTACCCATCACGGGGAGTCGGAGCAGGGCAGCCGGTACTGGCACCGCCGAGGCTCGTCCTCAGCCGGTGTTTGCTGAGCCCTCTCCCTGCGGCAGGTGCTCGGTTGTGCCTCAGGTTTGCATTTGGTATTCAGAGCCGCCCAGCGACGGGGCAGCGCCGTCAGACCCATGTCACAGATGGGAACACTGAGGCTCAAAGGTGTCTCATCACGTGTCCCGGATTCTACCGCCAGAAAACCCAGAATCCAGCCTGGCCATCTGTCTCCGGCACGTGTGCAGTAATGATGCTCAAGGAAGTCACTTTATTACTAGTGTCCCCAGGGAGGACCCCCAGATGGTGTTCATGTCATCTGCGCTTGGGCCCCTTCTAGACGGAAGTGGCCGGCCGGAAAGGATTCTCTCCGATCAGACTTTTCACATCCACTGGAGTGAACCAGATGGGAAGGAAGCGACGGAGAAACAAAGGAGCTCGTTTCGGGCCGTGAGGAGCAGAAATGGTCAAGGCAAACGAGGAGGGCAGCTGGCTGCCCTGAACGCGAGAAGGTCCTGCGGGTGGGGGTGGGGCAGCGCATGCGGAGGCCTGGGGCTCACGGGACGCCCTCGACCAGCTGGACGCGGACACTAGGTCTCACTCTGCAGCATCGCCAGGCGTGTGGGACAGGTTTTATCCCTGAACCACCCTTTCCTCAGTATTAGGGCCGGGAATCGAAAGGAAACCTTCCAAGAACATTCCAGTAGAGTCCAAACGCCGGAATGAAGACGGTGAGGCCCCAGTCCTGTTCCGCAGCCTCCTCCCCGGTTTAGTAACCTGCCTGCTAAGCCTGGCCTTGGACGAACCCCACACACATGCAGACACAGGGCCTGTTTCCCTCCTATGAAAGGGACCACTGACACCCTCCCCACCCCCCCC
>NW_027528369.1:9334250-9361231 GCF_008692635.1 Crocuta crocuta | reverse complement strand
CCCTCTCGCCCCCCCCCCCCCCCCCCCCCGCCGCTAGGGCTCTCGTGAGAGCTCACTGCACGGTGAAAGGCCTTCAGAAGCCGTCTAATGCGCCAGGTGGACGTTTCTATCAGTATCAGTACTGTTGTTGTCTTAGATGATGACGAACTGTGAGAACAGGGTAAGTGTGTTCTAGAAGCCACGGCACGGACGAGATCCGGTGACCAGCCTGAGCTCCCGTACGCGCCCATCTGCTGAACACGGCTCTGAAGGTTCCGGTGGAGAAAGCAGATTTTCCGGTCGATGCTCTGCCGTCCAGATTTCACGGCGACTTTGGGCAAGATGCAAACGCTCCGCGGTTTTAGTGGTCTTCCCTGGCGCGTGAGAAACATCCAGAGGACCTGTTCCCGCTGTCCTGGCTGGCACGGCACCCGCTGGCCTGCAGCTCAGGGTTGTCCCTAGCCGCGCCCCCGAGCCCCCTCCCCATCTCCAAACCCCCAGGCTCCCGGGGCGCCAGCTCGTGGGCCAAGTCCTCTGCATCGCCGTGGACGGGGACGCTGACGGCCCCCTCGCCTGCCCGTTCTAGGTGGACCCATCCTCGTGGGAGGCACCAGATCTCGTAAACCCAGCTCCTTCTCTCCTGACCCTCTGCCCTTCTTCAAACGAGCTTCTAAACCTCTAAAAACCATGTGGTTTCACTTTCAACTGTATCCGAGCTTAGAGCATGTTATTTTGGCTCAAGGACAGAGGCTGGGTAGGGGGGCTCGATTTCCCAGATGTGAGCTCAGGGATGTTAATGAGCGAGCCCTTGCAAAGGGCGCCAGAGCTGCGACCCACCCTCCGAGCCATGGTCGTCCCGCCGTGTCCGGCCGCCAAGCCTCCAGCACAGCAGCCTTTCCTCTCGCTGTTGGTCTTGTCCCAAAGGCCCCGGGGCTGGTCTAGACGGTATGTTCCTGGCCCCACCGGCAGACTCGAGTTTACTGGGCTCAAACCTTATACAGATTGGAGACCCTTCTTTAAGGAAAATAATTCCAGGAGCGCCCGGGTGGCTCAGTCGGTTGAGCGTCCGACCTCGGCTCAGGTCATGATCTCACAGTTCGTGGGTTCGAGCCCCACGTTGGGCTCTGTGCTGACAGCTCAGGGCGTGGAGCCTGCTTTGGATTCTGGGTCTCCCTCTCTCCCTCTCTGCCCCTCCCCTGCTCGTGCTCTCTCTCTCAAAAATAAAATAATAAAATAATAAAAAAAATAAAAAGCATCACTGAATCCACAAACTAACATAACAGTTTTACTAATAGCTCGATACACATCTGTAATACTTCTTTTTTTCCCGTCTTTCCTGGAGCTGCATATTCGACCTCCTCTGTGTGATGCCAAGTTGGTCACATCAGTGTCTGCAGAGGGAGGAGGAGGAGACGGGCGTCCCTCGGCAGATCGGTCACGGGGTGTCCTGCGTGTTTTCTGGAAGCTCAGGGATAAGTCACTTCTCCCCACGGTGACCTAACTTACTTCCACCGGGACCGGAGACCCACCAGCAATTGTCGCGAGAAATGCCAAGACCACCATCAAATTTAGGGAAACTTCTGTGGAATTTCCTTCATGTAGGAGCTTTCGTTATGATCTGGGCATTTCCGGTTCTAACTCAACGTCAGGATGCTGATCTCCCGTCCCACGAGTTTCCCCCTCGGTTCACCCGCCATTAACATCTTATCTCCATCGCCCACTTGATTCTTTAATAAAGGAATTTAAACAATGACCCCAAACAGGATACCCTTCAGATATGTCCAAATTAGGAGGCTGTAATTTCTCACTTGTTTCATTAAAATATTCCAAAATGCCCTTCCAAATTCCAATGATAATGGCAAACTTTGTCAAATCTACCGTTCCCACCAAAAATGACTTAAAAGGCTGTGGTGCGCACATCCCTGTGTCTGCTGCATGGTCCACGCTCTCCTGGTGGAAATGACTTTCCATTTGACTGTGGGTCCTGCGTTTACGACCCTGTGCATAGACTGACAGCGGGGTCTGTGCGCCCCAAACCTCGCGTGCCCCCCGCCTCCGCGCTCATCTCGTGTCTGGAGTGGCGGGCAGCTTGGTCTCCCGTGAAGGTTCTGAACCTTCAGAACCTTCTGAACAGTCAGAAGCCGGCTGTGTCCCAACCGTCCCGCGGATGCTAGCGCCTCTGTCTGCCCTTCACAGCCCCGGCCCCACTCGTCCACGTAGCCACGTGCCAAGACTGCCGTGGTACCAGCAGCGGCAACAGAGGGCTGGGCAGAATGGAAGGCAGAGAAGTCTTACCCACTCCCAATAAAAAGATCTTGCTTCTGCGAATGTCCTAAAAACTCACGGCCTTGGGAACTCACTGGAAGAGCAAATCAGGCCCTGAAGCCTGAACTGCATTGGCTCCATGAAGAATCCGCCATGAAGAATCCGCCATGAAGAATCTGCCATGAAGAATCCGCCTCTGAGTGGCTCCAAGATCCCAGAGAACACACTTACGGACCCAGCTGGCAAACGGGTGTGCCGCAGGCAGGATTCCAAGTCGTAGGGTCAAAGCCCTCTCTGACCCACATGTGAATCTCTGGGAACCGTGCCCAACGTCTGTCACTAACTAGCCTTGACAACTGTCTAACGGGAATCCCTGCCATCGGATGGTGTCAGCCCTTTCCGAGTGCCAAGGTCACCACAGAGAGGACAATGCCACCCATCAAGTTTGTGCAGTGCCCAACCTACACAACCAAACATGGCATCTAGCCACCTCTCTTCCCAATCCATCCTTCCCACTGAGGCCAGGGTGACGTTTTAGAAATGGAAACCTGATAACACCACTTCCTACTTCAAAAACAAAAACAAAACCAGAACCTCCAAACCCTCTAGGTAACCCCACTGCTCCCAGCACGAAGCCTAAACTTGGTAACAGGGACTTCAGGCCCTTCCCCACCTGCCCATCCGTCACCATCCTCCCCACTCCTCTGACCTCCTCGCTGCTCCAAACGCTCCACTCTGCCTAGAACACTCTTGCCCGCTTCCCGCTTCTGTGTGACAGATTCAGCCCCTCTTTCAGCCCGCCCATCACCTCCTCCAGGAAGCCTTCCCTGACCTGCCCATCCCCCACACTTGGTTGGCCATCCCTTGTAGTTGCTTCCACTGGACCCTGGCCTTGCCAAAGGCTTCGAGCCAAAGGCCGTCCCAGCTTGTTACAGGGGCGATTCGTGCGTGTTGGAGACGCCCTCCACCCTGCAGCCTTCCTCCAGATGGCGCGGGGTGGTTAGGAGAGCGGCACCAGGTGATTTTCACCGGCCCTGAGTGTTCCAGTAACGTCGTCTACCCGTAGGATGCGTCCCAGGCCGGGCGGCACCGGCGGGGACTCCCAGGGCCCCCGCTGGGCGCTGTCGGGCCATGGTGCCGGGTGGGCNAGCTCCCCTCCCTCTCCAGGGACCGCCGTGGGAATGCGGCTTCCGGCTCCCGGGGTGGGAAGAGCTGGACAAGCCCCGACTTCCTGGTCCCCCCGCTTGGGTTCCGGCCCGCGGCCACACTGCGCTCGTCTCCGAGAGGGAGAGGAACATCCCCCAGATGGAGGGGAGGGCACGGCGGGCGCTGCGGGAGCGGGGGGCCGGGAGGGGCCCGGGGCGGGACAGCCGACGCCCCTTCCTGTTTGAACAAAGTCTTGTGTTGGATGAAACGCCGCGCTCACGGCACTGGCTTCGACTCTCTCAGAGGAGGCGTTGGTGTTGTTCGCGGTGGGTCTGCCTTCAGCTGGAGGACTTCGTCCTCCTTTCATGGGAGATGCAGAGCTAATCCGCTCAGCGTCCCCCCGGGGGTGGGTCCTGCTGCCGTGGGACCCGGGCGCCGTCCCCAGGCGGGAGCCGGGCCTGGCCTTCCTACGGCGCGTCTGCCTCGNCGGGCAGAGGGTCGGTGGCAGGCCCCTCCCAGAGGGGAGGAAGAGGGGGCCTCCCCACGTGCGTCCCCCCGACCCCGTCCCCGGAGTCCCTCTCGTCCCGCGAGGCCCCCTCCTGTCTCTGGTCTCTGCTGAGAGTGCTGAGTCCGGCTCCGACTGGAGGGCCAGAGGCCTCAGGGTGCTCGCCGCCCCTGCTTCCCGCCGCGGCAGCGCCCTGCCTTTGCCGGCGCAGCAGGCACCACCGTTCCCCCTCCCGGGGTCTGCCTGACGCGCCCGGGGAGAAACACCAGCATGCTTACCTCCCGCCGTCAGCACTTACTGAGCACTTACTGTATGCCTGCCACGGCGTGCCACCTGCCCCACACGCATCACCTCGCGTGGCCCCACGAGGCCCGTGTTGGCCTGACTTCCGTTTGACAAATGAAGAAATGGAAGCTCAGAGACTCAAGACGCTTGCCCGAGGCCACACAGCTCAAGACCGCCAAGGCTGGGACCTGAATGCGGTCTGATTGCAGCCCCCGATTTCCTGACGGCTCGGGCGAGGCTGAGTGGGCGTTCTCAAAGCGTCCTGCTCCCCAGGAAGGTGGCGCGCCCGCCGGTCTTGGGGCGGAGGCGCTGCCGGTAGAGAGGTCACTATCCTACCAGGATCACGGGGGTCTGGCGAAACTGAAACAAAAGCCTTAGAGGCGATGCCGTGAGGCAGCTAATCTGCAGAAAGCCCTTCCCAGCCTGGAGACGGGGTCAGGCTCCCGTCCCCCCTCGGCAATAGCCAGGAGGCCTCCGCTGTGCACATGTTACTTTGTTCCCATTTTACAGATGGGGAGGGGCTTGCCCAAGATGCTCACATGGTGGAGGGGCTGGAGAAAGAGCATAAACCCAACCTGAGAAGGTGCCTCCCCACCAGGCCCCCCTGTCCCCCAGGAGCCCAGCCCTGCTGTCCCCCGGATCATGGCCGCCTGGTCCCCCAGAGCACGGCGCCACGGTCAGCCGAGGAGGGGGGCCGGGTGGGGACAGCGGGGGCCCAGGCGGCCGTGGGACCCCCCCCCCGGAGCACTAGTGACAAATCCACAACTGACCCCCTTCTGCACAGCGTCTGGGTGGGCTCTGCCGTCTGCAGCCACCGGCTGACTCAGGCGCCTCTTCCAGGGTTGTTCCAACAACTGGACGGGGCGCTGGCGGGACCCCGCTCAGCACACAGTAGGCCCTCAGTGTGCGTTTCACGGCACACATGGCAAAGGGTTTTGCACTGATAACCACGTGCCGAATGTGTTGCCGCAGCCACGGCTCGTATCACACACGGCACTGGCATGGCCGTGAGAATGGCCGGCGCCTGTGGGCACCCGCGGAGCCGCAGAGAGCGAGGGGCGCCTGTTGGCCTCCCCTCCGGTCTGCGTGCGGCTTGAACGGGAATCTGTCCCAGTTTGCCTCTAGCTCGATGTCTGTTCTCCTCGACGACGAAGACCAGGATGAGTGCAGCGGGGACCTCGCTGCCGACCGAGTAGCCGGTGGAAAAGCCCCACGCTGGGCGGCCTCGTACAGCCCAGAGGGGGCGCCCCGGACACCTTCTTCTGCTGTGCCCTTTTTTTTTTAATCAGCCAAGAGGGGACTCGGCGGCCGCCTGTGATGGCCTGTGTGGTGCTCGGCGCAGCAGCAAGGAGGGTCTGTGTCCCTTTAACCTGCTCGTGTTATTTTTGGGGTGTGTGCAGGGATTTGCTCGTGAGAAACGGGACTTTGGAAACAGGTGGTGCAGATGAGTGAGCCGCTCTCTCCGCCGGGTGCTCTGGGCACATTCCAGATGTGGCGACTTGCAAACAAACGGGAGCCCCGGCCTCCACCGGGGACTGTGTGGGCAGCGGGGCGGCGGCCTTTGCTGTGGGACTTTGCGGGGCGATGTCGTGGGTGCTGGCAGGCCATTCGTGCCTGTCGCTCGCCGTGGACAAGTTCCCGCGGGGACGGCGGGACCTGTGAGCACGTCGGTCGGTCCACTCGCCTTGGGGCCTTGGAGGCGCCATGACGGACTGGCGGGAGCATCGGGTGCTCTGACCGCGTGGCGGTCAGCGTGGGGGTCTGAAAAACTGGATTTCAACCTCATTTGGGAAAATGTTTGGAACTCTCCAGACACACGCCACGGCCAGCGGGCAGGGGCCTGCACTGTGCTACTGCCCCGTTCGTGTGAGGGGGTCTCCTGGGGCCAAGGAGAGGGGCCGACGCAGCTGAGGCTCCACCGTCAAAGGTAGAGAACGGTCGCCAGCCAGTGGGAGGCGTCCGTGCCGTCTGGTCCCCCACCTGCTGCACCGTCTTCTCATCTTAGAAAGTCCCGTCTCACTCCTCCCCACTGTCAGGGGCCGCCAGACTCCGCCTGGACGCCCACGTCATCACCCGCGCTGCCACACCTGGGCCGAGCCCCGCCGCGTCCCCTGGGCCGTGGCCGTCCCCGCCTCAGCGCCTCCCCTGCACTCCCCTCCCCTTCCCCCAGCAGGGGACCCTGGGAGAACACTGGCTGGACCCTGGTCACCCTCTGTGTCGAATTCGCGAAGACACCGCCTCACAGAGGCAGCCCCAGCTTCCCGCGGCGGCCTACCCCGGGGGGTCCCCCCAGGGCACGTGTCGAGGGACAGTTTTGTTGTCACGCATCTCGTGGGTGGAGGCCAGGGATGCTGCTTCACATCCCGCCACACACAGGAGACCCCCCCACACCCCCGTTGTCGGCCCGGAATAGCAAAGGGGGCGGGCACTTCCGTGTCATCCTGCGCAACGTGGCCACATTCTTGTCTCTGCGTCCAGTCGGAGGGGCCCGCGCAGCCCCAGCCTCCGCGAGGCGTGCCGAGCCCCGTTCGTGTGCGTTCCTCTGTTGGCTTGTTTCCCACGCGCACGTGTGCAGGCAGGCGCCCCAGGGCCGCTGCCCCGGCCTCAGAACGCCACCCTGTGCCTGGGCATGTGGGTCTTCCCGTCCTGACACCCTTCGTGAGTGACCGTCCTGGCCCCTGTCACCGCATGGCCGCTGTAGTTCCCAGGCGTTCCGAAGGGAGAACGCTGACGAACAGACCAACCGAGTCTTCCTGCTCTTGAAATGCCCTTCTTTTTCTATAATTTTAAAAAATTTTCTTAATGTTTATTTTTGAGACAGAGAGAGAGGCAGCATGAGCAGGGAGGGGCAGAGAAAGAGGGAGACACAGAGTCTGAAGCAGCTCCAGGCTCCAAGCTGTCAGCACAGAGCCCGACACGGGGCTCGAACCCACGAGCTGTGAGATCATGACCCGAGCCGAAGTCGCACACTTAACCGACTGAGCCACCAGGCGCCCCTGACTATGCACTTTAAACAGATTATGCTGTGTGAATTCTACCTCAATAGCGAAGCTTTTAAAAGCATCTCCCCTTGATTTTATCCCCTTGATTTTATTTTATTGACGGCCGCNGCCCCCACCCCGGGCTCTGACCTCTGCGGGTCTGTGTCCCCGAGCCCCTCCCCCAGCCCCACACCCGTCAGCCTCACGCAGTACTCGGGAGCCGTGCTGGAGGCGTCCGCAAGGCAGTCACCCAGGCTTGCGACTCAGAATGTGGTCCCCGACCGGCAGCACTGCGTCCCTGAGGGGTGTCGGGAACCCAGAACTCAGGCCCGCCTGACATGAACTGAGTTGGGATCTGCATTTTAACCAGATCCCCAAGCGGCCTGAGCCTGGGCTCGAAGGTGCCCAGGTGAATCTGATGCTGTGACACAGAGGTTCTGCTTCCCGCGGCTGCTTGTCCGGAGCCAGGCTGGCCCATCGGCCCGCACGTTGTCTCTCGCCGTCAGAGCCGGGCCCGGCAGCCCCGCACCGGCCCTCCCCCGTCCGCAGTGCGGCCTCGCCCATTCTGCTTCATCTTCTCCGAGCCATCGCTGGGGTCTCCGTGGCCATTGTTAAACTTGGCCCTGACCACGCCGGGGCTCACAGTGATTGTCCAAACACTGAACTTCAAACAAACAGAGAGAAAATAACATTTGCTTAATCCTTTGTGATAAGCCGCCCTTATCAGACCCCAGCGCCCTCGGCGGGCCCTCTTTTACACGCTGCGAATAAACATCACCTGTTTGTGCGGGCAGCTCCTGCTACTGGTGTTATCGGGGAGGAAGCACTAGGTTGGGCGTGTGAGCGTTTGGACGTGAACCACCAGAGGACAACGACCGCCGTGCCGGGCAGGCCCCCGGGGACACACGGCGGCCACAGCCAGCTTCGTGGGGCCTGTGTGCTTATTGCTTCCTGGAAGCCGCATTGCTGAGAAAGGGGACTTTCACCTCTTCCTGCCTCGGTGGCCCCTCGTCAGCGTCTAGACTCCGTGCTCACAATGGCAGGGGCTTCCGGATCCCACCGTCTGTCTGTTGCCAGTTTCCGAGGCCGCGCATCTAAATTGGGATTTCCTGGCCTCCCGGAGTCTTAGGGTCAGAAGGGCCTGGAGCGCTGATGGGAGGGCGGGTTAGGCCGTGCCAGGCCAGGGTTCTTCCTGGCCGTGCTGGATCATGGGGGGCTGCATCCCGGGTCGGGTCTGGGGCAGACGAGTTGGGCCTGATTGACATCGGGGTGCATCTTATGAGTCATGTGGACGGTGGCGGCCGGGCTCTCGCCCTGACTCCCTGGGTCCCGTGCAGACCTGGCCGTGCGTCCTGCGGAGTCTGGACGGTCTTTCTCAGGCCTGGTGGCACGTCTGTGGCCCCCGAGGGTCTTGTTAAAATGCTGATCCTGGTTCACTGGGCCTGGGAGTCTCATTTCTAACCAGTCTGCGGTCAATGCGGTGTTCGCGCTACAGGGCTGGTACTTTGAGTCGGGGTCCCTGCGTCCGTTGTGTTGAGGCCAGAGAGTGAAAGGCAGGGAGTAGTGTGTCCTCATCCCCCTCCAGCTCACGACCCGGCATCAGGCGACGAGGTTCTCGTTTGGGCTCCAGCCAGCAGGTGGTTGGGGTCACCTTGATGGCACCCTGTGTGGGGGACACACACAGCCCTGCCTGCAGGGACCCACAGCCCTGACCGTCCCCTCTCCTCCAGCCTGGGCTGGGACTGTGGGAGCGAGGCTGTGGGCAGTGTGGGCCTGTGCTTTCAGACGCGCCGCCAGCGTGTCCTTCGCGTCCCCGGGAGCCACAGCTGGCACAGAAGAGGTCCGACCACTCGCCGGAGGGGCCACGTGGAGAGGGGTACAGCCACCCCAGCGTCCCCGTCACGCACAGCCTGCCAGCTGAGCGTCCCCACACAGAGGAGCACCCTCGGGAGAGCGGACGAGCCCGGGCTGAACCCGGCCCGGCCTGCAGAGTCCTGCGCAAATACGACAGTGGCTGGGCTCGGCCACCGCGTTCGGGCTGGCTCCTTACGCCACGGCAGATGATGAAGACAGCGACTGTATAATTTATCGCGCAGCCAGGGTATTTTGAGAGGTAAAGGGTGCGGTGCTGATACTTACACCAGCACCCCAGGTCTGCCCCCGGAAAGTGAGGGTGCAGGGTCGGTCACCGGTCAGTGAGCACTTCCTGCACGTGGGGTCTCCTCCAGATTCTCCCAGATGCAAGTGGTAGAAACCAGACTCTTGACAGTTTAAGGCCCGATGGCCATCTGTGGACTAGAAAGCCCAGTCGGTGCTCACTGTGTCTCTCTTCATCTCTGCCTTGCTTTGCTTTTTTAATTAAAAAAATTTTTTTAGTGTTTATTTATTTTTGAGAGAGAGAGAGAGACAGAGCATGAGCAGGGGAGGGGCAGAGAGAGGGAGACACAGAATCCGAAGCAGCTCCAGGCTCCGAGCTGTCAGCACAGAGCCCGACGCGGGGCTCGAACCCACGAACTGTGAGATCGTGACCTGAGCCGAAGTCGGACACTTGACCCGACTGAGCCCCCCAGGCGCCCCTCTGCCTTGCTTTTTTGGGTTTCCTTCTTTCCCCGGCTCGCCCCAGGAGCAGCAAGGCGAACCCCTAGCAACATGGAGTTCTGCCAGGGTCCCGGAATGGAGCGGGGCCTGTGCTGTGGCTCTGATCGCCCGTGTCCTGAAGCTGTCACTCTGGCAGGAACGGTGATACCTGCTGGCCCACGCCTGAGTCGCAAGGACGTGTCAGATCTGGGTGGGGCCAACTCCATCCGTCCCTTTAGGGCAGAGTCACCTGTCCTGGGACATGGGGACGGAGGTGGCGTGGGTGCAGAGGGTAGCTGTGCCGCACGCACGGCCCCACGGCCCAGGTCAAGGGTGTCTGCGCTTCACCGGGTAGACTGTTCCTCAGAGCTCGTACGAGAACCCCCAGCAGCAGCCGTGGACGTGGCCACAGGCCCCCGGGGGGTCCCAGGGAAGGTCCTCAGGTGCCTCCACATCGCTGGGGCCTGGCTGGGAAGCAGCTTGGGGGGGGGGCTACTCGGAAGGGAGATCATCGTCACCAGAGTTGCACTGAATCAGAAGTGGCAGAAATGACCTTTAAAAGCTGTGTCCAGACACCTTCTAGAGCAAAGCTGACCCCACCTCACTCAGAGCCCAAACCCGAGGGGGAAGCCGGCTGGGTTCTGAGCCCCCCGCAGACACCCTTGGGGAGCCCCAAGGCCCTCCTGGGGTGAGGGCGGGGGTTAGGGTTGGCCGACCCCTCGCCGTCCCCCTGGCCGAACCCCTCGCCGAACCCCTGGCCGTCCCCCTCGCCGTCCCCCTCGCCGTCCCCCTCGCCGTCCCCCTCGCCGTCCCCCTCGCCGTCCCCCTCGCCGTCCCCCTCGCCGTCCCCCTCGCCGTCCCCCTCGCCGTCCCCCTCGCCGTCCCCCTCGCCGTCCCCCTCGCCGTCCCCCTCGCCGTCCCCCTCGCCGTCCCCCTCGCCGTCCCCCTCGCCGTCCCCCTCGCCGTCCCCCTCGCCGTCCCCCTCGCCGTCCCCCTCGCCGTCCCCCTCGCCGTCCCCCTCGCCGTCCCCCTCGCCGTCCCCCTCGCCGTCCCCCTCGCCGTCCCCCTCGCCGTCCCCCTCGCCGTCCCCCTCGCCGTCCCCCTCGCCGTCCCCCTCGCCGTCCCCCTCGCCGTCCCCCTCGCCGTCCCCCTCGCCGTCCCCCTCGCCGTCCCCCTCGCCGTCCCCCTCGCCGTCCCCCTCGCCGTCCCCCTCGCCGTCCCCCTCGCCGTCCCCCTCGCCGTCCCCCTCGCCGTCCCCCTCGCCGTCCCCCTCGCCGTCCCCCTCGCCGTCCCCCTCGCCGTCCCCCTCGCCGTCCCCCTCGCCGTCCCCCTCGCCGTCCCCCTCGCCGTCCCCCTCGCCGTCCCCCTCGCCGTCCCCCTCGCCGTCCCCCTCGCCGTCCCCCTCGCCGTCCCCCTCGCCGTCCCCCTCGCCGTCCCCCTCGCCGTCCCCCTCGCCGTCCCCCTCGCCGTCCCCCTCGCCGTCCCCCTCGCCGTCCCCCTCGCCGTCCCCCTCGCCGTCCCCCTCGCCGTCCCCCTCGCCGTCCCCCTCGCCGTCCCCCTCGCCGTCCCCCTCGCCGTCCCCCTCGCCGTCCCCCTCGCCGTCCCCCTCGCCGTCCCCCTCGCCGTCCCCCTCGCCGTCCCCCTCGCCGTCCCCCTCGCCGTCCCCCTCGCCGTCCCCCTCGCCGTCCCCCTCGCCGTCCCCCTCGCCGTCCCCCTCGCCGTCCCCCTCGCCGTCCCCCTCGCCGTCCCCCTCGCCGTCCCCCTCGCCGTCCCCCTCGCCGTCCCCCTCGCCGTCCCCCTCGCCGTCCCCCTCGCCGTCCCCCTCGCCGTCCCCCTCGCCGTCCCCCTCGCCGAACCCCTCGCCGACCCCCTGGCCGAACCCCTCGCCGAACCCCTCGCCGTCCCCCTCGCCGAACCCCTCGCCGTCCCCCTGGCCGAACCCCTCGCCGTCCCCCTCGCTGACCCCCTGGCCGACCCCTTCGACTGAGCGACTCTCACGGGCCCTGCGTGCCCGTCTCCACTCCTGCTTCGGTTCCTTTTGCTGCATCACTTGGTGGTTAAGTCAGCGGCTCAAAGCAGCACCTGAGCACGGCCGCGGCCCTGGGGATGGGCTGTGTTCAGCTGCGGGCTGGGGACTGCGGTCGGCATGGCCGGGGCCGCGGGCCCGGGACTGCCCAGTCCCCATCACTGGGCGGGTCAGGGCAGTCACAGGGCTCCAGGCGGGGAGAGGACTCGGGCACACGAGGAGCACCATGAATGTTTCTTCCCGGAGGAGCTTGCAAGATGGGTGCTGCTGTTGAGCTCTGGGAAGTGCAGCCTACACTTACATGCCACCTCTTCCAGGAAGGCCTCCTTGTCACCCTCCTCGACAGGCCCGCCTTGGTGCTCAGAGGGATTTAGTACCTAGGAAATGCTCATCCCTCAACCCTGGCTGCATAGCACTGTCATCTGGGAAGCCTGTGACAAATAGGCGGCTCTGGGCCCCCGAGATCGGGACTTGAGAGGTCTATGCTGGGGCCCACGTATCTTTTAGAGGCTTCCCGGGTTATTCTACTCGCAGCGGGGCTGAGAACCGCTTTGGCGAACGAATGAATTTCGAAGCGATTGGTCCGGGTGAAGTGTCCCGGCTAAACAGTACAAGAGCAGGAATTATTTAGAGACTAAATATTGATAGAGCAGCAGAGCAAAGAAAAACAAACAGGGAAAGATGAGTGTAAGAGAGATAAAAACGCGGAAGAAGGAGGGGAGAGGAGGGAAGCAAGGAGGCACCCTGGGGGGCTGTGTGGTCAGCAGGCGCGATGGAGCCCCCAGCGTGGGGCGCCCGAGCCCCTGGTGCGGCCTGAGGCCAGGTGAGAGTGAGGAGGGAAAGCATTTGCCCGCGGGAAGTGGCCCCCAGGCCCCCCTCTTCCACGACAGTGTCACTTAGGGTTCACGACGGACACGGCGCAATCTGTGCTCAACCAGGTTTGTTGTTTACCCTTCTACCAACTCAGCGCTTTGAAAGTGTTTCGAGGGGCGCCTGGGTGGCTCGGTCGGTTGAGCGTCTGACTTCAGGTCGGGGGGCGGTCTCACGGCTCCTGAGTTCAAGCCCCACATCGGGCTCTGCGCTGACCGCTTGGGATTCCTGCTCTCTCCTCTCTCTCTGCCCCTCCCCTGCTCATGCTGCCTCTTCCTCAACATAAATAAACTTAAAAACATTTTTGTTAAGTAAATAAAAATGTTTCGAGATGTTTCAAGAGTTTTTTCCTGCCTGGACTGACCATTTAAAACTCGGGCTCTATTTCTGTGTGTGAAAAGTCGTGTGCACAGGCACACAAGGGCACACGCGCACACATTCAAATGGGATACAGAGTTACCGTGGAGAGAAATCTCTGGTGGCTTCCACGGGGCTCTGCACTTAGCCCTGCCCTACTCACCCTTCTTTTTTTATTGTGGCAAAAAGTACATGCCATAAGGTCCACTCTCTTATTCTTTTTTAAATGCAAGCCTCAGTGATGTTAACCATATGCACGTTGTTGTGTAGCAGACCTACTCACTATTTTTATATCTATTTGGCTGAAGAGAAACCGTTTTGTCAAACTGGAGAGTTCAGGAAGCTCAGAAATAATTCTCATGAGATGCGTGAGGAAGTAATAATTCAAAAGATAGTAGACAGCTATGTCCAAAGCATCCCTAAAAACTCTCAACTTAGGACTTGGCATTTAGCAGGTGCCTAAATAAATGTCTATGAGTGAAATTAATTGTAGGCAGTTGGAGTGAAGGACCCAAAGTGATGATATTCAACAGAAGCCTGTAAGATCCTCATTTAGATTGAAAACCAGAAAGGTCTAGAATCGAAAGTCCAGCTCAGGAAGCAAGAAATGTTGTCTGGCCTTTTAAGACTTTGAAATACTGTGGGGCACCTGGGCAGCTCCGGCGGTTAAGCGTCCGACTTTGACGTAGGTTATGATCTCACGGTTTGTGGGTTCAAGACCTGCGTCGGGCTCTGTGCTGACAGCTCTGAGCCTGAGCCTGCTTCAGATTCTGCGTCTCCCTCTCTCTCTGCTCCTCCCTGCTTGTGCTCTGTCTTTCTTTGTCTCTCAAAAATAAATGTTAAAAAAATTTAAAAATAAAAATAAATAAAAATGTGAAATACTTTGCACATTCAGATGAGTGCAGAGAATAAAGTAACCAATAACGATGTACTGGCCGCCCAGGCTTAGTGGACACTAGCGTTTCCCACTGCGTATCTGGATGGTATTTTCACAAAAGAAAACCTTAGGGATGCCTCTCCCTGGTCCGCTCGCCCCACGTTCCTTCTAGACTTGATCGCCACCTCGCTGTTGGCGTCTGTCATTCCCAGGCACGTTTTTATACCGGCCACACGTGGGTGCATCTAGGACACACTATGAAGGTGGGTTTGCGTGTTCTTACGTGGCCTACAGATGCTTTCCCATTGGACGTTTCCTTCTGCAAGTTCGAGATCTGAAGCTTCGAGATGCACCTATGGCAACGATGGAGCTCTCTCGCTCCCTCGTTGGAGGAGGCCGCTACGGAGCGCGCCCAGAGGGTACCTCCCGCTGATGGACGGGTGCGGGCTCCAGAGCATCAGTGACTGAGATGGCCACACGAACGAGAGCCAGCGGAGCTCGCGGTGACTCATCCACTCAAACCTCTGCCAGTGGGGGCTGGAGGCCACTCGTGGTTTGTTCGGCCTTCGTAGGTCAAGCTCCCTCTGGGTAAACTTTTTATTATTTTTTGGTTAGAATATGATTTTATCAAATGACTGATTTGGTTGACTCATTTCCTTTTTTACTGTTTATTTTTGAGGGAGAGAGAGCACACAGGGGAGGGGCAGAGAGAGAGGGAGACCCAGAATCCAAAGCAGCTCCAGGCTCTGAGCTGTCAGCACAGAGCCCAACTGGGGCTCGAACCCACGAACCGTGAGATCATGACCTGAGCCGAAGTCGGATGCTGAACGGATGGAGCCCCCCAGGCACCCCTGGTTGACTCATTTCTCCATGGCCTGAAGGGGCAAGTTGGTTGGCCCACATTCTTGACTGGCCGGCTCCTTCTCAGCCGTGGCTACTCATTAGAATGACCCGTGAAGCTTCCAGCCGACACCCACGTCTCCCGGATGGGGCCTGGGTGTGGGGCCTTTTTAAAACCTCTCTGGGTGCTTCTCAAATGAGACAAGTCAAGGTGGAAAACTGCTGCCCTGGACCAGCCAGCCGCCACGGGAGCCGTGCTGTGTGGCCCCAGCTGTTCTGAGGCCGTTTGGTCTTCTTAGCGAGAAGGGCGGCTGCCACAGTTGTCTGGTGTGGTGTGGGCAAAGCCCCTGACGGATCGGGCCCCAGCCGGGGCGGGGCAGCCGCCGCTGAGAACTGGCGCAGTGAGACGGGGCGGCTGCTCCCAGAAGCCCAGGGCACCAGACTCCTGAGGGACCCCTCGCAAAGGCCCGATCCCCCCAGAACACCCGTGCGCCTTGTAAGACATGCACCGCTCTAAGGAGCCCACGTGCTTTCCTGGTGCATCTCGGCTGGGTTTTTACCCCCGAGGAGAGGGCGCAAGGTCGGAATTCCTGCGCTTGTGCTGCTGATGTCCACGAAGCCCCGGGTGAGGTGAGTCCAGCAACGTGGCCCAGTTAGCAAGCCACATGTGGACGAGAACACACTTACTAAAGACCCCACGCGCTGGACACCCAGATCCATCTTTCCAAACAGTCTGGAAACCAACGTCAGTTCTGGACTGTTCTCGCCCTGAACCTTCCCACCTCCCTTCCCTCTTCTTCTTCCACCTTCTCTCCTGGGACGACTCCGTGGGGGACCAGGGGTCGGGGGGGAGGCTACTTCTCTGGTAGCCCTTGTCCTTCTAATATCTGTGGGTTAAGGGGGAACGGTCCCACCAACATTGCCCTTCGTGAATTTGTAGCCTCTTAATGTAGAAAACCCATCATTGCAAGAACATGCACTTTAAAAAATAATAGTCCAATGCATATGGGCAAGATAGAGTATTTTCCGGAAAGATGCTGTTGCTATTATCGTAAGAAAACACCTGCATGTTTTAGAGGTGGATAATTACGCGTGTGGGAAAGGAGCGGCACGCAGTCGGGGTGCGTGGTGTGGTCACACTCCGTGGCACGTGGGAGGTAGGCGCAAGGAGCTCGTCAGACTCTGCCTACCCCCGAATGTAAACTTTCATAACAAAAAATGTAACTGAAGAGAATAGTTGGCCCAATATGAATTTGCAGACCCCTGAAAATAATTCTTTCTCTTCCCTACTCTCGCATCGGTAGCTCGCGAATTGGAACCACGGTTTTAGATCACTGGTGATCTGTCCCCTGGGGCTCGGTTTCGTTTCGTTCTTAATGTCTTAGGTCAAGAAGGCACAGACTGACAGTTGTAGCTGTACTTGCTCACAGACCCAGATTCTCCGGCTCTGTTCCGCACAGACCGTGTGCACAGCGACTCAGTGAGTGCTGACCGCCCCTACCCCTCGTTAGGCTCTGGGGTGGGGTCAGCGAAATCAGGAGGCCCGGCCCCTCCTCTCTTTCTGCCCCTCCCCCCATCAATCTGCGTCTCTCAAAAATAAATAAATGTTTAAAAAAATTTTTTGGGGGGGGCGCCTGGGTGGCTTAGTCGGTTAAGCGTCTGACTCTGGCTCAGGTCGTGATCTCGCGGTTCGTGGGTTCGAGCCCCGCGTCGGGCGCTGTGCTGACTGCCAGCTCAGAGCCTGGAGCCTGTTTCAGTCTGTGACCCCCTCTCTCTCTGACCCTCCCCTGCTCACGCTGTCTCTCTCTCTCTCTCTCTCTCCTAGAAATAAATAAAACATTTTTTAAAAATTTAAAAAAATAATAATAAAAAAAATTTTTTTTAAAGAATAGAGAATGCTGGAACAACAGGAGCAGGCACTGCCTGATGGTGTGTGATGGGGGCGCCTCACGTGCCCCGGGGAAGGGAGGCTTCATGGAAGAGGTGACATTTCAGCTGGGAACTCGTCAGTAGCTGCGTTCCCGAGGCTCCCCGGGCTCCCGGCTCCCTGCCGTCCGAGGCCCCAGCGCAGGGGTGGGGGAGCTCCCCGCCCGGCTGCAGAGCGTCAGGGACCCCGGCCCGCCGCCCCCCGCCCTGCCTTGTCAACAGCTGGCCCTTAACAAGCGACTAACCTTTAGCACGTTTGATATGAAGGGACGGCGAAAATAATCACCTGTCAGGGATTCTTCCTTCGTAAAGACACGGCAACGATCAGGTTTCGGGCGGTGTGAACCCCGGGAGCTCGCCCTTCAAACAGGGCATCGATCTTGCCTGACTGCCTGGGATGGGCCTCATCGAGCCACAGCTCATATTTCCTGGACCTTTCGTTGCGAGATGAAATGCAAGGAGGCAGGCGGTGATACAAAGATAGCGCAGAGCGGGGTGCGTGGCGCGGAGCCCTGCCCACCGCAGGGCCCTCCAGAGCCGGCCGGGAGCTCCTACGTCCGAGCGCCTTCTGGGTGCCAGGCACCACGCTCCGCACTCCGTCCACGTCGTCGGCTCCACTCCTCCGGATTCCTGGATGTGGAGATTTCTCAGGTCGGAGCCTGAACTCTTGATCCCCCCTCCCCCAGCGTCTGCTCTCCCTGCATTCTTGCCAAATCGCTTGGGCCAGTGCCGCCGCGGCCGCCTCCGGAGCTCGCCCGGCCCTCCCAGCCCACACCCGGCCCGCGAGCAAACCCCGCGGAACACGCATCCACTCCCGCGTGGGCGCCACCCCGCTGCCCAAACCTACCCCGTCCCTCACCCGCCCCGTTGACATTGTCTCCCCACTGGCTTCCCGGTGCCTGCCCGCACCCGCCCCACCTCCTTCCAGCAGCCGGTGGCGGGGTCTCTCGGGTCCACGGGGCCCTCCCCCTCTCCTTCAACCCTACCTCAGCTCGGCCGCACCCCTGCCCCCTTTCCTTCTAGATTTTTCTGCGTAGTCACATTGTTGGGTTATTTAATCAGTAGCTCAGTATTTGTTTTCCTCTCTGGCTCCTGTATTTTGCCCGCCGTGCTAGGCCTTCAATATGACCTGGAACGGACGGACCGTGGCTCCGAGCCAGACCACCTGGGTTTGCGCTCCTGCCCCGCCGCTTCCTGGCTGTGGAATCCTCGCCAGAAGCTCCGTGATGTTTTATGCGGTAGGCTGGTCGGTGCACAGTATCCGCTACCCGTGACCCCGTTTTCCTATGTGCAAAGCTGTGGGCCGTTTACCACCACAGGTACAGGGCGAGGGTACATTTAGGAGGAGTGTCAGGGTCTGAGACGAGGGGGGTGGACCAAAAGTTGTGATGAAAAGCCACGCGAGGGAACCTTGTGCAGCCGCCGACCTGAAGTTCCCCGTCCCCGTGAAGGCGCTGAAGACACACCCTCCCTCGCGGTGGGTGTGAGTAGCGTGTGATGTGCCGTTCCGTACGTGTGTGCAGGGGGTGAGACCCCCTGTAACTTAAAAGTAGGTCAAAATGTGCAGTGATCACACCTTAGCACTGACATCACTGGTGGTTCTTATTTTCTACACGTTCTGTATTTTCCACATTTTCTAGCATAACAAGTGCATCACTTTTATACTTGATGGGAGACAGTCCTCACCACTTCGCTCCTTCTCTGAAACGTGGCCTCCGTGGTTCACCTGCAGCAAGTTCAATCAAGAGCCTTGAAAGATATGATTATGTCACCTTTTAAAATAATCCCGTGGATGGACTAGACCCACTGGCATGTTGAATGAAAAGTTCTTCTTTTTTTTTAATGTTTATTTATTTTCGAGAGAGAGACAGAACACGAGCAGGGGAGGGGCAGAGAGAGAGACACACACAGGATCTGAAGCAGCTCCAGGCTCCGAGCTGTCAGCACAGAGCCTGATGTGGGGCCTGAACCCACGAACCGTGAGATCATGACCTGAGCCGAAGTCGGACGCTCAACCGACTGAGCCCCCCAGGCGCCCCTAATAACAGTCTTTAGCAAATGACTCGTGCCCGAGGTCCTGAGAGGAGAGTAGTAATAAACACGTGAGCTAAGGAACAAGGCACAGCAAAGCTCTTGGGGGCAGAGGTCCCCCTTCAAGACTGGCTGTGGCCCCAGCTGGGCCAGGAAGGCTGCACCCCACCACTGCCTTCACCGTGGAAGTGATGAAATGGCCCCTCAGAGAGGTGAGGCCACTCACAGAGTCACCTGGCTTGTAAGCGCATCTCCCTGGGCCCGTGAGTCTGCGCCCTCCCCGGGCATCACAGCCCAGGGTGGATATTAACCGAGGAGAGAGGGGGGATGCCAGCCGGTGGGGCAGCGGGGGCAGCGGAGCCTGAGCACAGGAAAGCTGGGATTTGCAGAAGTGAGCTTGTGAGCCCTCCCACGATGGGGTGCTGTGTCCTGGACACGCCCCAGGGAGCCAGGGGCACTGACCAGACTCAGTGCTCCCTCAGAGACGTCACTCATTCACTTACGCCAGCCTGATGCCCCACTCTGCGCCCTCCTCACGCCCACCTGCCGGCACGGCCAGCCCTCCGCTCTGTGCCTCCACCTCCTCGGCCCTGCAGCCCCCGTTGGCATGGCAGCCACGTGCGGGACCCTCTGCCCCGGGGAGTCTAACCTGACAGCGCCAGGTCAGGCGTGCCCCACCCTCTACAGGTGACGTCAGCTGACGGCTGTGGTTGACATCAGCGTGTGTGCCTGGGCTCCGCCTCCACAGCCCAAAGTGCTTACCATTCACTGTGCCAGTGCCCCTCCCGTGGGGGAATCGCTACCTCCCCCCAGCACGTCGATTCATAGGCTGAAGCTCCAACCTACAATGGGATGGTTATTTTGAGACGGGGCCTTCAAGTCGGTGATTCAGGTTAAGTGATGTCATAGAGACGGGGCCCTTTCTGGGGAGATTGGTGCCCTCCAAGCAGAGGGAGAGACACCTGAGAGCTCCCTCTGTCTCTGAGTGCACGCACAGAGGAAAAGCCATGCGGAGGCCCGGCGAGCGGGGAGCCCGGGAGACAGGCCTCACCAGGAAGTAGCTCGCCGACATCTACATCTTGGACTCGAGGCCTCCAGAATGGTGAGAAAGGACATGTCTGTGGCGTTGCGGACGGCAGCCTGGGCAGACTCCCACACCCCCCACGGACGGGAAGGGGCCTGTCACCCACTCTCAGGTGGCCCACTGACAAGCTATGTCCTCCCTGGACTTCCAATCAGTGCTGAGTGATCCTCTGGCTAGAAGTGGGTGGCGCTCACTCCTTCGACAGCGGTGCCTGAGGACAGGCCGCCCACTGGGCCCTCAGGCTCTGCGGGGTCCCCACCCCTCTAGGACCTCTTTCTAAAACTCCTTTCAAGCCCACGGGCGATCCCAGAACAATCTATGACTTCATTTTTTTTTCCCAAGTTAGAGATGTTTTCACTGCAGTGAAAAATATCGAGGTAACAGAACTTTATGTTCATCTTTCCCGGTGGTATCGGAGTCGGAGTGACCTGTAAAATAGCAACGTGCTTTCACTCTGCATGCGTCTGGATGAGCGGAATCATCAACGCATGGGCTCCCCAAGTGTTACTCTTCTTCTTTTATCCCCGTCCCCACTTTGCTCTTGGCGATGGGAAGGGAAATCAGGAAACGATTCATTCTCCAGCTCAGCCTCAATGGCAGATGCATGGCTTTTACCCAGAACTGGATGGACGTGAGGGCCTCACATCTGGGAGGCGGCCAGAAATGCTGTAGGAATGAGGCTGTTCCGCCGCTGCCCCTGGGTGGTGGGGAAATGACCGTTGCTTTTATTTTGCCAGGGGCCAGTCACTTATCACAGGGCTACAGGGCCAGGGGGAGTCTGTTCCTCACTGCTGTTTGGCTCTGCCCTGCTAAATTAGTAATGGAACAGCTCGGTCCAAAGGTTTTCTTCCCAGAATTTAATAAAAGGCGCAGGTGTGGCTGGAAGGCACTCCGCTACAGGCCGCTCAGGGCAGCGGGAGAGCTGGCTCCAAGGGCTCCTATCTACGTAGAATCAGCCTTGTTCTGATTTAGGGTGAGCTCGTTGCCAAGTAGCAAAACACAAGGAACCCCTTTCTTTTGCAGTTTGGACGCTTTCTTGGGCCGTGCATGTGTGTTGCTTCATAGTAAAGGTCTAGTCGAAGGCTTATTCCAAAACCTTTGGCCAAACCTAAGAGAAAGAGTTGAAGTTGAGAAAAGAAAAAGTGGGCACAATTTTGGCATCCATATGCTCCAATTAGCATCATTAAAAGTTGTTTCCAAGGGTGGAAATACATGAAGGAAGGGACCGGGTGTGCCCAGAGAGTTTCAGGAATCCCCACCATCACCGTCACCATCGACCACCATCATCGTCACCATCATCATCACGTCTGCCATCACCGTCATGGCCGCCACCACCACTCACGCTGCCACCATCATACATTCACCACTGTCATCATCAAGATCGCCAAGGTCACCATCACCGCCACAGTCCCCACTGTCATCATGATTACCATCATCATCACCGTCATCATCATCACTAACTTCGTTTGACCACTTATGTGCCAGGAACCAATGCCATTTCCTCAGTGCCGTTAGCACCTCACTCCTACTTCCGTCCCTGCGCTCTGTTCAGTATTTCTCCACGGCGCTTCCCTCTCCTGGGCATTACCTCATAGATGGATTTGTTGGTGTGTGTTTCCTCTGCCCTCTTTTGCCCCGAATGCAAACTCTACACGGGCTTTTGTGTTATTGGCAATAGGACTCCCAGGGCCTAGCCCAGTGCTTGTGACGTGGTAGGTGACCAATAAATTGTAGTCAAATGGAAGAATATTAAAGACGACTCCGTGAGTTGATGCTGTCACACCGTCACCACAGAGATGAGGGGAGTGAAGCCCACTGAAACTAAGTAGTTTAATTTGCCCAAGTGTGTCCATATAGAATCAGAATTTAATATCAGGTGGTTAACACAAACCTCAGGCTCTTAACCTCTAGAATACGTTGTACCTTATCTTTGCCCCGGAATGAATAGGACATAGAGGCCCTAAGACGTTTAAAACCCTGCGTCTCCGGTTATTTTTCTAAAGCAAATGAAATGCATCTGCATTCTCCAAAAGGAGAAGAAAGTGTGCTCTGGGAGGGGACAGCCACCCACATCTGCAGCTCTGGGTGACATAAACCCTGAGCTTGTGTTCTCCAAAAGACTTAATTAATGAGTTGACAAAGTAACAACCATTTGCCCGAACCAAGGCAGGGATAAAAGTTGATTGACAAGGCTCTAATTAACCCCCCATTTATAATCTAACAGCCTGAGATCTTTCAGGTCATAAAGGACTTTGATCCTAGAAATTGTGCTAATCATAGTCCCCCACCCCCACCTCCTCCATCTCTGTCTGGCTTCTCTAACTTCAGGATGGGTGCCGAGGGGCCTTGTTGAAAAGAAATTAGTTCCCTGCAGTGGCTGAATGAGCTGTCTTTAAAAATAACAACAGCCCAACATGGGTCCTTGAGATAGCAATCTGGCCATGGCTCCCTCGGTGGGGGCATCGTTTGCATAGTGATGCGTGCCAGATGGGTCTGAGACAAATTCCAGTATCTGTGATCTTGGAGGAGCTGCCACTCCCCCGGGTGNGATTGTGGTGTGTGGGGCGGGGATCCAAGTTAAACACTAGTGACAGACAATAGGGCGGAAATGATGCCGTGCCGTTGGAGAAGTGGGTGGTTCTGAGAAAGGTGTGGGCGTGGGGGGGCAGGGGAGCCCCCCTCCTCCACTAGAGATGTCCAGATAAGTGGGTCCAGATATGGGGACTCCAGAGACTGGGACTTTTTTTTTAATCAGGTGGGTTGACATAGGCTCATCAACTTTTATTGTGTCAATTAAGTACTTGAAAAACAAGGGAACAAAGAGATGAACTGAAACAACAAAAGTCCCTACTATCGACTTCTAGAACCAATGAATTTATTTTGAAAGGAACATTTTAACAAACACAAAAAAGTGGTAAGAACATCATCACAGATGAAAGATAGACCTTCTCAAGAGAGGGTAGACCACCGCGAACAAATGTGCACATACTCACATCGCCCTTATTTCTCTCCTTTATCCTCTGGTGAGAATTTGTTGTGCATCCACTGAGCCCAAGGCCTGATGTTTGTAGGATGACAGTAAGTCCCTTTGGGCTGGGGCAGTTAGGTTGAGGCAACTGCTAATTAATTAATGCCTATTTGTTGGTTTTAATGTTTCCTTTCACTCTCAAATGGGCTCCAGTTTGGATGCTCAATTATATGGTCACCCTGAGAATTTGGGGGCCTCGAGGGCAGACAGGGATCAAGACTTTGATTTCACTCCATGACCCCGGGGACATATTTTTAGTGTTCTTTCATTGTGTATTTCAGTGAAGGCAGGAAAACCTAGTACGCTGAGATTTGCGCGCGCACTCTCTCTCTCCCCAACAGCTTTGTTGAGATACCACTGGCATGTAGACAGTGTAGATATTTATAGCGTATAACTCGATCTTTTGATGTACATGTACATTGTGAAATTTCTTCCCGCTTCCTTTTCTTATTCTACACGATGGTCTGCAATGTCCTTGTATAGACGAGCAAGCAGTGGAAGAGAGGTTTTAATTAAACATTATGTGTATAATTCTGTCCAAATTCGTCATATGGCCTAGAAAGGAGGGAGATCTCAGACTTTCCCCACTTGCCTGCTTGTGTGCGGGAAACTCGCCGGATACTCAGCACCTCGTTTCAGCAAATGGGGACACGGCACCAGCCAACAACACGATTGGCCAAAACTAGCGGGTCTACTTGTCTCTTCCCTGACTGCGTTTCCTTACGTCCATGTTGCGTCTTGCTTACAGAACCTACATGACGGAAGAGACCCCTCGCTCCGTCACTGTCCCCCACGCTGCGCACCTGCCTGCTAATGGGAAGGGTGGGGGATTTGATACTAAGGGGTGTTGTCAAGACGAAAACCAAAGTAGTCACTATGGAGCACAAGCTTTATGCTCACGGAGGGAGGCTGGTGTGTCCCCTCTAAAAGGACCACGAACCACCCCAAATGTGCCCACGTGCTGGGTGAGGAGGAGGAGGATGATAATGATGGTGATGACGGTGCTGGGGCTGAGGTCCCGCGGGCGTCCCCGCCCGGGCAGCACTGTCTCCTGTGCGCATGGGCCCCACACACCATCCAGGAGAGTGACGGGAGCAGCCACGGGCTGGTGCCCATTCCCCGCCTCCCCCACCCAGCAACCCACTTGACTCTAAAAACATTAGGCCTGATGGGGACTTTCAAGATTTTCTGGTCCAGTCCACTCAGTGATGGATGAGAAAATTCTACAAGGCCCAGGAAGGGGCGCTCCAGGCATTCATGTTCTTGCCTGAGACTGTAGGTGTTCAGCAAATTTTTTAACCGATAGGGAGGGTGGTCATTGGGTTTGGCCAACCAAACAAGCTCCGCAGTGGTGTGTTCTCCGTCCTCCCCTGCCCTGCTCTGCCCTGCACAGGGCTGGGACTCAGTATGCCTGCCTCAGGCCGAGGGAAGCCCGCCCTCTGCCAGAACGTTACACGGGCCAGACCTTTTGCCCCAGGACCCCCACGCAGGCCACTGGCGCTGGGTGGCTGGTGGAGTCAGGCCCTCCTCGAGGGGAACATCTGGGCGCACACGCCTGAGTTCCCATTTCTGAGTGACCAGATTGTTGAACAAAAACAAATACCTGCTTTGTGCACACTTCTTTCCTTTTGGGGGGTTCAAGAAGAGTTGACGTTGGAGCCACAGTCGAAGACGTGGCCAAAACAGTCAGAAGCCCTCTGAAGGAAAGGGGGGCCCACTGCCGGCATCAAGAGCAGCAGCCAAGATTTAGGGAGCTTAACTACCTCACCTGCCTTGATTTAGAACCCTTTTAGGCTGACATTTAATATCGACTTGCCCGGTGGGCAGGTTTCTGGCAGTGTTTGGGGAAGGCTAAATGGGATTGGAACAGTGGTGACCTCACCCGAAGCGCCGCGCCCCTCGGGTCTGGTGCCTTTTTGAGCTCAGAGCAGCTCACTTTGTGGAACTCTTGGGCTGGCCCCACATTCCCGGTGGGACTTGGAAAGCCCAGTGTTTATCCCTAAGGCGGAAGGGGGTGTTTTTGGTGGGGGTGCAGGCCCACCAAGGGTGGCCAGTGCAGACTGCATAGCGATCATTGGCCTGCCCGTGGAGAAGGCACAGAGCTGGGCCAGCGAGAGGCAGACCCAGGACCGGGGGTGGGTGTTCTGGGGAGTCATCTTCCAGGTGTTGTTTGAATGATGACAGCCATCCAAAATGGAATACCCTGGCTAAAGGAAGGTCTATCCCCCCCGGGAATTGTTCTGAGGGCTTAGGTGACCACTTGGCTGGAGTCATTGTTGAAGGGTTTCAAAGGCTGGGAAGGGCAGGTGTGGGCTAAATGAAGTCTGAGGTCTGGCAGCCAATCAACCGTGAGAAAGAGAACGTAGTCTCCACCTTCTATTTAAGGGTCTCTGCTATATAGGAACCCTCACTTAACCAGAGTTTCAGGTAATACTCTTCAGTAGCTGAAAAACAACCAAGATAAGCAAGAAAATACCAATTGAGAATTGTGAACCGTTGCTAAAGGGTTTGCACGGTTTCTAAGTAAGAGGGCGCACTGGCTCTCACGCGTGACCCGGTGGCTCCTGCCATAGACACGATTCTAACAGACTCGATGGATTCTTCAGCAGTAGCTGGTAGAGAAAAGTGCTTTTAGGAAACTGGGGAGAACATAATTTTTAATACCGAGAGAAAAGTAATGAGAAGCATAGCAAAGAGAGGCCATTTAATGAGAAGGCAAACAATTGGACAAACTTGGGGAGCACACCATCAGTAAGACGTTAACTTGTGTTCCGTGCCCCTGTTAAAAAAAGACAGAGTAATATACACCATATTTTATGGAGATGTGTAATAGAAGATTGAGAGGTAACTCAGTACCTGGGAATTTGCAATACATATGGCGGACATATGAGTAAGAGCCACATTATAAAATTATGTCCCAGTATCAGTATGAAAAATATAAACAACTAAAAGAGAAAAACGAGCAAGGGACAGGACATAAACAAGCATTTCACAAAAACACTGTACAAATGGCCAATCTACGTGCAAAATATGCCCACCATTATTAGTAATCAAATACGGGTGCACAGTTGAAAAGGAGACTTAATTTTTGTCTGCCAGACTGTCCAAGATTTAGAAGAACCAAAATCTTCCAAGTTAGTTGGGATGTTGGGATGTAAATTGGTATGCATTTTGGAAAAGCCAATCTGGCACTTTTTATCAAATTATCATCTTATCCATTTATCAGTTTTATCTAGAAATTCCACTCCCAGCAATTGCTTCTCCCCAAAAATGAATACGAAGATTTGTGTCCAGAGATCATCACTGAATCTATAATTATAGACATTAGAAACAGCCCGAAGTTCACTAATCTTGTGGAATATTCACATGTTGAAATATTAAGAAAATGTCTAAAAATGACATATGCTTGTGACATGATGAGAATATATTTTGTGAATAAGATAGTGTGAGTGAAATATGCCGTTAAGGAACAAAGGAAGCTGTAGAACTGGATAGGAAATGTCCTTTTGGTATAAAAAAATTATCATTATTATTTAAACTATAATTATACCAAACTCTGAAGCAATTCTCAGTTCTTGGAGATGATGTTCTTTCCAGAAATGGGGCCAGGGAAGGGGGTCTTTCCGCTTGGAAAATTGGTCGTTTACTTTGGGCCGGGTGGGCTCTTGGGAAGATTATCTAATTAAATCTTCACCAACACCCTCCAAAGTTGAGCCTCTTCACACGAGGCTCAGATCATTGTGGAACCTGTCACCAGTTAGTAAAGTAAGTGGCTCAACCAGGATTCAAATCCAGATCCACGTGCCCTCAGAATGTGGATGCTCAGCAATTCACTCAGCCAAGCAGCCAGTACTTACTGGGGGGTCTTCACTGAGCCACAGTATGTTACACGCTTTTGTTTGAAGACGTGATTGCGGGTAGAAAGTCTGTAAGGGGCACATGTAGAATTCGCAGGAGCTGGTCCCTATTTGGGTGTTCACAGGGAATATTCCCGACGAAAACTCAATTTTCCAAATCTAAGACATGGGATCGCCAAACTGGAGCTGTTGCGCCTTGTTGGCATCCTTTTCATTATGTAGGGAAAGTCCTTGGATTTAAAACAATCAGGAGATAGAAATCCAAACTGGGGGTGGGGATGGGGGGCTAAGAGGGCTTTCCCATCACCGAGAAGCCTGGGTGGGTGCGGGAGGGTCAGCACAGAGGT
>NW_027528369.1:9258940-9334236 GCF_008692635.1 Crocuta crocuta | reverse complement strand
CCCAGGGGTTTACTGGGGCACCCGGAGAAAAGGAGAACTGTGCTCCCCCCCGAGCAGGGTGCCCCGGGGGCCTGGGACTTGGTCTCGGGTCCAGAGCAAACCCGTGCTGGAACTCACTGCGTCCCCGGTCAGCCCTGCACCCCGTCGCAGCCACCAGGCTCGAGGGGAGCTCTTGAGAAGGACTGGCGCCACGTGGTTCTGGCTGGATCTGTCTGGAAAGAGGGAAGGCACCTCCTTCCTTTTTTTTTTTTTTCCTAAGTAATTCTAAGGTGCAGCCAAGTGAGAAACAGTGTCCTAAAATGACTCTAAACTACAATAAATTCCCATCCATCCATCTTGAGGTCCTGGGGTGCCATTAGGGAACCCCAGTGTGACGGGGGATCACTGGGCTTCAGGAAACAGGACACTCATCCAGACAGCTGCGCGCTTGGGTGAGATCTTGGCTGACTCAGTGCCCTCACTGGGCCGCCACGCTGACCCGGGAGGACTCTGTCTGAATTGCTCACCCCCGATACCTTGCCGCTGACCACAGCAATGGCAACGGGTGCTTGTGGGACGGGTGAAAGAACGATGTGAGGACTATTTCTTTTTTTAAATGTTTATTTATTTTTGAGAGTGAGAGAGACAGTGCGCGAGCAGGGGAGGGGCCGAGAGAGGGGGAGACACACAATCTGAAACAGGGTATAGGCTCCGAGCTGTCAGCACAGAGCCCGCGACGCAGGGCTTGAACTCATGAACCGAGAAATCATGACCTGAGCAGAACTCGGACGCTTAACCCACCAAGCCCCCCAGGCGCCCCTGTGAGAGTTCTTTCGGACAACCTAGCTTAATCCTGAAAGGGCAATACCCCTGCCTGCTCTCACCCTTTATAGCCCTAAGGCTTTAAATCCAGACTCCCTAGAAGGTCTATACCTCCACTCCTCCCATTTCATAGGGCAGCAGTAGGGCTGGGGGGTGAGAATGTGCTGCTTCCATATTTCCAGAACCCCATTTCATTTGCAAAAACCTCAGAATTTACAACCCTAAAACCACCCTTTTCACACTGGCTTGGAGCATCACCAGCTCGCCTGCATAAACTCCTGTTCGACCCGCCGCTTAGAGCAGCGCACAGACAGCAAACGTCCCCAAGAGGTCGGCCTTCCCGGACCGGCCCGCCCTTCTGCTGCTTGGCGATTTTGCAAGAAGGGACCTGGGGCCGGACCAAGTCACAGACTGCCTGATTTGAGCTTTTTCCCACTAATTAAATTCAAACCATTAATCAGATGAGAGACTGTTTTCTTTTTGCCTTTGACCTCCAGTTGCTTTTGCTGTTCGGACCTGTCACCCTGGAAATTTTACCCCTCTGGGAGAGGGTTCGCCTGAGCTTTTGAAGTTGGCGGGGAAAAGATAAGGCAAAGGCGGCGATCAAGGTTCGCTTGATGCAAAGTGACCGCGAGGCAGGCCTGCAAAGCCAGCTGACCTAGGGCCGTCAGCCCCGCAGGCAAAGAGAAGGGATATTATTGTCCTGTTTCGTGTGTTTGCTTACCCGCACAGCTTTCATGTAACGTGCCCCAGGATGGGTGTAATCTGTCTTTTCAAAGCATGTTAGTCTGCGGTTCACACCCCTCTCTTACCCGGATTGGCTTATGGGCAGTGACTCTGCGGGGGGAAAAAAAAATCCTGGACAGAGTTCAGTAGCCGTTCGTTACTGACTTTAAGATCAAGTTTTGCGAAGTAAACTGGAAATGACAACAGAAAAATAAACACCAGCCACTTGCGGCGTGTCCCCTATTTTGCTGAAAGTTGACCCTGGCCTTAAGGGGATGAGGCACCGTGGAGGTTAGACTGCGTGCCACCAAAAAGTGGGAAAAAAAAGTCTAGCACAAGAGTCAGCCTCTGGGATTTGAACCCAGGGACTGGGGAGAGGTCAGGGCACAGCCTACCGCCTGACATTGCTGGGTAATGATCTACGGTGTCTGGTTTCCAGAACGTCATGGTCATCAACCGCTGCGGCTTATGTGGATTAACTTCTGAGCGCGAGGCCGTTCCTGTTACTTGGGCTATAGCTTTGTTTGCTCACGTGAATTGCATCACACGCGCTGACGCATCAGGAAGTGGCTGGAGCCCGTACCCAGTGGCAGATGTTTCCCTCCCGGAGCCGAGGGGACAGCTCTGGTGAGTGCGGTCTCCTTTTCTGCGGTGAGCGAGCTGTGCCCTGGTCCTGCCCCTTACGTGCCCACGGGGTTCGGGGTTTGGGCCTCTCTGGAGGGAGGTCCCATTAGCTTATTAACCAGGCAGCTGACTGTTCTCTCCTAACGGGAGCTTCAGGCTGGTGACCCTGGTCACTCTGAGTGGAGGCGCCGTCACCAACGTTCCCCGAACCATATGCTGTCGGAGGTGCTGAAATGTGGTCCCTGACCTCAAGGGGTCATCTCTAATTGACTCTGTTTTGGTCCCAGGTATCGAATGAGCAGAGACAAAGTGAGACATTTGGGGGTGGGGGCATGCTGGTCGGCTAAGGGGATTTCCACAGAAGTGCCTGAGCTTAAGGGCCAGTGATCTCAGTAGGAGCTTAATAAATGCACAGGTGCTGGGACCCCAGCACAGAGACCCCGACCCATGGTTGGGGTGTCACGCCTGTATCAGCTTCGCCAGGTGAGTCTGTGTTGATAACGGCACCTTGGGTTGAAGCCGTCAGCCTCATAAAGTTAACCCACCGTATTGTCTCCAACACCAAGGACCGTGAACTCTGCTTGTATGTGGACGAGGAAGGCCACCGCGGGGAGGGGCCAGGCCTGGGAAGGCAGCTGGGCCGGCCTGTCGTCAGGCCTGAACCCACTCCCACAGTCACAGATCAGGAAGACCACCTCCCTCGTGACCTTGGACTCCACCTGCATTTAGAGAGGGTCAGGGAGGGCCTCCTGGAAGAGGCACAGACCAGGCAAAGGTGCGGCGGCTGGACGCCCTCGGGCGCAGCTGGAAGGCATGGGCAGGCCGCACATCTGTATTTTGCCCAGCACCGAAGGCCACCCCTTCATGGGGGGAGAGAGGCTGTGGGCGGCCATGCATAGAGAGGAGTCACTGTCATTTCCTGTGACGTGAGTACAGGGCCTTCAACGGCAGCAGGCTGCTTTGGAGTTTTGGCCTGCGGTGCTTTAAAAACGGGACATTTCACACGTAAATGCAGGTGTCCTGTTGCTCTTGGTAAACTCAGCAGATCTGGCCACACTGGGCCGTGTTCCCATCTGGAAAGGAGGCGCTGGAGCTCGGCCATGACTCTCACTCCGGGCAAGGTCTGGGCTCTCGGTCTGCCGCAGACGCCACCCCCCCCCATTGCCCGCTCCCCGTCCACTTCACGAGGGCACAGCGTCCGCCGGGGCCCCGGGGGGCGGTGCGCTTGCAATGCTTCCGAGGCTCGGGGAGACCGCGTCCCCTGTGACAGAGTCACAAATAATGTTGAGTAAAGTCATCCACAGTTGAAATTCCTTGCCGAGAGACCGGAGCAGGTCACCGATGGGGGAAGCCGATAGCCAGTCACAGGTTAACGAGCCTTCTGCTCTGGGGAGGATATATAAATATACCCCAGAGGGGTCTGAACTTTCCCCCACCTATCTGATCCGTCTCTAATTGTTACCAATTGGTATTCCCTTACGCCTGTGCTTTCTTTGTAACAGAGACTTGTCCTCATCCCCCCGCGCAGAGTGACCCTGTGTTCCAGCTGCCCGTCCACAGGGGTCACTGATTTCCTGGGACAAGAATTTGGGGGGTTTCGGTGTTTAAAACGTCCAGTTTTCTTTCTTCCCTAAACCGGCTCCGTTTATCTGAAACCATCCGGCACACTGGCGTCTTCGAAAGCCGCTCTTAGTGGATTCGTGTCACTAAGCAAAGTTGTGAGAATTTGACGAGGGGCGAGGCACGCTTCTTACGTTGTTTGTGCATCTCTAAAAAAAAAAAAAAATGACAGTCAGCAGACGCGCGTGGAGGCCGGCTTCCTTCCTGGGTGGCCTTCCGGCCCACGCGGTGGGCAGCTGCCTGCAGGACCCTGAGCCGGCGACCGCTTTAAGTCCCGTGCCGCGCCCTCCGACCTCTGAGCCGTGAGCACGCTGTGCGCGAGGGTGAGCTCGCCGCCAGGGCCGGTCCTGAGGTCTGGGCTGGAGCGAGCGTCTGGGGCACGACCGACCGCTCCCAGGGGTGCGGCCCCGGGTCGGAGCGGGTGCAGGCTGTGGGCTCCCCGGCGCCCGCCTGGCCCTCGCCGGCTCGGGCGAGGCTCGGCCACCTGAACGAAAACAGTCAAGGCGAGGGCGCACCTGCCTCCCAGAGCCCCCCTCCCCTCGGAGGTGTCCCCGGCCTGCGGGCCCAGGGGGCGCGGATGCGGGCGCAGGGGCTGGGGAGGCGAGCGCCAGCGGTGAAGGTGCACGATGCCGCCGGGTTGCGCGCCTTTGTGGTGGAAAAGGCAAATTTTATGGCCTGTGTGTTTTACCACAATAACAAAAAAGGCAACGGGAAGGAAAATGAGGCTCTTCAGTGAGGAATTTTTAAGTGAAAAACAACCATGAGGAGCCCAGACAGACGAGGGAAAGGCTCGTGTTCGTGAAACCAGGTCGTGGCGTCTGTTGCTTTCCTCACACTCACACGCTCTTACACACGTGTGTCTCACAGATACATACACACTCACACTCCTGCACACACATCTCTCACACACACGCTCATGTGTATGCACACCGCCACACGTCACACACAGACATGCACACACATGCTCATACACACTCGTAGGTGTGCCCGTCTCATACACACTCACACGTCTGTCACATACACTGACACCTATGCACTGTCACACACATGCACAGAGATGCGCATATGCACATACATACACAACACTCCCACACCCGCACACACGGTCACACGCAGGTGTGCGCACACGCGCACACACATGTGCCTGTCTCTCCCGCGTGCAGGCATGCTCACACCCGCACACACCCTGGAACCTTCGAGCCCACATGTCGTAACCACTGCCGCCAGCTTGTCACCGAGCCGCAGACATCCTGGTGTGACCTGGGTCCCCGCGGCTCCAGAGACAGCTGACCCGGTATGTTAGTTGTGAGCAGCACACACCCGCCGTCTGAAACAGAAGAGGTGCACAGGCTCGCTGTTCTGGAAGCCAGGAATCGAGGTGTCGGCAGGGCCGCGCTGGACCCTGCAGGCCGCCCGTCCCCGTCTCTGGGTCCCTGTCCTCAGGCGGCCCCCGTACGGGCCCCAGTCACTCAGTCAGCGTCCACACCGCCCCTGCGACCTCCCCCTAACTAACACCATCTGTAACGACTCCTTCCAAGGGCGTGTGTGTTCTGAGGGCCCACGCCCCCAGTCCCTCCCGCCCCAGCACCTCTGAGAAGGTGATTCCTCTGGAAACGCACGACTGTTTCTCCCGAGCGCCGGTCACTTGGAAGGGGCCGCTCCAGGGCCCTGCAGCCACGGTTTAAAAGAGGCAAACATTGCAGCCGTGGTTTTAATTAAGGGTTGATGAGCCGTGTCATGACATCATCAATAAATGAGCATAATAAAAAGAAATAACTTGGTAGGAGGCACAGGAGGGTGGCCCAGGCCTTGTTGCGAGCGCGCGTTCCACACCGGTGAACGACCACCGTAGCGCTGGCGCATGTGGGCTGCCCTTGTCCACGGAGACGATCCCCTCATGCCCATCGACTGTCTGTGGCCCCGCCAGCTGGGGGGCTGCCTGGGGTGTGGAATCTGCCAGTTAACTCCAAGCTGCTGCGTCCCAGTCAAATTCTCTTCTGGAAGCGGCGTGCCAGGNCCGTGTGTCAGTGTGCAGCCACCTGGGAAGCCAGCCCGAGCCTGCAGAACAGAAGCCAGAAGGCAATGCCGGGGCTTAGAATTAAGTTCAGCCTTAACTGTGGGGTGAGGGTCACTCCCTTAAAGCACACGGGTGAACCGAAGTCTCGTATTATTTTTAAACTCTGTGTCCCTGTATCCAAGGTTTAGAACATTTGCCTTCTTAGGAACTGGGAAGGTTTCGAGTATTATGGTAACTTCTAGGTGTTGGCATTCGAGTGAGGAACGTTGGTTAACGGAATGAGCATGGAGGTCACCGCAGCAGGGGACTGTGGGGCCGCTGCTCAGGGCTGTACCCAGGTTGGGCTTGAGCAGGGCACCAGGCCAGGGGGGCAGCGCCAGCCTGCGACTGCTGCTTCTGGAGGTGGGGTGACTTTCGGCAACTTGCCCACCCAGAGAGGTGTCCTACCGAATCCACATAGAGACACCTCACTAGGCCACACGGCTCAGGCTGAGACAGTTTGAACATTCGGTTCCAGAGGAGAGCGGACACACTGCTTTCAAGCCAAACCCCTCTGTTAGCTCACACAACAGACATTTTGTTGAGCACATATTACACCTGGATGCTCTGCCATCTGTGGGGAAGGGTGGGGGCGGAAGGGTGCCTGGGTCTGAGGACACTCTCCTCTTGGGGAAGCGGTTTGGAATTATCCAGATGTAGAAGCTGGGCGCGCCCGCGGCTGAGTCCCTCGGTCCCCGTGTGGCCCCCTTGGTGAAACCCGTGTCCCGGCAGCATGGTGGCGAAGTGGCCCCGAGCTGGAGGTAACGCAGGTGTCTGTCAACGGGAACACAAGGTGATGACAGTGGCACAAACCAGCGATGAGCGAAAGGAGCAAGTCGCAAAGTACAGGTGCGCCAACGCTGTGCTTTCGTGGGGTTCAAAAGCAGGCAGGACCTCCTTGCTCGTCATGGCCATGCCAACACCTGCCCAGTGCAGGGAGGAGCCGGCCGCGGCCAGCCCTGGGGCCAGGAGGACGCCGCACGGGGGTGGCTAGGGCCGGGGGCTTGGGGCGCCGCCGCGTCTCATGGACTGCCCAGAGTACAGGAGGGGAGAAATGGGGACCTTCCCGCGGAGGACGCCGGCAGACGCCCCCTAAGTGACCAGGGCTACCACGGCCCGAGACAGCCATGTTGGCGGCGTGCACCCCCGCTATGGAGGGACGAGGGCCCGGCACTTCTGTGATGTTCCTCCCCAAATCCATAACCGCCTCTGACCATGAGGAGCCAAGCCCAGTTTGAGGGGCACCCAGTCAGACTCTTCAGAGTGTCACAGTCACGAAGGAGAGGAAAAGTCCGAGAAACCGTCACGGACAGGGGAGCCCAAGGCGACGTGGCACTAAATGTGACGTGGGACCCTGGATGGGGGCAAATCCGGCCCGGAAGATCCAGGCGGAGTCTGTCTCTTGCACACCCTGCTGTCGGAGTGCCGGTGGTCTCTCACGCCTGACAGGCGTCCCTGGGTCGGGTGTGGCGTCCTCACTAGTGGGGAGGTGTGTTCAGAAACTCTCTGTCCTCACCTTGCAACTCTTTGAAAATCTAAGGTTATTTCAAAGTAGAAAGTTTTTAAAATGTTCCTGCTTCCTCGGCTTTCTTCCCCTCCTGGTGACCCACTGTGGTAAGATGGGGTCCGTTACTTTCACGGAAGAGGGGAAAGAGGCACCAGCTCCCACTCGCTGCTGCTGAGTGCCACTCGGAACAGCCACGCTGGAAAACAGATCAATTAAACTTAAATACGCAGCTTCCCTGGGGTGCACTAATTCCACTTCTGTGTACATACCCAACAAAACTGCCTGTGTGTGCATTGAAGTGTTGCACACCTATGTGTATGCATGTGTGCAAGGCATTGTGCCTGTGTGTGCATACATGTAAGTGTGTATGCGCACACCTAATTCCACTTCTGTGTATGTACTCAACAAAACTGCCTGTGTCTGTGCATACATGTGTGTGCACATGTGTATGTGTGCATGTGTGTTCTGTGCGTGCATGTGTATATGTGTGCGTGCATGTGTATATGTGTGCACAGGCATGTGTGCATTGCATGCCTATGTATATGTGTGTGTGCTGTGCGTGCGTGTGTATTTGTGTAAGTGCACATGTGTGCATGTACGTGTGCATGTGTATACATGTGCATGGGCATGTGTGCATGCATGTGTGTGCATTGCATGCCTATATGTGTTTATGTGTATGTGCTATGTACATGTGTATATGTGTGTGCACATCTGTATACATGTGTGCCTATGTGTGCGTGTGTTCCTGTGTGTCTATGCATGTATGTGTGTACATGCACTTGTGTATTGTGCATACACGTAAGTGTGTATATCTGGGTATGGGCATGTGTGCATGTGTGTGCATTGCATGCCTATGTGCGTGTGCAGTGAATGTGTATGTGTGTGCATGTGTATTTGTGTGCATTCACATGTGTGCATGTGTGCCCCCTCTGTGCATGTTTGTGCATGTGTGTGCATGTGAATATGTGTATATATATGCATGTGTGTGTGTGCTCCTGTGTGTGCATGCATTTGTGTGCATGTGTATATTTGCGCATGCACCTATATATGTGTGTGCATGCATATGTGTATATGTGTGCATGCCTGTGTATGTGTGTGCACATAAGTGTGTATATGTGTGCATGGGCATGTGTGCACGTGTGTGTATTGCATGCCTATATGTGTATATGTGCATTGCTGTGCATGTGTGCATGCACACGTGCACATGCATGTCCGTGTGTTGCCGTGTGTGTATGCGTGTGTATGTGTGTGAGCACCTGCGTGTTTACATATGTGCATGTGCTCCTGTGTGTGCCTGCGTGTGTATATGTATGTATGCCTGTGTGTGCATGCCTGTGTGTGCATAGTTGCGTCTATTTGTGTGTACAGCCAAGGTCGTATACAAAAATATCCATAGCAATGCACTCATCATAGCCCAAGACAGGGAAGAGCCCCCCAGCCATCGGCATGCGGCCGGAGGAGGGGTGCTGCACTCCCCGCCGGAACCGTGTCCAGCAGCTGCTCTCTGAGCAACGTCCGGGGGCCGCCAGGGTCGCTGAGCCTCTTTCAGGGGATCTGAGCGATCACAGCAATGTCTGTAATGTCACCAAGATGCTATTTGCTTTTCTCTCTTATCACGTGAGCTTCTGGAAGAGAATTCCAGAAGCTCACGTGACATGACATCGTCGCAGGCAGAAGGAAGGAGCAGATGTGGGTTTCCAGCTCTCCCCTGTTAAGTGAGACACAAAGAGATTTCTAGAAAGGTAAAACAAAAGCCACTTCCCTCGTTTGGAACAAGTAATTATCTCACAAGTGAGTGTATGGTCATTTCAAATGAACCGACAAGCAAGTGCATTTCTAGATTTCTCAGGTTTGTTTTTATATTTCAGTAAATACTCATAGAACTAAATAAAATATGTGAACAAAAACTGTTTGGGGTCATCGGTAATTTGGGGAGAAGTGGGGGTGCCGAGACGGTGGCGTCTAAGAATCAGTGTGGCTCGTGACCGCATCTGAGCCGCCGTACAGGCCGCCCGGGACTTGCAGACCAATGCACCGAGGAGGCTGGACGGCAATGGCGGGTGTTGCCGGAGCCGTGTGGGATGGCACGTCCACAGCCAGAACCGCCCCCCTCCTCCACGGGGGTAGCCGCCGGTGGGGGGGCACAGGGCAGCTTCTGGGGTCTGGACAAGGTCTAGGTCTCCAGCTGGGTGAGGGCCACACAGCCATCCATGTCCGCTTTGCAAAATTCATACAACTTCAGGTTTCTGCACTTCACCTTCTGTCATCCTTCTATCCAAAGTCCCCCAGGACGCTCCTGCCTTAATAGTTAAGGTAACTGCCCCGTTGGGCGATTAGCCCCACCATCAGAGTGTGGAAGCAGCTGGCCCGGAGTTCGAATTCTGGTTCTTTCACTTACTAACCTTGGCCGCCTTGCTTGTGAAATGGATGCACGCCGGTATCTGGGAAGGATGAAATGCAGTCACGTCCATACCCTGCTTAGCGCAGGCCTGGCACGGAGTTCCTGTGGCCTAAATGCTGCGATTGTCATCGATAGCTTCTGTGGATCTTAAAACCCAGTTTTCACCTCGGCCCCACAACATGAATGGATTTGTAGGCACGCCCCTGATAAAAACAACACGTCCTCATCTTCCCCGTGCAAGCCCCCCGCCCCCCGGCTGGGTGTAGGGCATGCGTGTGAGCACGCATGCTCGACGCTTCCGGACACTCCGGGAGCCGGCCACTTCTCCTCGGCATCTGGGTTCCGCAGGGGAGGAAGCTGGGACACACACCTGCTAAGCCGCTGCCAAGGCCCTGGGCTGGTGAGTGGGCCGGTGGGCGCTGACCACATGAATGAAGTCCTGGCCTCCCGCCCACCACAGCCCCTGCTCCTTCCCCTACATCGTGAGTAAGCATCTTGCCTGTGACTGTCCCCTAACTGACCGCAGGGACCAGGGTCCCCGCCCCATCATCTCACCCGACCGCGCCGGCCCTTCGCATCCGCGTGTCCAGATTGTCAGGGCTCTTACTGTCCCAGAACAAGCTGTCTGCCTCCCACGGCCTGCAGGGAGTCAACCGGCCTGGCCCCCCGGACGAACCATGCCCCCCACTTAACATCGTGCTCACTGAGTTCAGAAGATGTGCTCCTGGGCCTTCCCCTCCCTTACCGAACGTGGGCCCCTGCTCCCCGCTCCGGATGCGGCTCTGAGGCACCCCTCCGCACCAGGAGGGGGCAGTCTGCTCATCAGCACGAGAGGGTCACCTCTCGCTGTGGGGGTGTGGGTGCCGCGGGGGCGCTCAGCCGGGGCCCGTATTTCACGTAGCAATTAATTGACGACAAATAGTAACGAATGGGCCGCATTCCTGCTGGGGTGAAGCGCAGAGTTCCGTGCTCCTCAGGCTGGGGGTGGCCCGCGTTCTTGTTTTCTTTTAATCTGCTTTGAAAGACAGCACTCTCCGGGCGGCAGGGACGGCGCCCAGTCCCCCGTGAGCTCACTGGTGTGGCATGTGAGGCCTCACTGCTCAGAGATATGAAGCGCCAACTGTCACCGCCCCTCGGGGCCGCGGGCGTGGGTGTGGAGCCTAATTAGTCGTGGTCCCCATTTATTAAAAATCATAAATATCCCTCTCGGAGGTGAGGTGGGAGTTGGAGCGGGCAGGAGGCAGCTGCCGGCTGATGTGTGTGTGCGTGTGCATGCATTCGTGTGTGTGCACATGCACGTGCGTGTGCATATGTGCGTGAGTGTGCGTGTGTGCGCACGTGTGTGTGTACGTGGGATGATTCTCAGCACGTACGAGCGAGCAGGAGGAGGCCTGGCTGTGGTCCGAGTTTAAGCGGGCGCCTCGAGACGGAGACAGACCGGTCTCTGCCTTTCCGGGGAGAGGAGTGTCAGAGAAACCTCTGGTGGTCCCCCTTACTCACCTGAGCCAGGATGCGGTAGAGGCTCCCGCTGGACTCGGCCCCGCGCTCGATGCTAGAAATAAGGATGAAACACGCACGGTCCCTCTCACCAAGGAGTTCATGGTCTACTTGGGGAGACTGTCAGGGGAATGGACACTTGGGGCCCTGATAACAGAAACGACGGCAACCACCAGCCTGTCAGGGTCAACAGCACGTAAACGTGACGTGGTGACGCGTGTACCTCCTCACTGATGCGCTCAATAACCCCAGTCGGCCCCAGTCCGGGCCGCTGTACGCTCAGGTCTGCACGTACAAAACTTCAAGATGCCCGTTAACACCTGCAACGTGATATGAAAATACCCGATTTCTACAGGCACGAAGTCCCGTGGGTGTCACTGCTGCTCCCGCCCTTTGTCACCTGCGTCTGTGGTGAAGCCACACCTGTACTCGGGCTAGAAATGAGACTGTCCCTCCCACCCTGGTTCCTGACCGTGCTGAGCTCCACAGCCCCCCGTGACGCAGGGAATGCGCCGGGGCTGCCGCCGTGCGGGGGGCGCGGGGTGGGACAGGGCTGGCTCCCCAAATCACACGGTGGAGGGGACAGCCGCCCGCCCGCCTAATCCCGGCCGGACCCCCTCCCTCTGCTCCGTGAGTCCCTAGCAGCATGTCCAATGCGGAAAAGCGAGTCTTAAAGTCTTAACTGCACATAACCAGTTCCCAGTTTTAAACTCGAGGCTGCAGCTAGCGTTCGCGAGCCTCACCACATTCCAAGTGGGTTAGTGTGTCGCGGAGCCGGTCTCCAGGGAGAAATAAAGGCATTGTATTAATATTTCCCAAGGCTTGCAATTACTTGAAAAAGCCCCAAACAGTCCAGACTAATGACTATGTTTATCCGCGCGCGGTCTGGAAATCTAATTTTTGACGGTGCAGTTGAAATTGCTTTGCATACAATAAAGGAGGAAGGAAGGAAGGCAAAACTATTAATTTTTATGGAGCGCCTGAATGTGTTAAATGCTGTAGGTGAGGCTTTTCGTACATTCGTCTCATTTAGCTGGAAGGCTAAGGAAGCGGAGCTCCTCCGCTGTGTGGCCTTAGAACAGCAATTCTATGAATGGGTTAGGGGGCAAGGAGCAGGCATCCAAACCAACTTTAACAATAAAGGGAATTTATCGGCTCATATAACTGAAAAATCTAGAGATGTTTCAGGATCCTGGGTGGGCTTCAGGCTCAGCTTGTTCCAGCAGGGATGTGCTGTCCTTTTCCGCCCAGTCTCACAGGGAACCGGGTCCTACTGCAGAGCCCCTTGCTCGTCACCACACTGAACTGCTTCCCTGGGAGGTCTGGCCCCCACCCAGCCTCGGTTTCCCCCCTCTTTAAAATGAGTGGGGATGACTTTCTCACCTCTAAGGGCCTTTACTGTTCTGCGGTTCTAGGCTGCTTGGAAGTCACCCTCCTGGGGAGTCAGGAATCCTCACCTCTTCTCCAGCCCGTTACTCACCTTCTACGTAACGTTTAGCGTTCATGCCCCTCTGGGTCCCAGCTCCCTGCCGATGAGGTCGGGGCACGGCAGGGCAGGAGGTTGGGGCAGTGACCCTGTTTGTGGCTGAGGCTCACGGACACGTGCACGACATATTTGGGGCATGACTTGTTGGCGGGCAGGGAATATCTGCACCCCTTCCCAAGGGCGGGGGTGGGAAGACCCCCCCATCTCAGGAGAGAAGGCCCCGAGTCTGACGCGGAAGGGAAGACCGGGCTGGAGGCCGTCTTCCTCTGTGACCTCCCACACGTGGGTCATTTAGTGGCCCTTTCTCAGGCAGGCGTCTCAGTCAAGTGACCGGGTCAGCCAGGGGCCCCTGGGACAGCTGCGGCGACCAGACCTGGTAGCTCTTTCTGCCGGAGCGCCTGTGTCCCGCGGGAGCCGGGCCACCCCACCCGCGTGCACGACAAGGCAGAGCATTGCACTCCAAGCCCAGCCCCCACCCTGCTTCCCAGCCGTGACAGGCGCCAAGGACCCGCACGGACACGCGGCTCAGTGGACGCCTTTGCGGTCCCGTCTCTGGAAGAACTAGAGGCCGGACATGCGCTGAATTGTCACCAAAGGAGCCTTGAAACATAGGCTTGTGTCCAAGTTCACCGGCTGGCGGCTGGCGGGTCACGCAGATGCGTGTGCAGAGGGGGCGCCCATGGTGACAGCCAGGGTTGGGGGCGTGCCGTGGGTGCTAACCACCAGCTCTGGGGGGCAAAGNCTCCACACGGCTGGAGGGACATGCATGCAAACCTGGACATTGCAGAGGGTGGAGGGATTGCAGTCAGTGTGCACACCCAGCAACAGCCACGCACGGGGACCCTCCCTGGCAAAGCACGGCTGGCCGCCCCCGTCAGAGACCAGAGAAGCCTCCAGACCACCTGCCCAGCCCTCTCCTTTCTCGGACAACAGAGCCGAGACTGGAAGGGATGTAACTTTGCCGAGATGTTGAACCCCATTACCTCTATCACGCCTGCAATGCTGTTATCAAGCGCACCCTCAGATGACACACACGAGAAAATGATCACAGTACCAGCTGGTCGTGTTAGGGGACAAAGGCACAGCGTCTGCCGGAAGCCACAGAGGCCGGGGCCGCCTGCTCCGTAGGAGCGTCTGGATATAGCTTCCTCGTCTGGCAAAGAAAATGTGCTCTGAGATGCGGCACTTACCCTGTGGAGTCCTTCACCGCCTGCCCTTCCCTGAAATTGAGACGCAGCCAGGCATCTTAATCTTACCCAGAGGTTTCAGAGGGCGGATGACCAGCAGAGCCCCAGGCCAGAGGGTCTACAGGCATTTCTCGATCTAACTGCTCATAAATACTCAAATCCGTTAATTCATTCAATGGCATTTCCCGGTTGCTGACCGTGTGCACCTTGTGTTCTCCGGAACATACAGTGGGAGCCATCAGCAGCCCAGAATTTCTGTGGTTTGGTCTCACGAAAACTGTTGCAACCAAAGGTATACAGTATGGCGACCAAAACGAATTTCAAACAGCTCCATCCTTCACATACGTTTCTGCACAACCACAGAGGGCTCGGGCCCCGCAGCCCTCGGCACCCGTGCGGGACGCCACCCTCCTCGCCCGCCGCTCCTTGCACGCCCTGGTGCTTTCACACTGCGGTGCCGCCCCAGCCCTCCCGGCTCTGGGCCCCTCGGTCCGTCATCACGTGGCTCTTCATCGGCTGGAGACTTTCCTCTGGGAAGAGGAAGGAATGGATTTCGGAATATTCTGCTGTGGCCCAAAGGGACAAAAGAAACCCGTAATGCGTCTGTGTCCATACTTGGTGACCTGTCTTCTGAGCATCTGGAAAACCACGTTCCCATCTTTAAGAGAACGTAGCGTGGACACAAGGCAGGGGACGCACCAGGACAAGTAGAACATACAATCGCAGGTCACCAGCACGTTTCCACTTAAACGCTGAGCCATAAAAGACAAAAGGAGTAAAAGCAGAGGAAGAAGCTAGGGTTGGCCGGAAGATTCCAGAACTTTCCTTGCACAGCCTCACAGCACATGCATCAAGGCCTGCCCTCGCGCTACCCTCTCCCCGCTCCCGGCACCACTGCCCAAAGCCCGGAGTCGGTTCTGCCTGCACGCGGGGCTGGCTGGGGCGCGGGGAGGGGGTGCCGCCCCCGGGAGCAGCCCCAGCCCATGACCGTGAGCGCTGGCGTGTGACAACTCCAGCTCATTCTCCTGGGGTGGGAGAATTCTCAGGTCTGTGCTCTCCGTCATTCCCCAGACTAACTCGCTCGGTAAGGACACCCCAGTCCCCTCCCCGGCTGGCCCTTTCCTTTCTCCAGGCCACCTCCCTGCTTGCCCCCCACCCTACTGTGCCCCGGGGTCACCGCCCAAATCGACACCTCATGTAGCATCATTGTCTCAGGGGACCACAGNCACAGTGCCCGGCACAGGGCCCTGGGGCCACTGGAGGCTCAACAGCCTGATTAGATTAGATGCATCCAGTTTCACAGAAAGACTTAGGATATTTTCCCATGAATTCCCCTTCCTGGTTTTGCCGCCTCCTACTTCGGGCTCTTTCTGTCCCAGGAGGAAAACTGGGCGCCCAGTGAGGCAGCCCTGCTGACGGGTGGGGACTGTCCGAACAGTGAGCACGACCCCATGGCAGAACACGTGGCATCTCTGGCTGGCACGGGGGTGATGCGCTCAGGTGCACCCACCCCTCTTCTTCTTCACAGCCACATGACAGGTGCTTTCAAAAGCCCTGCTTTACCTACGAAGGAACTGAGATACAGAGAGGTCAGCTGACTTCCCCGAGGACGCACAGCGGGGAGGGGAGGAGCCGGCCCTCACAGCCGGGCAGCCTCGCTCCAGAGCCCACACCCTTGAGATGCCAGCCCATGGGGACCACTAATCACTGATCCAGAGCAAAACAGAGACGCCCGGACGGAGAGCCCACTGCAGCCCTCTCTGGACCGGGCCTCGCATGCTCCCGGATAGGGGCCCGCACAGCCCTCCTCTGATGGCTGAACGGCCCCAGAAGGCGCTGGGAGGGATCCGAACCAGGGAGCAACTCGCGTTTCAAGCCGTTGGGTCTGGAAACACGTCCTGAGGGGGCTCTGGCCCGCTCTCCGCAGATTCCCAGCTCCCCCTGGAAGGAAAGCCGGTGAGCGAGGGCAGTGGTATGCGTCCGCCCCAGCATCCAGCGGCGGCGGCGGGAACGAAGCCCTCCTGGGACCTCCCGTGGCCCGGATTCAAGCTGCTTCTCATTTCGTCCCCCGTCTTTCCACCGCAGCTGGTAGAGAACGCGGCGCAGTGCATTTAAACCCCGGGACCCTGTAATCTACCGAGGACACAGCCGCACGCCAGCCAGGCCCTCCCCGGTTTCCCAGCCGCCAGATCCGCCGCCCCGCCGCCCCAGCCTCTGAGCGAGACGCTCACGAGGCGAGAGGCGAATTCGGGAACTTGTGAACGTTTTGCTCACACAGCTTGGCCTCCTGGTGACCCCCAACTGGCCTGCGTCACTGGGACATGCCGAGGGCTGATTACAGCCTGGAGTGAGGGCTCGCGGCCACCACCTACCGCATGCTGAGTCCCGGCCGGGTGACCGGGGCAAGTGCAGAAAAGCCCCGAATGCCGACAAGGCTGTGCGGCCAGACCGGCTTCCGGTTCAGCAGAGGAGCACGTGGGGGCAGAAGGCCCGAAGCAGGTTTGCTTCCATTTGCCCTGAGAGGGACAGCCTCGGGCCATCGGGGCAGACAGACCCTCCCGGGAGGGGCCTCATGCAGAGCTCACGCGCACTAGAGAGCCGGCACTGCCGCTGGTGGTGACAACAGTCATAGACCAACAACGATGGTCACTGAGCACTGTCCTGTGGTCGGCCTGGGTTGCCTCATCTGAACGGGCCCCCAGTGAGCATAGGCAGGCGGGGCCCGTGCACCTGAGTCATGAAGCCAGGATGGGAGCCAGGGATTCACCCCCAGCCCTGCATCCTCACCACTTAGCTGCGCCTCCGTCGTCCCCCGGGTGGGGGGGGGGCTGCGAGTGGGTCCCCGGATATACACGGGCTTTGCAGACTGTGTCAGGTCCTTACAGGGGTCCTAACCCCAGGTGTGGTCACGAACCAAGGACCACGGGCTGCTGATCCACGAGTATAGAACACCCTCCCCTGCGAGAGATACGTGGCTTCATATTCTGGCCCGTGGCTGCTGCCCCCACGGGCATCCAGCTCGGTGACCCCACCCCCGTCTCCACCACGGAGATGGGGACTCAGAAGTCCAGGCTCCCACAAACACAGTGGCATTGCAGGCAGGTGCGCAGCTCAGAGTCACCGTGCTGGCGCCTGGCGGGCGGGCTGCTCGTCCGGGGCAGCAGAATGGCCACGAGCGTGCACACACCTGCCCTGTTGATGCTACGCCACAGCTTCGTCGGCCTCCACTCTGGTCTGCGAGGAGGGCTAGGCTGGGGGGTGGGGGCTGAGACGGTGAGAGGAGGGAGCCTCTCCATAGCTCTGTCTACACCCGCCCTGCACCCTCAGGCGGCAGTTCTCACCCTGTTCTGCAGAAAGGAGCTTGGAGAAGCCACCCCTGAGCGCGTCACCCGGTCGCACGGTGTCCGGCACTCGGGCTCCCGCGAGGGAGGACTTGCCTTGTGGAGGAAAGCAGACGCTTCCCTGAGACGCGGCGGCCGTCCCAGTCCTGAGGCCCACGGTCCGGGGGGCTCCCAACCACGAGTCCTGGCCGCCCCGTCCCCCCGTCCGGCCCCGCGGAGCGTCCCCTCCCTGTCCGGGCGATGACGCCCCTTCTGGTCCCGACAATGTGCTCGCCACATGCACAGACCCGCAGGAGGCCGGGCACATGTTGTTACAGCGATAAGGGCGATCCCGCCTCGGGTAACAAGGATGAAAATCTGCATCCCGACGTGAAGCTGGGGGAGCCTCCCTTTCCCATCCCGAGGAGAAGAAAGGGGTGCGAGTCTGTCCCTGGAACCGCGGCTGCAGCTCATCTGGACTTCATCTTCCCTGCTCGCGTCTTTATTAGCGGGATTTCTCCTTTTAATGAGGACGTTTCGAGCTACCAGGTGTTTTGAATTTTTGTCTTGTTCACTTGTTTACATGAGGAAATTCAAACAGAGACGACTGCATTCATAAAATCCCAGCGGGAGGAGAGAGTGGCCTCTCCCCCAGGGGCCCTCTGCCCTCCCCTGGGGGTCCCCGGGGGGCTGGCTGCAGTTCCCAGCTCAGCCACTAGGAGTCCATCCTGCGGGGTGGCCCCCCCGCAGCCCCAGCCTCTGCTCCAGCCCCTTCGTTCCCCATGGGGGGGCCCCTTTCCCGCCACGGCCGCCTCTAGCTAGTGGAGCAGGGCCCCCCAGGCATCGCCGGCACACAGGGCATATGCGCACCCGGAAGGAAACGTGAGGAAATTGGCCTTTTCCAGGGAAGACCGCACCCCCTTCTCCGCGGCTCTGGAGGATGAAGCAAAGTCCAGGGAGTCTCACCTCTTGGGGGAGACGGTTTGTGCAGGGCTTGAATCAACTAAAACGGGGCAGGGGAGGGTTCCGCGGGCTCCACTTCTGGGCAAATCCTGGGAAACGCAGGGACGCCACGCCTCCTCTCTGGGGTGGAATTAGCCTTAAGCAGCCACCACTGTAAGGGCCAATCCGTGGCTAGATACAACGGTACCAGAGGTAATTAGCATTCCTTGACTCAGTTTCCCTCCGGCCGCACGGCACTTCAAGGAGCAACCACTTGTTGTGAAGAATGCGTCAGCCTAAGTCCTTCTGTTCAGCGTGTGTCCACGGACCATGGGGTCTGTGGGGCCGGGGGAAGCCGCGGTGTTGGTGGGCGCGCCGCAGAGTCGAGGCGGGGCCCCACCTCCCCGGCCTCCTGCCCTGAAGCACCTCCTCCTGAGCCAACCCGGAGGGCCCGAGGGCGACCAAGACGCCATTTGTGCGAGCTGAGGGCCTGCGGGCTTGGAAAGGGCGACAGTTTTCCCCATGTTTTGTTTTCTCAGTCGGGGCAGGATTTCAGCGCGTGTGTGGAGCTCTGTGCGAGGCGCTGGCTCCGCGTGGGGAAGGAGAAGGGGGTGCGGTGGGGACGGGCGGTACAGGCGGCGGCGTGCCTTTTATTATCACAGGTCACAAGTGATGGTTGAAGCCCCTCCTTTATTTTTTTTTNGGTGACAGATTGCCTGTGTTTTTCCCAGCCGGCTTCGTCTGACTCACGCGGCGGCCTGGCCTTTTCTCCGGTGCAAACGTCTTGACACCCGGGTTGGGTTGATTTTCCCGCCACACAATTCATTCCCTTCACCCTCGTTCTACCGCCGGTTCCCTGGGATGAGTTCCCACCTTCCCGGGCGGAAACGGTTCTTCTGTGTGCGTCCGCCCAGTCCTGACAGCCGACCTTGTGTGCCAGCGAAGGGCACACAGCACGGGCCTCACCGCAGCCCGATGAGGTGTCCGCAGGGTGATCAGGCCGCCCTCCAGGGCCCCTGCGTGGCTGAGGTCGTGTCTGCGTCCAGGCCCACGGGAGCAGGCGGGCGGGGGCCCTCAGGCGCCCCCCCGGGGACAGCGGCTCCTTCTCGCGCAGTCTTGCACCCGCGTCAAGCCCATGGCCAGCACCGGCCTCCAAGTGTCCTCTGAAACCTGGAACGCTTCTCAACAAAGTCGAACCTGTTTCCTTCCCGCGTCTCGTTTTTCTTCCTCGCTCGTACCACCAAACACCTTTCAGAGAACTCCGCCAACACAGCCACCGGCCACACCAGGAGAATTCGAGATAAGGCTGAAAACCCCATTCACAGAGGCAAGGGCTTTTCTGTTTGCGGCGGAGTCTACGCAAACGTGCTCCTGAGTCGGGGAGCGGGTGCCTCGCACTGGAGGCCGGGGAGGGGGGTGAGCCGCAGAGCCCGGCGCAGGAAGGGAGGAGGGGGTGTGGGCTCCAAGGAAATTGCACCTGACTGCCGCGTCCCAAGTAGGCGTTAATAACGCTCACATTCGTGAGTAAGTGCTCTACATACCCCGCTGCAGCTCTCGTTACCTCAAGGACACTCTAGTCAGGACGTGCTGTGATGCTGCTGCGTAACAAACATCCCGGAGAGCACAGAGGCCTCCAGAAACAACTCTGTGCCCCTCACTGGTCTCTGAGTCAGTGTGGCTCCGAGGGGCCAGGTTTAGACCTGCTCCACCGCTTTTCCTTCCAAGACCAGCTGCCGTGCAGCATGCTTTTCCCGGGAAGGGGGCGGAAGGCTGGGGTCAGTAGGCATCGCGGACGCCTCTCGAGGTCTTGGTTGGGAACTCGCACTGTGTCATTTCTGCCCCGCTGACCAACGCAAGGCCCAAGGCCATCGTCATCACCAACGGGGCAGAGAAGTACACTCCACCCCCCGGGAGCCCTGGCACAGAGGGAAGGGCATGATGAGCAGACCATAGGACCTAGTGCAGGCCACCCGCGCCGAGTGGTGGCACAGCCGCCAGAGGGCTCCGGGGCCCGGGGCCAAGGTGGCCGCTCTGAAGCGGAGACACAGGTATTCCAAGCGCTGTAGGCAGAGTCCCAGCCTTGCGACCTCGGAGCCACCTGGGCCCCACCTGGCATCTCTGACTCAGTTGCTCTGTTCTGGACTCAGGCGCCGGGACTCCGAAAGCCCAGTGCTTCACACGTGCAGCCGGAGCCGAGAAGCAGGCTCCGAGGCCCCGCCAGGCCCTGTTGGAAGCGCAGGGCCCCGGGCCTCACACCAAACCTGCACGTGCGCACCTGTGTTTTTTTAGCAGCTTCACCGGACTGATCATCCACGTGGTGCCGTTCGAGAGGCGAGGGCGTGTTGGCTGGAGCCCCCGCGGGCCACACAGGGCAGGTCAGAGCACTCCAAGGGCGCGACTTCTGTGATGGGGTGTCTGGTTCCCGTTTTCCATGACCACGGCTGCACGGCTCACGCTCCTCTCTGCGGCCACTGGAGGGGTGTGTAGGGAGAGGACCAGGTTAGACCCTTCAAAACAAATAAACAGAAGTGACTTTGTAGTTACAGATTGTATAAACTACCCACACCTAGCAAACTTCTCTCTTCACATGCTTTTAACATAAGCACGGCCAAAATGTATTTATTTTTAAGCTGAGGGAGAGGGAGGAAGGGCTAACAGTTTGTTTTCCGATCCTCTCTCTCGAGGAGCGTGAATTCCTACCCCTTAAATCCTCAAGAAAACTGCTGCTTTCGGCTGGTGGCGCGCACCTTTGTTTTAAAGACGCATCTCTTAACAGGAAGATTTCCCTAAGAACCTTCCGTCCCTTAAGTGAAGAAAAGTTGGGGGAGATGGTGGGGTTTCCATGTGAGAAGTGGTCCCACTGGAAAAAACACCAAGTTCCCGTTGCAGCTCATCCCCTCAGGAGCTGTGTGACCCTGCGCAGGTCACATCACCTCTCTGAGCCTCTGTCCTCCACTGTGAAATAGTACCAATCCTGCGTATGTCACAAGCGTCCGGTGGAAGTGAAATCATGAGTCTGGAAGTGTCGGGAACAGAGCCAAAGAAGCTTTATGATTTTAGCCGTGAAATAGGATTGCGTGTTCCATATACAGAATTTGGAGGAGGAAACAAACAAGAAAAAACAAACAGAGAAGGGCAAAGGATGGACCAAAAACTGCCAGTGATCCCATTCCGGCGTGAAAGCATCCACAGATCCGCAAAGTGGCAGAGAAGGGTTTGGCACATCCGTCCGTAGGACCGTCGGGGCTCCGCGTGGTCCGTGCTCTCCGATGCACCTGCCCACGGGTATATGTGCAAGCGCCGTGAGCCCGGCATCGTGCAAAGCCAACGCTGGCTGTGCTCTTCTGCACGACTGAATTCACTAATTATTATAAAAGAAATTTCAAAAAAATTTTTTTTAATTTTTTTTTTCCGAGAGAGACAGAGAGAGAGACAGCGTGAGCAGGGGAGGGTCAGAGAGAGAGAGGGAGACACAGAATCTGAAACAGACTCTGTGAGCTCTGTGAGCTAGCTGTCAGCACAGAGCCCGGCGCGGGGCTCAAACCCACGAACCGTGAGATCTGACCCGAGCCGAAGTCGGATGCTTAACCAACTGAGTCCCCCAGGTGCCCCTCAAAAATTATTTTTATGGTATATTCATTTTAAAATAAAAATGTACGTGGTAAGAAAAAAGAGAGAAAGATAGGCATCTTCAATCCTTATCTTCTTCGCCGCCTCTGAGCACATTCACAAGTGTCCTGGCCTGGGGTGGGTGTCGAGGACGGGGCTCCCGCACCTGCAAAGGCTGCTGGGCTCCTGAGAGCCTCCCAGCGCCCGGTGTTCTCTCAAGGGGTGAGTCTTCACGTGGATTTCCTGAGCAGAGCGTGGCAGGGATGAAGTGTGGAGGGCACCCTTTCCTGTGGAGGTGGCAGAGGTGGGGGGCAGTAGCCAGCGGTCAGTGGGTCCCCAGAAGGCACCGGGCACCCACGCGGCTGAGCGCACAGCAAGGACGACCCCCATCGCTGCTCCCTGGGTTTGGGGAGAATGGAGGAAGATGCCGGTTCTGCAAATGAATTTTCAGCCTGTCCAGTTAAATGTCCAGCCCAGGCTTTCACACGGTGGGCGACCTGGGCTGTGAAGACCCCAAAGGGCCGAGCCCCCGTGAGACATGGGCTCTCCCCAAGCTCCTCCCATCGGGATTTTGGCTTTCTAACTGGGAACCTGGAGACCGGCGGCTCCACCTCACCACCCCTCACTCCATCCCCTAGACGGGGACGCCCTCGAGGAAGGGGCTGCTCCTCCCTGTCCCTGGAGCCCGGCCAGCTCTGTGCACACACTGGTGCCGAGTGAGCCCCATGCCTCCCCCGGAGGAAGCCTGGCTCCTTGGGAAGACCCCCATCAGTTGGTATTACACACCATTCCTTTCCTCTCTCTTTAGACATAGCTTTAGCCGCTGTCTAGAGGAAGGAGTTAGGAATGAAACAGAGATCCTTGACAGTCCTGGACCACCCATTTTTAAGGAAAAATGGTATGACAAATTGTTTATCCAAGTGGAGAGTGTCGTGCACACAGAGATGAACGCAGAGCGCTCTCCGTATCCCGGCCCGAAGGGCGCGGGCCACTGTCTGGACGATGGCTTCCGCGCCTCTCGACTAGAAGGGAAGATCAGTCCTAAAGGACGAACAGATCCGACAGCTGACATCACAGGAGTCCTTACAATGAACCGTTTGGTTTGGGGTCAGAGTGACAGACCCCAAGGGACAACTCTGGATGGGGCGAGATGGCCAAATTTTCAGACCCAGCCTTGGAAGCACAAGCCCCAAGACCCACGATGGCCTTTGCAGGAGAAGATGGGTCAAGTCCCCTTCCTTGTTCACGGGGCCCATCCACTGTGGGCGAGCGGCAAGTGGCCGCCGTCTTGACCGCCCAAGCACCTGTCCCGGGAAAGGAGCCATGGAGCTTCCTGCAGCCGTCACGCACCCAGCCCGCAAGTGACCCGTCGCTCACTGGCTCGTGATTCGCCGGCTTGACCAAGAACCATCGCTGGGCCCAGACGGGAATCTGCCTATGGCACCGTCAGGAAGCACCCACATGCGGGTGAGACCCGTGCGTGTGCAGCTAGGTCTCCAGTGACTGCTGGTGCCTCCGGAGAGCCGGGCAGAGAAGGGCTCGGAGAGCCGTGGTGACCGACAGACAGCGCCTGGGGTGGCTGCCGGCCCAGGGCCGCGTGCGCCTTCCAGCGGCCGCTCTGGCCAAGACCAGCACCTTCTTGTCACTGATGAGAAGACAGGTGGCAAAGCTGGTTGGGGGCAGAGCGAGCCGCAGGCCCAGGGTGCCCGTCCCCCGGGCAGCCTCCTGTCTGCTCCCACCTCGTGGGCACCCCTGTACTCGGCCACAACGCAGACAGCTCCCTCTGAGGCTTCGTGTCCCTCCCCCTGCTGCACAGCATGACTGTCTTTCCCTGCTTACAAAATAGAAAACAGGGGCCGATCTGGGACCACGTCCCCTGTCCTCGGTAATCTGTTGCCACTGACCCGCCGGGGGCCCCGAATGCCGGGTTAGAGCTGCTGGCGTGGGTGAAAACAGCTGGAGACAGAAAATCTGGCTGCGTGTCCATTGTCTGTTCACACAAGAACTAAAATGACCCTGGGGAGGTCGTGTGGGTCAGCGCGTGTTGGCATTTGGGTTTATGATTCCCACTGAGTGAGTCAGCAGAGAGAACACAGAGGTTTTTAGCAGACATCTTTGAGCTGGTGCCCACTGCCATTTAAAAAAGAAAAGTGCCTGGGGCGCCTGGGTGGCTTAGTCGGTTAAGCGTCTGACTTTCGCTTAGGTCATGATCTCGCGGTTCGTGGGTTCGAGCCCCGCGTCGGGCTCTGTGCTGACTGCCAGCTTGGAGCCTGGAGCCTGTTTCAGAGTCTGTGACTCCCTCTCTCTCTGACCCTCCCCTGCTCACACTGTCTCTCTCTCTCTCTCCTAGAAATAAATAAAACATGTAAAAAAATAAAATAAAAAAGAAAGGTGCCTGTTTGTAGCATGGCCGTGTAATAGTTGCAAAGCCCTGGACCCAGAGTCTCCAGCATCCCACACGCAGGTGCGCACACATACCCGGGATGAGTACATCGCTAGAAGAATGTTTGCATGTATCTCAGGCAGGAGCGGTGCCAGCTGTAAATGGAGTGGCCCGCGGCCCCGCTGTCGGCTCAAGCACCCAATGGGTTGGGGCATAAGTGTCACTGCCAGCCCAGAGAAGAGGTGCTTCCACTGCTTATTTATACTGGTGTGTAAATGACTGACATAGGATTTTTGGAACAAGGGGCGCCTGGGTGGCTTAGTCGGTTAAGCGTCCGACTTTCGCTTGGGTCATGATCTCGCGATTCGTGGGTTCGCGCCCCGTGTCGGGCTCTGTGCTGACTGCCAGCTCCGAGCCTGGAGCCTGTTGCGGTCTGTGACTCCCTGTCTCTCTGACCCTCCCCTGCTCACGCTGTCTCTCTCTCTCTCTCCTAGAAATAAATAAAACATTAAAAAAAAATTTTTTTTAAAAAGGATTTTTGGAACAGGTTTTGGTAGTGCAGGGATGCTGAGAGCTCACAAGTTCACGGCGGGTGGGCGGACAGGAGGGTTAAAGGTGTGTCAGCGGGAAAGGGAATTGCATGACTGTAAGAGACGCAGCACAAACAGACCAGGATGTAGGGCAAGGACAGACCTTCCTCCTGTCAGACACTGAGAGGTGACTTGGAGCTCGTCGTGACTGGGCCCCACGGAAACCCACTGGAAGTCTTCTCTCCTAACTGCTTACTCAGCTGGATGTCTTCCAGTTCGGCCGCCTTGGTGCGCATTTTCCGTGTGCGTTCCTGGGGCGCTTCCTTCCTCAGAGGGTCCCCAAAGCACACTTTCAGTGACCCCTTTCAGACCCGCCTTCCCCGTCGCCACACCTGCTCGCAGAGCCAGACGTGTTTTTGCCGTGTTCTGTCGAAGCGGAAAGCCGCCCGGGGGTCGGGGCAGGCGGGCGGGAGCGGCAGCCGCGGGCATGAGCGAGGGCTCTGCTGCCGTCCTGGGTCCCAGAGGGCGGGGCCGGGCCCCCGGGAGGGTCACAGCCGTGGTCAGGGTTCCTCAGGTGCCTTTTCCCCAACGAACAGCACTTCTCAAGATCGAAAACGTATTACTACTTTCAGGCCCGGAAAAGTAAATCGGGGTTGGTTTTGGCTAATACGGCTCAGCCACGGCCTTCTCCCCCCTCTGGGCGAGCGCTACACATCGCGGCTCCGTCTGCTCTGGGAGAAAAAGCCTGGTCTCCGGGGGCTCTGATACACCCCGCTGCTCACGCGTGTGCGTGTGTGTGCGTGTGAGTGCATGTGTGCACACGCATGTGCATGTGTGAGTGCGCGCGTGTGGGCCACGAGCCCTCGCCCCGGTATGTGCTCGTGAGACATGCTGGCGGGATGTGCCCGGACAGCCCCAGGCGGTGAGCAGCTCGTCACGTCTGGGCCCAGGGGGTTGCAGGTGAGCTGAGCTCGTTCCTGGCCTTCTGCTGGCCAGGGGGGCCCTGAGCCCGGCTCCCATCGCTGCACACGCTGAGAAGGCCCTCGGGGGACCCTGGAAACAGACGGATATAGTCCGGGTGGGCGTTTTCCCCGCGGCAGAACCTCCTGCAGCATGCGGGCTGTCTGGGGCTCTCCCACCCCCTCCTCTACACTCTGGCCCCACTCCTCCACAGCTCACACCCCTCCTGTGCCTCAGTTTCCCCATCTGGAGAGGCCAAGAAAGGCATGTTCGGTTCATAGGTGGATGCAGAGGGTGCCTGAGGGGATGCACGTGAGGCCGTGCGGGCGTCACCAGGCTCCTAGCGGCCGCTCTGAGCTCCCAGCCGCACCGCAGGGCCCCTGCCCCGATGCCCAGCCTGACCCCGTAAGACAGGGACGAGGCGGGTGTCCCACGAGCATCCCCACTGCTCCCACATCTGCCAGCACCTGCGGTGGCCGGGCTTCCTCACTCCAGCCGTTCGGCTGGCGGCATCCCTGGTGGGAGCGGGTGACACTGGGCGAGGGCACGCTTAGGACAACATGAGATGCCGAGTGTGAACTTCAAATGGAGAGCAAAGCGGGAGAGAGACAGGAACAGGAATCTGGAACATTCGGCACCGGGCTTCGCAGCAAGGGGGGCGCCGCGTGAGCACAGAGCCGTGAGCACGTGTGTCTGTGACGGGGTCAGAATCAAGAGAAGTGGCCGCTGACGGGTGAAGAAACCCGCCCGGCGGGGCCCTCTCCAGCCCGGCTCTCGGCAGATCCCTCGTCGGCGCAGTCCCTGGCGTCCTGGCCTCTTCTCACCCGCGGCCTCAGCCCCTGCCTTCCCGCCTCGCCCACCTGCTCCCCGGCGGGTGTCGCCTGGACCGCCTCCCACGCCCCTCGAGCGGGGGCACGTTGCCCAGAGGACCCACCGCTATATGAGAACAGAGGATCTGAAACGGGGCCAGTCTGGAAAACGCGCAACACGGGGTCTTGTCCCGGGAAGGCACCGGATNCTTCCCGCCTCGCCCACCTGCTCCCCGGCGGGTGTCGCCTGGACCGCCTCCCACGCCCCTCGAGCGGGGGCACGTTGCCCAGAGGACCCACCGCTATATGAGAACAGAGGATCTGAAACAGGGCCAGTCTGGAAAACGCGCAGCACGGGGTCTTGTCCCGGGAAGGCACCAGACAAATGCCAACGACAGCGATGGGCACTCGTGGGGGGGCCTCGTGGGGGGGCCGCCAGCTCTCCAACACGGCGACGCGCTCTCTGGCGAAGAGTCCTGGCACCAGCCTTCAGAAGGAAGTGGCGGCTTCTCCACGAGCGCCCGTCTGAACGGAGGGCCCACTCAGTCTGCCTGGTCACCCACAGCCCCCACATCGCATCCAGGGGCGGCCTGGGCCTCGCCCGTCAGGGACACTCTCCAGAAATAGAAGCCCCGCCCCTGCGGGGTGGGGGAAACCACAGGAAACAGTTCAAAGCCGCTTCCAGCGCGTGGCGGGCCCCCAGGAAGCTATGAATAGACGTGGGGCCGCTGCTGCATTAACGGGCTGCTCGCCTGAGTCATAAATCACAGAAAGACGGTCCCGCATCTGAACAGCCCGCCGTCTTCACCGTCTCTCTCCCGAGCGGCGCTCTGCGGGCTCCGGTGACCCCGACCCTGTCCGTGAGTGCCGGCCCCACTCCTCCTCGTGGGCAGGGTCTCCCAGACCCGAGGACCCTGGCCCAGAAGAGTCGGCGGGTGCCGTGAATCGCAGGAAACGAACGCTGCCTCCGTAAGCCTCTGCAGCAGGAACTGCCCCCTCGGCCGCCCGCGCCCGGCCCCGGGTCCCCGCTGTCCCGCGCTGGACCCAACCTGCCCCCACCCCAGCCACTTCTCTTCTCCCTCAGCCACCTCTACAGCAGGAGAGCGTGCGGCCGGACTCACACGTGTGACCTTTAACGTCGTTTCGTTTCCTTGGCTCTCGTTTCGCCGCCACGCTGACTGGCCCTCCTGCGTCCGGCCCGCGCTCTGTCAAGGTCACGGCGACCGTCGAAGAAAAGGCCGACGTTGTCGGCGAGCCCTGTTCTTGGTGGCGGTGGCCGCGTCAGGCCTCCTCCCCTCCCCGCCCCGTTTCCCGCAGGGAGGCGGGCGCCCAGGGGCAGGCTCAGCCCCCAGTAAGGGAGCAAAGCCTATGATCCGCCGTGAATGCCACCTGGTCCCCAAGCACAGCCTCGGTCTTTGCCGTGACGGTTCCCAGCTCCCGCCACCTCTGACGATACCCTTCCAGATGGAAGACGGGGCCCATTTGTTCGGTGACCATATGTCACAGATGCAGGGATGAGGCCCGGTTTGGGAAGGCGAACTCTGCGCGTTGATTCAGAGCGATTTTGGGGACTCGTGTCAGACTGGGGCGGCTGCCCATCCTCCACCCACCTCGTCTGTGGGCCGCAGGGAGGTGCCGGCGAGGCCTCGGGGCCGGGGTGTCCACAGTCCCAAGGAGGCTGCAGCCAGAGCCCCGACGGCCATCCGAAGGCGGCGGAAGTAAGAGAGGCTTTCTGGACACTTCCCCAGTGCTGAGGGCTCAGCGCTCACGGCTTGCTTTCCGGGGCTTCTGGATCAGACGGGGCTCTGGCCACTCACAGGGCAGACAGTGCAGCCCCTGGAGTCCAGCTTCCTCCCAGCCTCTCAGCATGAAGGGACTCCATCCAGAGGATAATTCGGGGTGTGGATTAAGGCCCGGGGACTGGAAGGGGCCACTGCAGCGTGGCCGGGCCCCCTAAGGGCAGGCGGCCCCAGGACCGGGCTACAGCAGCTTGGAGGCGGGCCCCAGGGCTGGGCTGCAATTAGTCTCCCCAGGAAGGCCAAGGTCAAAACGAAGGTCTCGTCCCAGGAAGGAGGATGCAGCCGTGTGATCTGGGCTAACACACTTTTGTTGTGTATCCGCTCCGTCAGCCCAGGAGAGGCACACGTGTGCTTTGTGCTTGCACTCTCATGCCGGGGTGTTTCTGCTTCCTTCTCGGTGTACTTTCTGGAAGATGTTGCCTCTTACAAAAATTCGGGGCGGGAGTACTCATGGCAATCCCAACCATAACCTTCTTTGCAGAAGGACACTTTCTGGAAGCTTCCTTTCGGCTTTCGTTATTTCTGCTCTCTTTTCTGTTTTGTGTAAGCGTCACACTGAGACTCACCTGTAGGGACCAGTGTGCCCAGCACCGAGTAGGTACTCAGACGCTTTGCTGAATAAATGAACAAATTCAAAAGCAGAAAAGATAATCATTTTGACCTCTGCACCTCCCTGTAGGCCAGACTCCCGATTATTCAAATGCACATCAGTTTTGCGACTCAGCATTTTCTGCCTAATGATGGACTTAATTCCTGTAATTAATTAATTTGGACTTATCTTTCGGGGGGCTGCAATATACACTTCATTGTGATTCTTTTCTGTAAAAAACATGTCAGCGGCATCTTCTTAAGTATTGATTCATTGCTATTTTATAAACATCACTCATGGTTGCTTTTTTAAAAGGAATTTAAGGGGTGCCTGGGGGGCTCAGTCGGTGGAGCATCTGACTCTTGGTTTTGGCTCAGGTCAGTCTCTGCACCAGCCACGTGGAGCCTGCTTGGGACTCTCTCTCCCCTCTCTGCCCCTCCCCAACTCGTGCTGTCTCTGTCTCTCTCAAAATAAATAAATAAACTTTAAAAAAGAAAGAAATTTAAGCAGAAATTCCTAAGAAAGGAACTGATTGCCCCAAACACATTAAATCCAAAATAATATGAGCATGGCTGGCTTTCCCGACATCCTCCCGCACAAACACGCAAGTAGAAGGCTGGAGAGAGAGACAAGTTGATGCCCTCAAGTAACGCCATTCTTGCTGTTTTTAAATTAAACTGTATTCGCGTTACTTGAATTTGATTGGAAAACAGTGTAAAGTAAGATGGAGGGAATTGCTGGAATAGTTCTTTACCACAAGAAGTTAATTTCTAGAAGCCACTCTAGGCTGATAAAGGAGCCCAGAAGCAGTGTTTCCGTCCGCTGCACCCTTAAGGCGGTGCTTTGTGACCTTCCCGTTGGAAAGAGGGGGCCCCCCGGGGCGCTGACAGCCTGGGTCTGTGCCCCAGGGCAGGCCTGAAACAGCAGGGCTCCGCGTGCGGGGTCCCCTGTTCAGCGTCTGTACCACATGCATCCTCCTCGGCAACAACGGCCCCGAGCGTGCTTAGTCCCGTATTCGGACGGATTTCAATTTTTCTGCAATCGTTTATAACAGTCTCTCCGCGCTCCTTTTATTCTGTTTAAGTTTCTTGTTTTTAGCTGGGTTTCGTGCAGCGATTGCCCCGCGCCCCACGTGGACTCGGGGACGGGACCTGACTGTCGCCGTCCCACCCGAACGGCAGCTTTTGCCTGGACTTCGTAATTCCTGTCCCGTTTTCTTTCCCTCGGAACACGGGAGAGCCGGCGGGTCGTCTGCCCCGGCGCGTGCTCTCCGGGAACACAGTCCGGCCGCGTCGTGTTGTCCGTGGCCTCCTGATGTGCGGGGGGCACTTCCGGCCCACCTGGCTCCCGTGCGGGGCGCCCTGAATGTGCCCACCGCTCACCCGGCGGCGCCTCCCGCCTTCTCCCCGGGAGCCAGGAGCGCTTCGAGCCTCTCCCTTCCCGTTAGCCGGGGCGTCCCAGGGCCCCCCGCTGTCTGCTGTGTCACCCTCCGCTACTCCCTTCCTCGCTCCCCAAATCCACGCTGGGGCCCCGCACCCCTGCTCTCCCCGTGCATCCGCCAGCGTGACTCAGGGCCCCACGGCCCGAGCCACAGCTCTGCTCCTGGACCGTCTCACTGCAGAGCCTGGGACCTCAGGACACACGGCCCACCGCACGGCCCCGCTCCGTACACTCGGATTTTAACTTCCAGCCTCAGTGACAGGCTCCAGTGTTCCTCGGTCCACAGATGTGTGTGACACTGGGGACGGACACTCCGTCCAAACGCCAGCCTGTCCCGGAGCTGGCCCTCTGGCCTTTCTCCGTCCACCTGCCCCCTCGCACCCCCGCTGCTCATTTTTTATTCCCGTGCCCAGAAGCGGAGATGCTCTCTACCCACGTCCTCGCTGGGGCCCAGCCAGCCGAACCGCGTGTGAGCGAAGGCTTGTCCTAGCAGATTGTGAAGATTAGGAGTCAGCGAGGACTGCTGTGGAGAGCCCGTCACAGATACGGGGACGTTTTTCAGTACAGATGAACTGGCAGTACAGTTTCAATGTCTGATAACGTGTGTTTGGTGCCCCCACGAAGAGCTGGAATCTGCGAGAACAGACGATGTGGCCCCTGGCTAGTGTACCGGGCGTCTCTGGGGTTCCCACCCCAGTCTCTGCGCCACTGACTGAACCTTCTCCCTCTACTGGCCTAGAAGGTCAAGATCCACCCAGTCAGTGCAACCAGGCTGGCTCCCAGGCTATGCCCGGCCTCCCCAGAGATTTCTGATGGGATACACAAAGCCACTGTCCAAAAAGCCTGAAGCCATGAGCTATAAATGCAGTTCCAGCCACACTGCCTCCATGCTGAGCCCCCAACATAGCAATCCCAATCCTGCCACAGGACCTTGGCACTTGCTGCTCCCCCCCTCAAACATTCTTCCCATCAGATACCAACATCGTTCACCCCCTCACTGGTAGATGGCTTCCAAAGTGTTATCAGAGAGTTTCTCTGACTTGTCCATTTAGGGTAGCACACACGCACACACATAACTCACAGGTGCACACACATAGACGCACATGCACACAACCATATCCAGACACGTGCACACTCACAGCCACATACACACTCACCCGTGTGTATGCACACACTCCTACACTCACGCACACATGCACACGCACTCTTCCACGTTTACCGTGTTCCTCCTCCGCCCTGGCAGCCCCCACCATGTGCAAATAGAACAGAGACTCGAGAGGCCCCAGGACTGTGCATCCCTTGAAGCTTGCACGGCCTCGAGCACTTGGCCAAATGCACACCCACTCGTGGACCAGGTTGGCGGACAGTCTCAGAGCCCAGGTTTACGAGTGTATGTGGGCTCTGAGTCACGTGCGGGGTAGTAGTTTCAAATCCCACGCCTTCGCTTACTGACTGTGTGACCTTGGGGGTTTGTCCGACCTCTCTGAGCCCCCCCGGGTGCAAACAGGGACCACGAAGCCTCAGGGAACCTACCAGGTTGTTGTGAGAGCAGAAGCAGGCGGTGCCGACATGGGGCTGGGTGCAGAGCGGGACACGCTGACCACACGGACCCTGTTCCGGGTGCTGTGCGGCCGGGCTGCGCGGATCAGGTTCACGGCTCCGGGTGTCTGCATCCTCTCGCGGTGGCAAGTGTGGCTTCGTAGGTTTGCTGAACTCAGAAGGAGGCGGCCCCTGTCCTGCGGGTCTGGCCCGCGGCCCCCGCGGGGGGTTTGGCACTGCCAGTTCAGCCTCTGCGCAGGCGGCAGGCTCAGCCCCGCGCTGCTGGAGAGAAGGAAAGGAGTCACCCACTGACCTTTCTTTGCTGCTTTGCAACTTCACTAAAGCATTTCCTTCCCTTCCCCCATCCAGGAAGGGGAGAACAGCTCAGTCAGCTTCCACCCTCTGAGCTGCCCCTCCCCATGCAGGTGGGGCCGGAGCGGATGGGGGGACCGGGCTCCCTCCCGGGAAGGCAGAGGGCCAAGGGGCAGCAGCTCTTCCGAAGCGGCAGGACACAGACGCCCTGGGACTCAGGGACGGGGCCGCCAGGTCGAATAGGAATCACTTTTAGTAGAAGTATGTCCCACGTAATATTGGAATTTCAGATAAAAATGAGTAACTTTGAGAGAAGCTTATCCTCTGCAACAGTTTCACTGCAAATAAAAAATGACCAGGGGCGCCTGGGCAGCTCTGTCAGTTAAGCCTCTGACTTCAGCTCAGGTCGTGATCTCCCGGTGCATGGGTTCGAGCCCCGCGTCGGGCTCTGTGCCGACAGCTCACAGCCTGGAGCTGCTTCGGATTCTGTGTCTCCCTTTCTCCCTGCTCCTCCCTGCCTCGTGTTCTGTCTCTGTCTCTCTCAAAAATACATAAACATTAAAAAAAAATTTTTTAATGACCAATTTTACCATAAAATATGTCCCATGCAACTAAATAAACATTCATTGCCGTTGTGGGTTCAGTAACATCCCCCTGGACCCGCGGAATGTGACTCTATTTGGAAATGGGGTCTTCACAAATGAAGTGAGCTAGGATGAGGTCGCACCGGATGAGGGTGGGCCATAAATCCAGGGTCTGGTGTCCTTCTAAGAGCAGCACATGAGGACACAGAGAACATCGGGGCGGCGCGTGTGACCACGGAGGCAGACTGAAGGGACGCACACACAAGCCGAGGCACCCCCGGAAACGCCGGGAGCCCCCAGGAGCCGGGCCAGGCAGGAAGGACCCTCCACCATGATTCTGGTTCTGGCCTTCAGAGCCGGGAGAGAATAGATCTCCGGTGCTTCAAGCCCCCATGTGTGATGCCTCCTTACAGCCACCCCAGGAAACAAATACAGCTGGCTCTCTAAGTCCCCATCGAACTGGGCGTCTTGTATTTTTATTTGCTAAATCTGACAGCCCTACTCAAGAATCACCCCAGAGGAGTGGTTAAAGCGGTCGGGTTAGGGGCGCCTGGGGGGGTTCAGGCGGTTGAGCATCGGACTCTTGCTCTCAACTCAGGTCATGATCTCACGGTTCGTGGGTTCGAGTTCCGTGTCGGGCTCTGCGTTGACAGTGCGGAGACTGCTCGGGATTTTTTCTCTCCCTCTCTCTCTGCCCCTCCCCTGCTTACAAGCTCTCAACATAAATAAATAAGCATTTTTGAAAAATTAACAGTGGCCTCATCGGCACCTGGATGGTGTGCTCTTACCCACTGATGTGGGCACAGCATCCACCGAGGGCACCTGGAGGTGTCCTGTCTCCCCACTGCACCCCACCGACCTCCCCCTGCTCTTTTTTTTTAAAGAATTTTTTAAATGTATATTCGTTTTAGAGAGAGATACAGAGTATGAGTAGGGGAGGGTCAGAGAGAGAGGAAGACACAGAATCCAAAACAGGCTCCAGGCTCCAAGCTGTCAGCACAGAGCCCGACACGGGGCTCAGACTCACGAACTGTGAGATCATGACCTGAGCCGAAGTCGGGCACTGAACCGACGGAGCCACCCAGGCACCCCTATAACCCCTCCCTGCTCTTGATTAGACTACAGTGGAGCTGTCTGCCCTGGACCAGCCCCAGCACGGGCGCCTGTGCTGTTGGGCTCCGACTGAGCGTGGTGCCAGGAGCACGCGACCCCTCCCTCAGACGCCAGATTGCATAAGACCCTTCAAGACTGACCCCACCCCTGCTCCTCTCCCCCCACAGAAGTTAAAGCGCCCCAAACTGCAGTTCTCACAAACCCTAACACACGGTGGAGGCAGTGGGAAGGGCCGTCAGACCCGGGTGTAGGGACTGGGGGTCAGGAGGGTCTCCCCGCCTCCAGCCCTTGAAGGACACGCCACGGTGACTTCTGGAAGCCCACTTGCCATTTCCCGCCTCGAGCAGCAAACGCGAGCTCGGCATGTCCGAGGCCCCGACCCGCAGACCCGGCGTGGCTTCCGAGGGTGAGGAGTGCACGGCACTGAGCCCCCACCCCCAGCGGCTGGACAAACGCGCATGTCTGCGGTCTGTGGAGGGGACGGCTGCCTCTTATCTAATTGCCTGGCGATTGCCGGACCACCCACCGTCCTAAATTACCCTCCATTTGCTAAGCCCTGGCCTCGGAGCTCTGCTGTGAGATTCAGAAGGAGGAATGTGCCGGCCTGGAACCAAACGCCTGGCGTCNCCCCCTGTCCGCACAGCTCCAGGTGGCCACGCCAACGCCCTCAGCCCCCGATGTCCCGCGACGCCGCGCCCCAGGGTGAAGGCTCGGGGTCCCCTCTGCCCTGCGGCGGCCCCACGCTGCTAGAAGCTCGAATCCGCGTTCATCACCTGGAAACGGTGGGCAATTGTCACGCAGCCCAACAGGGCAGCAGAGAGCAGGGCTCCACGTGCTCACGAGAAGAGGCGCTTTTGGAAACAAGCCAGGGATCGATTCGTAGGCGCGATGGTTAGTTTTGTCTGTCAAGCTGCCCAGATCGCTGGTGAAAAGGTCTTCCTGGGCGTGTCTGGAAGAGACTAGTATTTGAGCGGGGGTTGGGGGGGGTGCGCAGAGTCAAGAGGACCCCCCACTGCGGGCGGCGTCATCCCGTCCCCCGAGGCTGGAGGAGGACAGGGGTGGAGGAGGGGGAGTCCGTCCTCTCTGAGCCGGCGGCCGTCTCCCCCCGCCTGCCTTCCGACGGGAGCATCCCTGGCTGTCTGACTTTCCGGTTCAGGCCCCTGGGGCCTGCTGGCCACACGTGCGGCTCGGAGGCTGAAGAGGAGCCTTCTGTCACCCCCTGAACCTCTCCAAACCCCGTCCGATGTGTCACCTTACTTCTAACCTGGGGCGACGCCACAGACACAAACACAGACTGTTCCCAGGAACCGAGTCCCTCGCAGGTGCTCCATACTCACCCCTTCGCAGAGGGGAGTCCTGGGGCATTGGAGGCTCCGTACTTGGCCGAGGCCCCCTAGCAGTTCAAGAGCCGGGGGGGTTCAGCGCCCCCCCACCTGGCTGCAGTCCCGACCACCCCGCCCGCTGCCTCGCTTGCTGCCGCTCGTTAGTCTGCACCTGAGCAGTGACGCGGAAGATGTCCCCACAGTCGCAGGGGCCCCAGGGCCGGCTCATGTCAGGCTCCGGAACAGCGGAGAGCTGGGGACGCCGCATCCGGAACTCTCCTCTGCCCTCCGAGCCGTGCGAGCGCCCGCCGTCCTCTGGCACCATGCTGATGCCAACAGCCGTCAAAGATGTGGCCTGAACTCGAATCCGAGCCCACTTTGAGAAGAAGCTCAGATTCATTGATTTTTTTTTATTTTAATCCATCATTTTCCCCATGGATCTAATCTCCAGAGGAAGTCGGAGAGAGGCTTTCTGAAGCTGTCTCTGCCCGTGTGGATGGACCACACTGAGAACCACACCCCGGCAAGCCGCTCGGGGCCACGGATGCATGAACACGGCTTTCCAGGCCCTCCAGCCCCCCCAGGCCCCTCCAGGCCCTTCCCAGCTCCATGTCCCCCCAGGTGCCCTCCAAGGCCACACTCTCCAGATAGCTGTCCCATGTTACTATTTTTTCTAAGTGAAACGTCTGCAAAGAATAAAAAGCTCTTGGGAGTAGCCGTCCTGGGGACGAGAAGCCGCGTCCTGTGGGAGGAAGCAGCCCCTCCAGGTTCTCCCTGATGGGCTCTGCCTTTCGGTCTTCGGTTGTCAAGAAGCTTCACCTTTGCCCCGAGACAGCACCGCGGCCGCGAGGTCCCCGAGTGGGCTGCCTCCCCGATCGTTAAGAGACCCAAGTGAACCCCCCGAGGACAGAGGGTCCCTGACACATCGCGGGTTTTGCAGGCTTTTGTTTCTCCCTGAATCTTCTGTCAAGCTCATCGGCTGGGTTTCTCCGGGCAGTTTTCGCAGGAGCCCGGCAGGTGCCTCCAGCCTGGGCACAGCTGTGCCCGCCCCAGGGACGGGCCACACGCCGTGGCCACCCTCTGTCCGTCCTGGGCGCCGCCGGCCGCATTTTCCTCGGCGGCTGATCGGGTCCTGCAGGAGGCTTGCAGGAAGGTGGTGTCTGCGGAACAAGAGGCTTTTGAAGCATCAGGTGAATGTGGTTTACATTCTTTACCTTAATTTTAACAAGTATTTCAGCCCCCTGGAAAATTGCTTCTCTAGAATAATAAACAGAGCCCGTGCTGGGTCGCGGGCTGACCTGCAGAGCCGGGCGGGGATGGGGAGTGCTCCAGCTGGGCTCCGGAGGCCACCCGGTCTCGGGGCTCAGGCCTGCATGATGACGGGGCCACCGCACTCCGCTGGCCCTCATTCTGGGAGGTGCGCTGGGACTGGCATGGCCACGTGAGGTTTTGGGTTACACATAAGTGCAATCGTCGTAAGTCACCGACGTGGAGAGTTACGGAGGGAAGGGGGGCAGTGGCTGCCTGTCGGGCCCATTGCTCCTCAAGCCAGTCTGTGCCCTCAGGGCACGTTCATCGCTGGTCAGAGAGCAGAGTTAGCGGAGGGCCTGTCGGCAAGGGGAAGACGCGAGATCTTGGCCCCGAGGACCAGGAGCGACTGCAGGGTGTCTGTTTAGCACCTACTACGTGCCAGGCTCTGTTCTAGACTGAACAGACATTCTAAGGAAGCCTTGCTTCCTGAAGTGTGATCCCCAGCCAGCACCCCCAGTTGGCATCTCCTAGGACCGTGCTAGAAACGCAGAGTCCCAGGCCCACCCAGGTGGGCGGTCACAGGGCCCGGGTTTGAGGAGCACGGCCCTAGGAAATGACAGGAAGATGCAGCAAAACAAAACCAAAAACCAAGTGGCTTTGATCCACATCTTTAGATACACTGGCATATTTTTAAAATTAGCTTATTCAGGGCGCCTGGGGGGCTCAATCGGTTAAAGGTCTGACTTTGGCTCAGGTCATGATCTCGCGGTTCGTGGGTTCGAGCCCCGCATTGGGCTCTGTACTGACAGCTCGGAGCCTGGAGCTGCTTCGGATTCTGTGTCTCCCTCTCTCCCTGCCCCTCCCCTACTTTGTCTCTCAAAAATAAGTAAATGTTAAAAAAATCTAAATTTACTTATTCACGTAGGTATTCCTCAACCATGAGAAACCAGGTGAGGAAGGGGTGAGTCTGGCACCCTAAATCTTGGTCTGTTGAAGCGTGTGTAATCATCCCTCTTTAGTTCGAGACTGAGAGTCCCCTGGGGACATGAGCTGTGTCCTTGCTCACTGCTCTGCCTTCAGCACGTCACAGGGGGCTTGGAACCTAGTAGGTCTTAATGGACACCTGGTGGCTGAAGGCATTGACCCCGGTCCCCAGTCCAAACAGGCGTACGGTTTCCCTAGAGAAGCCCAGGAGTCTCCGGCAGCCAGGCCAGATCTGAACTTGAGACCTAGCGGAATATTCCACCTCCCACATCCGCCCACCTCCCTTGCCGGTAAAAGCCAATTTGTGAAATTACTCAACTGCCAGGCAGACAAGCACAGGGATTGTTAGCGGCTCCTGTGCGCGCAAACACAGCGTGAAATACCTGTTTCTCAAGNCATGGAGGCGGGAAAGCAGAAGCATTTCTTCCCTCTCTGGGTACGAGGCTCCTTGCTGCCCAACGCGCATCCTTACCCTTTGGGAAAGAGTCTGGCAGGGCCCTGATGCGTAAAAGAGACGTGGGGGTGGGGCACTTGGGGGGGCCAGTCAGTTAAGCATCTGGCTTCGGCTCAGGTCATGATCTTGTGGTCTGTGAGTCCAAGCCCCGCGTCAGGCTCTGTGCTGACAGCTCGGAGCCCGGAGCTGCTTTGGATTCTGTGTCTCCCTCTCTCTCTCTCACCCTCCTCTGCTCACGCTTTGTCTCTCCCTGTCTCTCAAAAATGAATAAACATTAAAAAAATAATTTAAAAAAAAAGAGACGTGCGGTTTCTGGTCTTTGTGTGTGACAGGCACCATCTCCTTCACCTTCACAAGTAGCCTCGCCGCCTTGTTATAAACAGGAAGGGGTGAAAGTGCCGGGTCAGGGGCTGCACGGACGACGCGGTGAGGGCTTGGACTGGGAATGCTGAGCTCGGGGCCTGGCCCACTTGCCTGCTTGTCATGTGCTCACCGCCACCATCCCCACTACCGCTTAGTTCCCACACACACTTGTCAGGTGGGAGCCACCGGAACCCCTGTTTCCAGGTGAGGCTCAGAGAAGGAATGAACTTCCTCAGAGACACACAGCTTCCAAACTGATGGAAGCACAGCGTCACCCCCTTGCGCAGCCTGACTCTCCGGCCGGACCCTTGATCTCTGGCACGTCGTTTGCTGGTGGTATGAGCTTTGTGAGGCTCTGAAGAAGGGTGGCTGCCGGGCATCGCCGGGCCCTCATCAGGCTCAGCGGATGTGAGCGCCTGCCATCCCGCCCCAGGGCCAAACCTCTGAACCTCTGTTCAGACTCTTCAAACTTGTAGAGGATCTAAGAGTTTGCTTATGTGGCTCATGGCTCTTGATATTTACAGAATCTGACACTAAAACTGGTAAACATTTAAAAATATTGTATCCGTTAAGTCATACAAATGAGTACACAAGTAACCCTGTGATATGTTCACATAACACATTTTAGAAAAAACAATTCTGTTTTGCAAAATAAAAAAGCAGTGAGAGAAGATTCACATCGTTTTACATTTTTCAAGTCCATTCACTGTCCGGTTTAGCAGGAAATCTTTGGATTCTCTCTTCTGCTACAGCGTTCGATCTGGTGCAATGTGTTCTGTTAGCCGAGCGTATGGAAAACATCTGGCCATACCTAGATATGTAGTTGGAAATTGAGAGGCGCCTGAGTCGTTTTTCTGGAGGATCATGGGTATTATTCTTTAATACTACACCAAAACTCGACAAGCAGTAACTCCTTAAAGATTTATTGCAGTGCAGAACCCAAAACCAAACTAGTGAGCTTTTACTCTGTTACGTTAAAACCCACAGGTCCCTCTTGCACTTTGCTGGACCTCTTGTTCCGCACACGATCTGGCTACATGGGAAGCATGTCCGTGGAAAGCATGGGTTCACGGGGTTCTGCAGATCTGTCAAATGTTGACATATTCCATTATACAGCCTGAAAACTCACATTTGCTAGCGTTACCACTGACCCCCACCAGAAAAGTGTTTTGAGTGGTCAAGCTCACCGCAGCAGATACAAATTCTCCAAAAATTCTGATTTTTTGCTTAAAAGTTTGAATTTTTCCTGGAAGTGACAGGCTTACTATTCATCCTCAAGAAGAATGTCTGAGGATGCTGGTTTGAATGTCAGTAATTTGTCTGTCAGTCACACGCTCAGCAAAGCGTTCCGTGAAGAAGGTGGACGGCTCAGCTTGCGTGTGCTCTTCCTGGAGAGTCCCGGACACTGGGTGTGGTTTCCGTACCCTTTTGTGGTTCCCATTTCGCCCAACTGAGTGTGACGAAGGCATGTACTCAAGGGTCGATGTTAACAATCCTACAGCCCATGGAGGACATTCCTGAGTGAAGCATTTACTGTAGCCGTGTGACGGTGATGGACATGGTGCCCCGTAAGTGCACTTTGGTGCCACTGCCCCAATCGTTGCTAAGGAGCCGGCAGTTCTGCCCACCCTTGATCCTCAGCAGTTATGCAACTATCAACACCCGAAGAGGCGAGTAACACATTTGTGTTATGAAATGGTGCGGCCTCGTAGATCTGGAAGGGCTCCTCACCACCTCCGGGGTCCAGGGACCTCGGTTACAACCGCAGAATGGGGTCACAGGCTCCAGAATGGGTTTAAGTCCGTTTTCTTTGCCTCTGTGCCTCATGGGGGAACGGAAGGAAGGATGGAATAAACAGGAATGGAATATTGTAAGACAGTAGAGTGACCTCAAACTTAAGTCCCCGACCAGCCCCAAGACCTCAGAAACTCTTCTGTCTGGGAGCAGTGCGGGAGGGGGTCGCTGTGGCCTGGGAATAGGCTCTGATCTCTGCAGACGTCTGACCCCTGCAGAAGCGGCCCAGGCCTCGGGTCTTTTTTTCCCTCAAAGTCCATTCCTTTGACGCGGGATCTTAAGGGGATCTCAAAACCGTACAGAATACGTAATATCCTCACCTTGGATTTAGATGTCAACATTGCTGTGAATTGACTGTCGACTCCTTTATCAGTCATGGGCTTATCGGGAAAGCAGCATCCTTGACGGGTAAGCTAAGAGGGTGGGGGGGGGCGGGGCGGCTAGCTTTACAGAGTGAAGGTAGGGAGAGCAGGGAGTCATGGCCAGCTGGGCTGGAGAGGGCGAGGGGAGGGAGCTGGAGCGCTGCAGCCGGGCACGGCGGGAGCAGGAAAGAAGCGCCCCACCTCCCGCTGCTCCCCGCTCAGTCCCCTGTCCGTGTGACCGCTGGCCAGCCTCAACGGGAAACGGGAAGCGGGGGGCGTGAGCCCCCGTCATGGACTGCATGCACAGCGGCCTCCCAGGGACACAGAGTGGCGTGAAGAAAGGATCTGGAGGGATAACTGGAAGACAAACCATGCGCTTCCAAAGTAGAGCACACCGCCATCTTTGTCTTCAACAAGGACTCCTGGTGACAGGCCTCCTGCCTCTCAGCTTGAACATGGTGGTGGGGTCTGCAGACCTCTCTCTGCTAGCAATCTCCCTCGGGCCCCCACGGACAGCCAGCTTGTGTGGTGTCGGCCCCTCCTCATTGTAGCTCAACTCACCATTATTAGTCCCTCGTTATGCGCCCTGCACGGGCGCCCCTGCTGTGCACAGGAAATCAGGAATCGGAGGGGGAAGCAGGCACACCTGGCAACAGCGATGAGCAGCTGTGCGCAGAGAAGTAACCCCACGCAGCCAAGGGCCACTTGCCAACCGGTCTTCCAGCATGGTGGAGACTGAAGGACACCACACTGAGTCCACGGAGCCCCAGACCCAGTTCCTCCGCCGGGCAGCCGTGGGCAACTCACCATGGGTCTCAGTTTCCTTGTCTGTCAACCTGAGAGCTCATCTAGGTAAATGCTCGGGCTTCTTCCAGCAATGCCCAGACCTGGCAGGGGAGGGGGGCGTTGGGGGTGTGGACTCCGTGGCCTCTGCCTTCTCGATCTGTACACGGCCCCAGAACCACATCCGTGCTCTCGGAGTTTGTGAACAAACAATTCACTTCTCATTGGCCCCGTGCACTTGTTGGGATCAGCAGATGTAAAACTCTAACATCGCGCTCGGAAGACTTCCTCCGTCTGGGCTTCTGCAACCCACAGGGACTCATTTGCCAAACATGTTTTACACAGCACGGGCCCACTTCACCGGGCCTCATGGGGCTGAGAAGACCCACCTTTTCCCCGACCATGTGAATTCGGCCCGCGCGAGCTTTCTGGAAGAGAGGCTAGGCCGCGCTGAGCGAAGGGAGGCTGTTGGCTCCTGGGCCCCACGTGGGCAGTGCCTGGGCCAGCGGGGAAGGCAGAGAACATGCTTTCCTAAAAATAGAGACAAGTAACATGTGGTGTTCATAGGACACACCACAGGGTCAGTGCTTTCATGGAAAACCATTCATTTCTGATGTCGGGCCAATCAGTGCTGTCAGGAGGAGCCTGTACAAATGTGTGTGTGGCTCACTTTCTGAATAACATGCGGGAGAATTGGGGACAGCCGACACTGGTGTGACTGATGGGTTTAGGAAGGCTTGGAGGGAGCGGGGTAGTGACAGACGCAAACACGGCCGCAAGCGCTTCAGATGCTGACTTCCTCAGAAACACAACTTTTTTTTTAAAAAAACTAATTTTCTTTTTTTTTTTTATATTTTTATTTATTTCTAGGAGAGAGAGAGAGACAGCGTGAGCAGGGGAGGGTCAGAGAGAGAGGGAGTCACAGACTGAAACAGGCTCCAGGCTCTGAGCTGGCAGTCAGCACAGAGCCCGACGCGGGGCCCGAACCCACGAACCGCGAGATCATGACCTAAGCGAAAGTCGGACGCTTAACCGACTAAGCCACCCAGGCACCCCATAAAAAAAAAGTGCTAATTTTCTAAAATTGTGGTAAAATGCACAGAACATAAAATTTACCGCTTTAACCGNCTCTGCACCCACCGGCTCCTTCCTGTCTCCGTGCCTCTGTCCCCTCCAGGGGCTCCGTGTCACTGGAATGACAGTGTTGGTCTTTTTTGCGACTGGCTCATTTCACGGAGCATCGTGTCCTCACGGTTAACCCATGTTGTACGCTGTGCGGGCACTTCATTCTTCCTTCGGCCGAATCATACTGCGGTATGGACGGACCTCGGTTTGTATCCCCGACCCGCCCGCGGGCCCTCAGCTGCCCGCGCCTGCGGCTGAGGGACAGTTAGCAGTCCGCTGGGCCACCCAGCACAGGGTCCTCAATTTACGGGGAGAGGTCAAGGCAAAAAGGAAATCGTGTGACCTTTTGAAGCTGAAACATACTCGGTTTCAAATGCGGGCGGGGCTGCCCGAGTTGGGCAGAGCCTCACTTACTCATCTGCGAAATGAGACCTGTCGTGGGGACCGCTAGCTACTGTCCCAGCATCCACACCCTCCTGGCACCTGAGAGAACCCCGACTTTTCCAGCTTTCTACCCGTCTCCCAGGGGACCTGTGGGGGCTGAGAGCACCCACAGATGGGGGGCGGAGCCCAAGTGGTAAGGTGGCCAGGAAGCCCCTTCCCCTGCCAATGATTGGTTCGGGGGACCCAGGCTTCAGTCAATCGGATCCTAGGGCCCCCTGGCGACCGTTGCTAGGGTTGGGGTGGGCTCTGCGGGAGAGGCTCAGTCAGGCAGAGGAAGGACTGATTGCCGGGGAAGAGAGGGGGTCCCCTCTGCCTGGGGTCCCAACAGGGAGGCTGTTGGTTTCAGTGCTCTGGCAGCCATCCTGCCACCATGAGGACAGAGCCCAGGCCCAGAGGAAGGCAGAGAGAGCGAGCTGGAGGCCTGGTTACACCCCTGCCCAGTGTGTGTGCATGCGCACATGCACACACACACACACACAGAGTCACAGAGTCACACTCACAGACACATAGACACAATCAGAATGTTAAAACAGATCCCTTCAAATAACAATGATCTTCTTGATATTTAACTGATGATGAAATTGAGCCCCAGGGAACTGAATGCACTTGCCCCAGGTTAACGAGGAGAGCTGTACAAAGTCAAGAACACCACTCAAATGCCCTGACTCAGCTGCCCCTGTATGATGCTATGCTCACATTCGGGGGTGCACATGCATGCACACACACGCGTGCACTCCAACACGCACACATACACACTCAGTGAGGCTCAGAAGCAAAACCTCAGGTAACAGCAGACCTCGCTGGTAGTTCACAGCTCTGTGTCAACATGGCTCATTGGCTTGTCTTTCCCATATTGCTGGAAACCGAGATTTATCACAGAAAGAGAAGCCTGTACAAAACACTTTCTGTCCTCAGCATTACTCCTGATTCTGAAATAAGACCTCATTAGAAGTGGACCCAGGGGCGCCCGGGTGGCTCAATGGGTTGAGCGGACCGACCTTGGCTCAGGTCATGATCTCACAGTTTGTGAGTTCAAGCCCCGTGTCGGGCTCTGTGCTGACAGCTCAGAGCCTGGAGCCTGCTTGGGATTCTGTGTCTCCCCCCCTCTCTCTCTCCCCTGCTCACACTTTGTCTCTCTCTCTGTCTGTGTCTCTCTCTCTAAGAAAGAAAGAAGGAAAGAAGGAAAGAAAGAAAGAAAGGAAGAAAGAAAGAAAGAAAGGAAGAAAGAAAGAAAGAAAGGAAGAAAGAAAGAAAGAAAGGAAGAAAGAAAGAAAGAAAGGAAGAAAGAAAGAAAGAAAGGAAGAAAGAAAGAAAGAAAGGGAAGAAGGAAGGAAGGAAGGAAGGAAGAAAAAGAAGCAGACCCAAACTGAGAAATCACACAGGGCAGGGGCAGAGAAGATGGGCAGGTGGGTTGGCGAATGCGAAGCCTCACCCACTGTCAGCAGAGTGAGCTTTCTGAGGGCCACGTGGGAAATCTGCTGAGCCGCGGCCCGCTGCTCCTGATTGTGACCGTGACTGTGGTTATGGAGGAGAACCCCTTGTTTCAGAAGCGTGCGTGGTGGTGATTAGTGGGAAAGGCGGATCATGTCTACAACTTTCTCTGCATGTGTCTGGGGGGGGGTACATCCAGCAAATAAGGTGAAGATTCCTTGCCTTAGACTCCCCACAAGCGAATCTTCACCTTATTTGCTGGATGTCTCCCCACCCCCACCCCCAGACACATGCAGAGAAAGTTGTAGACATGATCCGCCTTTCCCACTAATCACCACCACGCACGCTTCTGAAACAAGGGGTTCTCCTCCGTAACCACAGTCACGGTCACAATCAGGAGCAGCGGGCCGCGGTTCAGCAGGTGCCATTCAGCCCAAGTGGGCTCCTCTTCTGTGCGTCTGAAACCATCCAAAAAAAGAGAGAGAGAGAGAGAGTATGTGCTCTCAAGGGACGTGGTGGAGAAAACAGACGACAAACTCAGGAAGGGGCATGAGGTGGGGAGGCAGGGCAGCGCCGGTCAGGGAAGGTCCCGGACACACCTGCGGACCATCCTCGCCACACTGTCAACAACGGAGGCTCCCCCAGACCCCCCTTACCTGTCGTGGTTTAAATTGTCAAAGGAGCCCCTCCTCCCACATCAACATCCCTAGTGGCCGTAGGCCAGGAATAGCTGAAGTGCTTTGCACATGTTGACAGACGGGAGAACATATAAATGTGACGTGTGTGTCGTGTCTGATGACAGGACACAGGCAGACACGTGGGGCGTCCGCCCCGAGGACCATGCTGTGGGGTGTACGCTCAAGAGGGCGGCGGCGGGCAGTGTGCGCCTCAGAGGACGATGGGCTCCTACAGTTGATTCTTCAATCAAGACTTCATGTGTTATACACAGTGGTCATGGGTGAAATATTTCTCAAGCGAGGCCACTGCCACACGCACGTTTCACATAACACACCTGATACAATACAATTTTAGTGAACCTGTGAGATACACCCGCATCTTGAAGGTGACCTGGGACTAAGCAGCCGCACGGCCGGCTTGTACCAGGCGCGTCCTCAGGGCCAGGTGCTGCGCTGAGCACTGGTATCTCCCTGCAGAGAGGGACCCCGGGGCGTGGGGGCACCCCCAGCCCCCTGCTTACTGCCGGACACACAGCAGAGCCCAGAGGGAGTCGCCCTTTGTCCCAGGTGGTGTGGTGTCACCGCCTAGGCGTGTCCCCGTACCCGGCACATGTCTGCGGTCCACTGGGCACCGAGTGCGATCGGATTAGATGCAACTTCAGGTCCCTTTGTTCTGCTTTCCCGCGGCCCCGTGACAGCACCTTGGCGTGTGGACATTCCAGTTCCGCCACTTGTTGAAGCCGGCTTAGCTGCGCCGAGCCTCGGTGAGCCGGACAACGCCTCTTTCAGTCGCTCCGCGTGCCCACAGCCACAGGGGGGTCCACCCAGGGGTGGACAGTGGCCTTTGCTGACACATCACTCAGAACAGCTGCCTCAAGTGCAGCCTTGTAGATGAGGGGGCAGCTTAAATCCGCCCGTTGACCAGATTCCGAAGGGGCTGCAAATTCACATGGGTGGTGACCAGCAGTGTCATTTCTGTTTAACTCACTGTTGGAGTCGCTTTTGGAGGCTCGAAACACTGTAGGACCCGTTCAGCTTTCCTTGGGAGCCGGAGAGCACAGAGCTTTTGCACAGCGTGAACTCCAGCCCTCTCTCGGGTGAGCGTGGCCTGCTGAGCGCAGAGCCCGCCTCTCTGCGCCGTGTCCCCGCCTGGAATGTTCTGTCTCCCTGCCCCTGTCCCTGGCCGCGCGGGCCCACCCTCCCAGGCCCACCCCAATGCCCTTTCCTCCCCACGTGCCAGGCACAGGGCTGTCCGTGGCGACCATGGTGCCCGGCGGGCAGGCACTGTCTGACTTCCTGGCCTCCCGACTTCCACGGCCCGCTGGCCACGGCGCCCTGTGGGCACACACGGATCGTGTGGAAGGCAGGCCCGCGGTTTGTATCCGGAAAAGTGGGCGCTCCCACACGGACGCCTGGCACCTGCGGCTCACCTCACCTCCAGCTCCCACAGACACCAAGGGGACTCGGGCGACCCCGCGCTGCGAGAGTTATACACCCGGCCCGGGGGGCTGCGGGAAGACAGCGGCGTCCCCCAGCCGTGTCTGCCGGCCGGGCGGCGGGAGAGGCGGGCAGCAGCCGTGACGTCCAACTCTCGACATGGTTCGTGCGCAGCGGGGGGCGATCAAGATCCCCTGTTCTGACCCCCCCGCCGCCCTGGGGTGGACCGGGGGTGATTTGAAGCGCCGCTTCTGCCTGCGGGCCGCCTGGGGGGTCTGGCTGAAGGTCTGGGGCCGGGGAGGCCCTGCACTTCTAACCAGCTCGCCGGCGACGTGTGAGGACCGCGTGTTGGGTAACGAGATTCTACCGGAAACGAGCAGAGAATTTCAGTAAGAGGCCAGCAGGTTCTAATGGTAAAAGTGCTCTATCCGCCCCCCGGGCTCTCTCAAAGCCAGGGCGCCGGAAGGCCCGTCACTGTCCTGACGTTGCACCTGGTAAATCTCTCTCCCTCCGGGACTCGGCTCCCGTCGGGCCCACCTGCAGCCCTGCTCTCAGGACCCAGACGCCTCTGCTCGCTCCTCCGGCCACCCTTCTGTCCCCTGCTGCTTCCTGTCTTCCCAGGAGCGGATCCATGACCTGTGTCAGGGGCCCCATCGCTGTGGCCTCTGGCTGAGGGCGGCGAGTGGGGACACCAGTGGTTCATCAGAGAGAGGGAGACACAGGCTGTGCCTGTCTTCTGTCAGCACAGAGCCCGACGCGGGGCTGGAACCCACGAACCACAGGATCATGACCTGAGCCGAAGTCGGACGCTTAACGACTGAGCCGATCAGGTGCCCTTGTACTGATTTTTATTAGCCTGGTAAACTCTAGCTCAGATGCCTCCTTCACGAAGTCCTCCTGGATTGCTTGAACCTTCATTCACATCCTCTTCCTTTAAACTCAACAAGTAACTTAGCCCCTTACGACGAGCCATCTTCTCTTGCTGAGGGTCCATCTGGTGTCCACACAGCGGGAAACCTCAGTTCCCTCTCGGGGTCCGGACACCTCCGTCTCCCACCGGGCCCGGCACCCCTGGGACCTCGCTGTGCCCACAGGCGGACGTTCCCTCGGGTGGGGTGGGCGGCACGATGCATCTGCAGCTCCTGATGCAGCAAAACGTTTTGAGAATGATCTGTCGTTTCGTGCTTGTTCTCTCAGTCATTAGCGAGTCTTTGGAGAAACGTCCAAAAACAGCATATGATTTTTTAAAAGATCAACTTTCGAAAACAGCTCCACGGAGACCTGACTTACGTACCACACAATCTGCCCGCGTAACGTGTACGGCTGAGTGGTTTTAGGGTCCTCGCGAGGGAGACCGCCCTCAGCACAGCCGGCTTCAGCGCGTTCCCGTCACCTCAAGGGGAGCCAGTGCACCTGTCGGTGGCCACCCTGGCCTCGCTCTCTGCTCCTGACTGTAGATTTAAAACTCGCAGCAGGAAGGGACGCCGCCGGTCTCAGTCCCTTAGGACACGTTTCTGTCCGCATTGCCTGCGGTCCTGAAGGCGGCGCCGGCTGCGTTGCGGGAGAACGGAGTTTGGAGTCGTGGAGTCACGCACCTGGCTTCTCACCGGCCTCCCTGCACACCTGAGCTCAGGAGCCTCATCCTTCCACTAGGGGCCAGCGGCCAGCGAGGGCGTGGGGCCCACCGCGCCCCTCTGGAAGGAGCCCGGGCCCTGCCAACCTGCTGGGGAAGGGAGCTTTGGGGGCGCCCGGGGCCACGCTGCTGCTCAGTGAGTATTCACACTGTGCTCAGCGCCTGAGAGCATTACACCTGCATTTTTTAAAAATGTTTTTAACATTTATTTATTTTTAAGAGAGAGTGCAGGGGGTGGTGGGCAGAGAGAGAGGGAGACACAGAATGGAAGCAGCTCCAGGCTCCGAGCTGTCAGCACAGAGCCCGACGCGGGGCTCGAACCCACGAACCGTGAGATGCTGACCTGAGCTGAAGTCGGACGCTTAACCGACTGAGCCCCCAGGCGCCCCACGTACATCTTTTTTTTTTTTAATTTTTTTATAGTTTATTTTTGAGACAGAGCATGAGCAGGGGAGGGGCAGAGAGAGAGAGGGGGAGACACAGAATCCAAAGCAGGCTCCAGACTCTGAGCTGTCAGCACAGAGCCCGACGCGGGGCTCGAACCCACAAACCGTGAGATCCTCACCTGAGCTGAAGTTGGACGCTTAACCAACTGAGCCCCCAGGCGCCCCACGTGCATCTTATTCAGCCCCCGACAGCCTTCGGAGATGGATCTTATTATTTTGCCCATCCAGCTGACAAGCTCAGAGGAGGTGATGTAACCACTCGCCCAGAGGGTCTTTCCTGACCGTAGAGCGCGTAGGAGGGTAGGTTTGGGTGGAGGCAGAGGCCAGGCTGGGCTGAGTGGCCTCCCGCGCCCTCCAAGGTGCAGAATCTGAGAACCCCGACTTCCCACAAAGCCGGAATCGTAGGATGTTCTCCGCGTGAAAACATCAGACCCCCTCAAACCAAACCTGCGGGGAGATGAGCATTTGGGGGAATGGAGTTTCAACATAAATCTGAAACTTCTGACAAGGCGTGCCACGAGACGACAGCCCTGGCCCCCGGGAAGCGTGTCCCCGAGCAGCCCTGATGAACGTGACCCCAGTGATGGCCAAGTCCTCAGGGTCTCAGGTTCCAACGTGACAGCGCCCGTCTGCGGGTCCCGCCTGCGCCCGGGTTTACTGTCCCCACCCCCACCCCGCCTGCCCCTGGAGGCTCAGAAGCAGCCAGCGGTGCTCCCTGTCTGGCCCAGGCCCCTTTGCCGTGGAATCCACCTGTTAATTTGGAAGCTGTGATTAGCGGCAATGCCCCAATAGCCCCCATTTGCTGAGCGCAGGTCGGCAGGCAGGGCTCAGTGCAGAGGGGAGGGGAGGGGAGCCCGTTCTCAGGTGAAGTTGGCTGCACCTCACTGTCACGGCGGCGGGGATTCGAGCAAGAGCCTTTGCTGGGCTGGGGTCTGGATCCACACCGCTCCTCCAGGAGGAAGTGCCGCCTGGGCCCAGACCAGAACGACAGACAGGAAACAGGCAACCAGACAGGGTTCTGGAGGGAGAGCATTCCAGCGCATCGGAGCAGTGGGCACTCAGGCGGGACTTTGTCCTGTGATCACTGCCTCATTCTCCGGGGCCAAGGTGTGCGCCCCTACTTCCCAGCCTGGGTGGGAGAACGGCCGAGGTGCTCCCTGGAGCCAGCATCTCGCCCTGCGGTATCGAGCAGGGGTTAGTCGGCCCCTGGAGGTGTTGATTGGGAAGCCGGGGGACACAAAACAGAGCTTCCAAGTCCCTCCATGTCTGTGCCTGCGCGGGCGCTCTGGCGGGAGGGACGCAGGCTGGGGCTGAGTAGGGATCCCCCAGCCGCCTCCCCGCTCCCTGAATTGGTTACCTGCGCATGGGGGTGGGGTGGGGGGGGTCCTCCTGCGGGTCTCCAAGAGCCTCCTTGTCTCCCTTACAAAGGATCTTTGTGACGTCTTGACAAAATACCTGTCTTGTGGGTCTTCCGAAGTTAGCGAGCAGCAAAGGGCTAACCTGGTGTGCGGTGTGCATCCATCCCCCCTCCCACCTTCCGGTTCCCGGGAAGGGAGCGGAGCGATTAGTGTCATGGGAAGGTGCTTTTGTCCTTTGTTCCCTTGGCCTTGATCTGCGGGACGGCAGTGACACTGCCCGCCTCTAACAGTCTTGCTCAGGAGAAGGGTTTCGGGGCGTGCCCCTGGCAATTTTCATCACCGCTGCCCCTTTCAGGGACTTCCTCACCCCATTGTAGCTGTGCGTTCAGGACACTTTCCCTCCCATAAACCTTGCCTGCCGAGGTCCCAGGGAGAGCCCGGCGTCATGAGGTGACAGCGCGGGGCTGGCCACACTGTTAGCTGCTTCCGTGCACGATCAATCTATCAGGGGCAGCGAGGGACCGTGAGCTCTGACGCTCTCCTCCATCAGCCTTTGATGGCTGCCCTTATCAGGTGGGAGACCGGGGGGGGCTTCCAGGGAGGGCGTCGCCCTCTGTCCACCCCCAGACTGTGGAGAGCAGGAAATGTGGGTCCAGAACAGATATCAAAGGCCAGAGGTTCTCCACATCACAGAGAAGCAAGACCCAGCCTTGCCACTGAATGTGTCCCCAGGATGGGGCCGGGGTCCCCATGGAATGCCAGGGGCCCCCTGGGGAATCTGCAGGCAGAAGGGAGGTCACAGCTGGCAGCATGTGCCTCCGGAGCTGGGAGGTGCACGTCCACTATTCCCCATCTGAGCCCTGCTCTCTCCGGCCCCTTGCTTGGCACTCCTGCCCTGGGGTGGCCCCTTCCCGTCCATCCTGAACGAGTCACAGCTCCGCCGCCTTGAAACACCTCCACTTCCAGGCCGTACCCTCTGCCCAGAATAGTCTACTCTAGCTGCCTTCTATTCCTCCCTGGCATTACATGGGCCTTACTAACTACCCACCCCCAGAAGAGCCCCCATCCCTGATTCTGTCCCCTCAGCACTTCCCTGGAGTCACGCTGGGTTGTAACTTCTCTCTGTGTCTCCTGTGGACCGGACTGAGTCCAGAGGATACGGGTTGTCTTTTCACTATGTACCCCCGGTACGAGACACAGAGCATTTCCTCATTGTTGCAAGGTGGCTGCAGCAGCTTCAAGCATCATCTCCTCCCCTGACAGTGTCTCAAGAAGGAAGATAAAAGAGAGATCTCTATTTGAATGTCTCTCCCTGATGTAAGGGGGGGGGATATAATCCAGAAGCAGTCTTCTATGTCTCATTGGACATCATTGGGTCAAATGGCTCCCCTAAACATCAGAAGGATAGGTGGAGGGAGGGAGGAAATGGGGAGGGGTGAAGAACTGATAGAGGGAAGGAAGGAGGGAAGGAAGAAAAGGAGTAAAGGAGAGAGGGCGGAAGGAAAGGCTGGATAAGTGGATGGAAGGGAAGACAGAAGAATGAATGGATTGAATGATGGATGAGTAAATGGAAAGACGGGAGGATAGAAAGATGGACAGATGGATGAATAGGTGGATGGAACGATGGATGGATGGATGGATGGATGGATGGATGGATGGATGGATGGATAAATAGGTGGATGGGTGGATGGATGGATGGATGGATGGATAAATAGGTGGATGGGTGGATGGATGGATGGATGGATGGATAAATAGGTGGATGGGTGGATGGATGGATAAATAGGTGGGTGGGTGGATGGATGGATGGATGGATGGATGGATGGATGGATAGATGGATAAATAGGTGGATGGATGGATGGATAAATAGGTCGTTAGATGGATGGGTGGGTGGATGGGTGGATGGATGGATAAATAGGTGGATGGATGAATGGATGGATGGATGGATGGATGGATGGATGGATGGATGGATGGATGGATGGATGGACGGACGGATGGGTGGATGGGTGGATGAGTGGATGGATCGATGGATAAATAGGTTGGTGGGTGGGTGGATGGATGGATGGATGGATGGATGGATGGGTAAATATGTGGATGGATGAATGGATATATAGGTTGATGGATGGATGGATGGATGGATGGTTGGGGAAGGGATGGGTTGATGGAGGAATAGACAGGTGGATTTATTTTCCTTAATCCCTCTTTATACATGCTTCAGTGTGAGTCTGTTGTAAATTTTGTGGGAATTGAGACCAAAAAGATGGCAAATGGGGAACCTGGACTCCAGTTCTGGTCTTGACAAAAGTGTCAGAAACACAGAAAAATAAGTCCCAGCCTGCTCCACCTTCCCATGTCCTTGGATAGCGCTAGAGCCCAGCCATCTTCCCTCTCAGAAATCGGGGATGGCTGGTGGGGGGAAATGTGGGCCTCCATGAAAATGGGTCAGTAAGAAATACCACTTTTTATATCGCTTACATAAAGTTTGTTTTTCACTTGGCCTTCCAAAATTGTATAAACCAGTCATCCCACGAGTGAAGCGTCTCATTCAGCCATGGGATAAGATAGAGAATCAGAAGATAGAAAATGAAAGCACAGTATGAGATTAAACAAGATCTAGGAAACACAGGAGGCGTGGGTACAACCATTTGCCTACGTCTTTCTAGCCAGGATGGTTAGGCTGAACCATTAACCCCTGGATATCAGCTCCTTGAAGATTGGCTCTTGCTTTTTCATTCGTTTAATAAGATGTTGTTGAGCCAATACAAAGTATAAGACGTGGTGGAAGGTGCCAGGGATACAGTGATGAGGAAAACGGACATGGACCCTGTCTTCTAGAGGGTTTCATCCACGTGGAGATCTAGACATGTCAACTGGCCACTGGGATAGGATGTGGCCTTTAGAGTGGAGAGAGTTGGCAGACGTCTCCTTCACGAGAGCCCCAGGCAACATCACCAGGAACAAGACATCACGTTCCCCCAGTGAGATGCTCTGAGGACCTACTGTCGCTTCTGGGCACCCTCGCCTTGCCTCAGTCTTATCACGGGCAGACCTCAGACAAACCCAAACGGAGTAACATTCTACAAAGCACATGACCAGCACTCTTCGAACATGCTGAGGTTGTGAGAGACAGGGAAAGACTGAGGACGTGTCCCCGACAGGAGGGGCCAAGGAGACGTGACAATGAAATGCAGCGTGGGATCTTGGACTGGATCCTGGAAAGAGAGACGACGTTAGTGAGGGAAAAAATACGAAATCCAAACAAAGTCTGTCCTTCAGTTCCTATCGTGCCAGTATTGACTTCTCGGCTTTGGGATAACTTTATCCTAATTATGTAAATGAGCGTTAGGGGACGCTGGGTAAGGGTAAGTAAAAACTTTTGTCGTGACTTTTGAGACTTTACGCCTAAAACGATTTCAAAATGAAAAATTTTACAAATACAATGGGACGAGTTCTCTGATCAAAGAATAACAGGAGCTATGAGATCACGTGGCCCCGACTGACCCAGCATGTCGCTGGGTTTTCCGTCCTGCAGCTCAGCTTCCCTGAGCACCTGACAGCTGCCGGGCACTGTGCTCCGTGCTGGGGGTGGAGGGCGAGCAAGACGGAGGAAAGCGCGTCGCTCCCTCTTCTCCTTTCCATCTGCTCAAAGGAGGTGGCGCTCCACCCAGAGGAGGCTGCCCCTCTTCCCTGGGTCCCAGAGTGAACGTGCGCCAAGCCACAGCCACATGCGGGCGGATGTGTAGCACGGGCGAAAGATGAATCTTTGTCTCTGCAAAGCACCAAGACCCCCTGGTATTTGTCACTGCAGCTCAGCAGGCTCTCAGTTTCGATTGCCAATCGCTCTGTGTGACAAAGTGCGCCAGAAGTGGTGGCTGGACGCTGGCCGGACGGCTCATGCTGACGGGTGTTAGCGGAGGCATGATAGCAGCTTAAGATGGGAGACTCTGTCTGAGGATGGGGAAGTAGAAGAGACCAAAGCCAGGACTAATTTAGGTGATGTTTCCTCCATGTCATACCCAGGTGTCCCCCCGGCCATCCATCTACTCAGCTTTTCACTGAGTGCCATGATCTGTTTACTCACCGAGCACCTGTGTTAGCACCCGGCACCGTCCCAGGCAGTGGGGACCATCAGCGTACCAGTTGGCTAGTGCCGCGTAACAAGCTGGCCCAGGACTCCGTGGTTTTGCACAAGCATGTATTTAGGTCGCAGTTCTGGGGCGGGCTGGGGAGGGACTGCCTCTGTGCTCAGCTGGGAGCTGGATGACACAGAATCCTGTTATTCACCCGTATCTGAGGCCAGGCCGTTGACTGGGCTGTCTACATTCTCCCGCGGCCCTTTCTCTGCCACAGGCTGGCCCGGGCTTCTCCACACGGAGGCCTGAGCGTCCCAAGAGCAGAGGGCGGTGGGACCCCAGGGCACAGCGCTCACTTCGTGCTGCTTATGTCCCAGTGGCCCAAGCAAGGTGCATGCCCAAGCCCAGGTTCAAGGGTGGAGGCACACTGACCTCAACTGCAGGGACCGGAGACATTCCAGAAGGGAGGCTACGCTTGACCCGACCCTGCGACATGAACCACAGTTCACCCAGGAAGATCAAGTTCATGAGTGTCATTCATGTACCCGGTGCAGGGGGAGCACAAGAAACCAGAGCAGGGACTGCCTGGTCACTGGGGAGCTGGGCTGTCAGACGGCAGGGGTGGGGGTGGGGGGTGAGAAATAGAGTCACGTGACGACAGGAAGGAAGGTAACAGGAGATGATGTGGGGTGGCCGTAAGAACACAGAACTGTCCAGCTGGGCGGCCTTAGGCGCGTTACTTAACCTCTCTGTGCCTTGAGCTCTTCATCTATGAGGCGGGGGCAATGATCATCACCCCACAGGGGCTTCCAGTTTTGGATTAAAAACACTGATGATGCGAAAAGCTGCTCTAGGAAGTCTTCACACGTGATAAGCACGTGGTAACTCGTCGTAATTTACCGATCACGCACCACACGCCTATGTTTTCGGAGGTGTTTTGGGATTTATGTTCACAATAACTCTGTAAATAGATACTTTCATCCCATCGTAGGGATGGAAAAGCTGGGGCTCGGAGCTGTTAGGAAAATGCCTGGAGCTTAGAAACGGGATGTCTGTGGGTCTGGGCCCAGAGTCTGCACCCGCAGCCACGTGGGGGTGTCAGTCAGAGGTGGGTGAGCGCCCACAGCCTCTGAGCCCCCTCGTAACTCCAACACTTCAGATCCACTTTTCTGGCCTTTTCTCACCCTTGCAAAGAGGGAGCATTGAAACCACGGATCACCCGGCGCCGCCTCACCGGCCCACAGATGTGCCGAGGCGACACGGCCGTGTTAACACACATGAAAGCCCGTGTTGGGGTTTTTCTGTAAAAGTGTTGTTTTCTTGAATAAGGGGAGATGTGCCCTAACTTGACTCTCTTTGGCAGGAGGCAGAACATTCCAGTAAGGGAGAAACCCAGAAGGCAGCGTCTTTGTCCTGCCGAGGCCTTCGCTCACGTCTGGTGCTGGAGGTGTGGCTGCGGACAGTCAGGCACTCAGCGAGGAGACCCCTCCGGCGCGGACGCGGCTCGCAGAGCCGGCCTTTGCTTCCTTGGCTCCGGCCCGGCTGGAGTGGGACTCGGGAGCGCGGAGCAGCAGGAGCGCCGAGTTACTTAGAGGACGGAAAGGTTAAAGCCCCCCAGTGTCTGCAGAGCTGACGCAGAGACACTTGTAAGCAGCCTGGCCCAGTTCAACCTGCGCCGCGCGGCTCTCGCGGTTTATCCTGCACTCGCTCTGGGTCTCCCGATTCCGGAATGTACAGCGAAGCGCAGAACAGTGAAGTGCGGGACAGCGAGGCGAAACCCGGCGCCAGCTGCTTGCGGGGCCGGCTCCACGCTCCTATTTCTCACACCCTCCATCTACAGCTGGCGGTTCCCACAACTGCTGTCACCATCACTCACGTACGGATGGGGAAACTGAGGCAGGGACGGGGCCTAGCCGAGCATGGGGCAGAGCGGGGGTTCGGAGCCGGGAAGTGTGGCCCCCGTGCCCGCGCAGCCCGTGCTCCACAGATGGGCCCCGTCTGTGTCTCCTCGGCCCTCGTCCACCCGCCCCTGGGCTCCAGACTGGCCTCCTCAGAGCCCTCTGCTCCCGCGGACAAGCCGCTTAGAAACGGGTCCCGGCCTTCTCACTCATCACGCTCAGAAACCTGGGGTCAGACGGGCGATGGGCTTGCCCTGAGGCCCCCCCGGCCAAGGCCCCCTGTGTCACTCCTCGCTGGGTCCCCAGAAAGCCACCCGGAGCCTGCCACACGCACGGAGGCACAGCCACCGCCACACGTGAGCTGAGTCGGAATCGCCAAGGTAAGGCCTGGCCTCTCTGGGGACACCCTGCGTTTCCATCCCCGTGACCCCCCCCGTGCGACGTCCACTTCTCCCGCACGAGCAGCCTGGGTGGCACACGCCGGCCTGTTGACATCCCGGTGGCTTACTTGCTTGGTCACCCGGCATCCACCGGGCGCTGGCGAGGGCCCGAGCTCTGCATTAACACAGGTGGGGCGTCCAGGCTCGGGGGGCGTGGCCATCTGTGACTGCACCCGGCCAGGGACGCCAGGGCCACACAGGCCAAGGCTCCCAGCGGCAAAGTGCATTCTGGATCCGGGTCCCCATTACTGTGTGTCCCAGAAAAGGGACAGGGTGGAAGTGGTGTTCCTGGCCCTGGGCCGTGGAAGCTCCAGTGCAGGGGACGGCGCGCAGGCACATCTCTGCGTTTCCTGCTGCGCCGCACGGTGCCCTGTGCAACCCGGGTCCTCGCTGCATCACTGCTCCCCGGACTTCCCCACAGCTGCCGGCAGGCCTCCCTGCCCCTCCCGCCCTGCGCCCCGTGGGTCCTGGCCTGAGACACGACCCTGAGTTACAAAACCCACGGTGTCTTCTTCAAACCGGGCTTCCCTCAGGCTCCAGAAAAGACCCGGACACCTCGGGCTTACTGCCCATCAGCCCCCACAGCCTGTGCTCCTGCTGCACCGACTCCCTGTCCCCTCCGGCCTCCGCTGGTGCCCCGCGCTTGACCCGCGGCCTTTCCCGGCCCTTTTCTTACTCCCCAGCTCCAGCGTCAGACTTCTGGGAACCACCCCCCCGGCCCCCAGCCAGGCCCCCAGCTCCGCACGCGCCCCTCGGCACGGTGCTGGCCTCCTCCCCGGGGCCGTGGCTCCGCGGGGCAGGAATGTGGTTTTCCCCGACGCCCCAGCACCCGGGGTGCGCACCTGGGCACCCCGAGTGTCCCTGCCTCGGTGGGTGAAGGCCGCAGGCGCGAAGGCCTCTCCCCAAAAGCAGGCTCGCTCTCCGTGGGGGAGTGCGTGCACCTGACGGGCAGTTAAGGTTTGTTTCCAGAGCTGCGTTTGTGATAAAGGAAAGATACCGCCTAATGGTGGGATTCCCGCTTCCTTTGTCGCGCGCTGAGCTTGCCTGGACGGNCTCGAGGAGTCGGAGCCAGGCTCCCCCACTGCTGCGGGCGCTTCCTCCCTCCCTCCTGGACGTGGCCCTGCCATTCCCGCCGCTGTGGGGACGAGGCTGTCCCTTGCGCTCAGGGCGGTCTCGGCTCTCCTGGGGTTGATGGGAGGTGGCTGTGATCCCCATCAGCCCCCGGTGCTCCCCACTGTGGGGATTCCCCGTCTGTGTCCTTCCGATGCGCTGAGGGTGGAGCACGATGAGCCAGGGGCACTGCTGGCGCCCCGCTGTCCGGGCCGGGTCCCTGTGTCGCGCCCTTCAAGTCTCTCTAAGTCTGTACTAGCTTCCAGGTGACACTTCAGTTTTGCGTCTTCTCATTGCCGCCAGCAGCCTTTGACTGACACGCCTGCCCCCGGGGGCCTGAGGAGGAGCATGTCCCCTGGGTGACCCCCGGGCATCCGCAGGTGGACGGGTCCCCGGCACGGCCTCCCCGTGCTGGGCGCACAGCTCCCTTCCTCTGAGTCCCCGGCAGGGAGGGTGGTCCTCGCACCGCATGGGCGCTGGCTGCCCCACGTCTGTGCTCTCACCGTGGGAAAACACACACACGACGTGGCATTTTACCATTTTAACTGGTTTTAGGTGCAGTTTTGTGGCCTAAGTAGGTTCACGTGCAGCCATCCCCACCGTCCCTCTCCAGAACCTTCTCATCTCCCGAACAGAAACTCTGTCCCCGTTAAACACGGACTCCCCCTCCCCCTCCCCCTCCTCCAGCACCCGCCGTCTGCTGTCTGTGTCCGTGGTCTGACCGCTCTCCGTTCCTACAGAAATGGAGTCATAGTGTCGGTCCTGTGGCTCGTTTCATTGGGCAGAGCGCCCTCCATGGACCCCCAGGGGTCGGGACGTCCGTCCTGTCTGTGGCTGCGTAATACCCCGCGGTAGGGACGGACCGCGCTTTGCTCATCCGTTCATCTGCTGATGGGCACTTGGGTGGCTCCCAGCTTTTTATTTTATTCTATTTTATTTTTGAGAGAGAGCGTGTGAGTGGGGGGGAAGCAGAGAGAGAGAGAGAGAGAGAATCCCGAGTGGGCTCTACACTGTTAGCACAGCCTGACACGGGCCTCAAACTCACAAGCCGTGAGATCACGACCTGAGCCGAAACCAAGAGTCAGACGTTCCACCGACTGAGCCCCCCAGACCCCCCACTTCCACCTTTTTGGGTCTTGTGAACCCAGCTGTATAAACATCTGTCTGAGTTCCTACTTTCAGGTTTGGGGGGTTATAGAGCAGAGGGGGTGCTGCCGGGTGCAGGGCAGCTCCGTGCAGCGAGGCGGGGAGCTGCCTGGCCGTTTTCCGGAGCCCCGCGTCCTTCCCACACCTGGTATTTCCCACCTTTTAGGTAACAGCTGTCGTCCCAACGGGGCCGCCGTGGCCTCTCACCGTGGTTTTGTGCCAGAGGGTGTTTTAAGCCTCAAAGCCGCCCGTCTTCCCCTAAAACCGCACGTTCAAGCCCTTTCCCGCCATCGTCCCTCCTGGGGTGTCAAGGAGACCGTTTAATGAGACGCGGTCCTGCCTTCTCTGCCGGAAGGTACGTGTCGTCGTCGTGACGACAACGGGAAGCGGTGCCTCCCGGGGACCCGCCTGGACGCTCGCTGGGGGGGAGCAGACGCAGTAGCATCGGTAGCAGATGCTGCTGAGCGCGCCGCCCGTGACCCAGCAGGTAGCGTCCCCGCCTCACAGACCAGGAGACTGGGACTCACGGGGACGCCTTCGCTCCCGTGCTGACCTTCAGGGCCCCTCGTCTCTCCCTGGTGCTCCCAAAAAGTCCCGCCACGGATATTCTGGAAGAGTCTCACACGGGGCCACTTGACTGGCCGGTGGAGCTGGTCCCCGAGGCCCCGGTGGGCGTCCCCGTCCCTCTCCTGCCCTCCGGTCAGGACGCAGCGCGGGAGCCACCGAGTCAGGCAGAGCGCGAGTGACCCCAGGTGTGGGGCAGGGCAGGGTGGGGCTCGAAAGGGCTTCTGCAGAGGTGCAGCCGAGCCAGGCGATCCGTGCAGATGAGGCTTGGATCCCGCCACCCCCGTGCCCCAGCCCTCCTGTGCTCCTGCGCGCTGAGTAGAGGTGAGTAGGGGCGGAAGCCTCAGCCGGGCCCCGCGCCATCCGCCCGCCTGCCCGTCCCGCTCTGACCTCATTTCCTGGCTCTCCTGTCACTGGCTCTGCTCCGGCCTGAGTGTGTCCTTGTCATGTGCTGTCTCGGTGCCTTTGCACGGGCTGCGCCCTCCTCCAAGAGCACTTCCCCCCTACTTAGGTTTTCACTCCAGCGTCACCTTCTCTGACCGGACTGAGTATTGCTGCCCCTCCCCCAGTGCTCTCCACCCCTGCTTTCTTTTCCTGAGAGGCACATGACTCCACCTAGCCTACTCCACACTTACTCGCTTATTTCTTTGAAAGTCTGTTCCCACCTCCGGTGTGAGCTCTGCACGGGCAGGCATTTTCACGTGTGCTATGCTGTGTCCCCCGCACTTCTAGGACATGCTCCATAAATATTCAACGAATGAGCTCTAAGCACAAAGAACAGGACAGAGAGTCAGAAATGTGAACCATTCGGTGTGTTCAGGGACCGCTGTGCAGTTCCTTGGACTGAGATCAATGTTCAGGGCTACCCCGTACAGTTGTTCAGGCTGTGTACTATACAAGGATGCCAAGCTCAAGAGGCTGTAGGGTGAATCCCAGCCGGCCCAAGCGGATCAGGATGCACGCACACCAAGCTGCCTGAGAGGAGGTGATTTCCTAACGGGCACGAGCATGACGTGGGCCGACGGCGGCCTTGAGCCCAGGGGACGGGCGTCAGGACACGGAGCCAGAGAGACAGAGATGGGTCAGGAAGGGCTTCGTCCTGGCCACAAAGAGGAGGCTGCCACAGACGCCCATGACGCCTGCAGGCCACCCCTTCAGCCGCCTGATTTCAGTGCCCTCGACATGGGTAGTTCCTGGCATTTGCCAACACCCCACCTCACTCTGCTTTGCTTTCGCCAACACAGGGAAGGTCCCCCCGCTGCCCAGAAAGGCAGGGCAGTCAACATCCCAGGGCTAACCCTCAACCCGCGGGGCAGGGGGCAGTGGATAGATGCCAGGCCCCCCAGACAATCCGGAGCGGTCCCAACCATAACTGCTCGTGAGTGAGCTCTACTGAGCTTTCCCTCCCTCGCCTCACCCCCCCGCTTCCTGGTGCGTCCTGCAGACAAGCCGCCTGCACGGAGTCCTTGCCTCAGGCTCTGCTTTCGGAAAACCCAAACTAAGACAGAGCCGTGCAAGAGTATTTCAGAGATGAGTAACGTCATCAATTTTTTCACCTGGGAAGATCACCAAGGGCACCTGACAGAGTGTGGGGGGGTGTGTTGGGGCCAGGTTGCAGGCTGAGGACCCATTAGGGTCACTAGCAATGGTGAAGTTGGGGTGGGTACATAGAAAGGAGGGGAGAGACACTTAGTCTGCAGGATATGGGGAGCCTGGCGGGGCATTACTTGTGGGTGACGGCCAGGAAAGGGAGGAGGCTTCGATGGCTGCCATACTTCTGGCTGGCTGCTTGGGTGGACGTCCTGGCTCCAACACAGACCAGAGAGCAGGGAGGAAGGGGCCGATTTAGGGCCTTGGGAGCGGCCGTGCTTGACGGCCTTGTTTGGATGTGTGAGGTTCCCCTCTCTTCTCTTCCTGTCCCATGCGGAGATGTTGGATGTCTCCTGTCCGTCTGTTTATGCCCCTGCTGTGTTGAAACATACCTTTGCTCAGCACGTAGAATGGTGAAGGGGGGCTGTGGCAGTCCTGGGTGCCCAGCAGGCGTGCAGGGAGACTCAGGTGATGCCGTGGGGTCAGCGAGGAGCGTTTAACAAAGGAAACCAGCAAGGGAGATGCATCCCCAGGCTAGCAACGGGGACAGAGCTGTATCTGCAGGGAAGGCTAACAGACATGTCCCGCTAGTCAGGGGGTAAAGTCAGTCCGAGGGGCTCCTGCAGGAAGCGGTCCAGGGGGTAACACTGCTCCCGACCCCGGCCCCTCCCAGGGCCCAGCTGATGGGACTCGGCTGGAGGCCAGAGGCCAGGGGAGCCTTCGCTGCCTCTTGGGGCACCGAGCAGTGCATTTGGCAGGCAGTGACGAACATCTAGCACATGCTTAGAAAGAAGTCCTGGACAGGTCGGGGGCGGGGGGGGGACGCCTGACGGGCTCAGTCGGTGAAGCGTCCGACTTCGGCTCAGGTCATGATCTCACGGTTCGTGGGTTCGAGCGCCATGTCAGGCTCTGTGCTGACAGCTCAGAGCCTGGAGCCTGTTTTGGATTCTGTGTCTCCCTCTCTCTCTGCCCTTCCTCTGCTCATGCTCTGTCTGTCAAAAATAAATAAACATTTAAAAAACATATTTTAAGGAAGTCCTGGACAGGTGAATGAGGGACACAGTCACCTTCCCCAATCGAATCCACATCTCCTGCTTGAACACCTCCCGTGGCTTGTCACGGAATTGGAATGAAACATGCCTGACTCACCACGACCTGCTCGGAGCCTCGCAGGATCTGACCCCTGCCCGTTCCTCCCCGCTCACTCCCCCTCACCACCGTGCCTGAAACGCCCTCCCCTGCTTCCTCTAAACACTTTGTATCTCATCTCCTCAATCATTAGGATGTTTCAAAGGTTTATCGACAAAGACTGCTTTTAAGGACAACACATGGTACTAACAGAGGCAGTGTGGAGAGGGCACACCTCCTAACACAGGCGGTGGGATTCTAAATCACCCCCACCTTTCTTAAGAGCAACACATGTCCAAATCTTAAGAATGCCGAGCCTTTCACGGTAAGACTTGTAGAAATTAGGCCCAAGTGAATATTCATACTGGACCAAAACGGTGTGCATCACAGACATGTACGGAATGCTGTCAAGAGCAGCAAAATTAAATCCACAAAACAAATACAGCACAGACTTGATGTCTGTATGTTCAACAGGAGACGCTTGGCTTTAAAGCTGATGGTGCACCCATAGGCTGAAGTTGATGCCGTTAACTTTAGATGAATGGATAAGCGGCGCCTGGGGGCTCAGTCGGTTAAGCGTCCGACTTCAGCTCAGGTCATGAGCTCACAGTTGTGAGTTCGAGCCCCGCGTCGGGCTCTGTGCTGACAGCTCAGAGCCTGGAGCTGCTTCGGATTCTGTGTCTCCCTCTCTCTGCCCCTCCCCCACTCACACTCTGTCTCAAAAATAAATAAATGTAAAAAAAAATAGATGAATGGATAAGGAAAATGAGCATTATATAATGTGCTGTGGAAAAACACACCACAAAGTAGTGTGATTCCTTTCTGGCATATATATGTGGTTTGAGGTGGAAGATATATCTATATCTATATCATATATATGTGATATATATATAAGATATATATATATATATAACCTCTCTCTCTATATGATAAGATACATATATCTATAGAGAGATAGAGGGAGAGAGAAATATATACGTATACATATGTGCAGATAGATACCAGTCCAAGACCTCACGTATGTGTCTGTCTATCTGTCTGTCTGTCTTCTGCTCAAGCTGTAGCCACTGCCTTGGCTGATGGGCACCTTCCATCCCTTTCTGTGTAGCCCTGGTCTGAACTGGAAAAATTCTGCCAGCCAAGAGGGATCCTTATTTAGTGGTGTTGTCAAAGTGGCCTTCAATAGCCCATTCATTCTGCGCCCTCGAACGCAGCCAGGAAAGAGAAGGGGGTGGTGAGGGAGAGAAGAAAAAGAAAAAGCCAAGTGTTTGTATAGCGTTTCTGGAGATGCTGCGCTCGGTGACGCAGGTGTGCCGTGCGGGCTGCTCCCAGACCACAGAGCCAAGAAGCAGTTAGAAGACTAATTAAAATGTGCCAAATAGCTGAAGCCCCGTCACATCCAGCTGCAGAAACCCAGAGGTCAAAGTGCTTAAGGATGCATAAAATGCGGATTTTTCCATAATTATTTAAATATGTGTTAATGAGTGCTACAACACAGTCAGAGTATGTCCATTAAAGCATTAAAAATAAAGGGAAGTTGAGAAGGAGTAGTTTGAGTAGCAGGAAAGGGACTCACTTGGGGGCCAGACCCCCCCAGTTTCTATTTTGACTTCTGGACCTGCTCCTCAGAGGAAGCCACGCAGGCTCCCGGGGCTCCGTCTTCTCTCTGAAAACGAGCGGGGGAGGGGGGGACCCCGGGGGGGACCCTGGCTACAAAACCCCTCCGTAACCAGAATCTGCCGATCTCCCCTGTCTGATGAGATCAGAGAATAAGAATTGTCCAGGGAGAAGGGGCTCGAAGAAGAAGATGGAACTTTCTGTGTTTTCTTAGCCACATCAGCAGAGAAAAGGCAGTTTATTAACCAAGGGAGTCAAGAATATGAATGAGCCACTCAGAGAAAGCTGTGATGGACAGGGCAGGGGGAGGGGGCGCCGACAGGTATGCCGCTAAGCTCCGGGCCTCCTGCCCTACCCCCGAGTGGACACCAAGCAAGGCACCGGCGTGGCTCAGAGTCTCCAGTTAAGGAGGGAGCCGTTGACACCATTTGCTGGGAGCAGAGGGAATGTAGGAATGGCATTTCCATCATTTTTTCCCCCGAGCAAGGAAAAGAAACAAGAAAGAGAGAAAGAAACCCAGTCCAAGACCTCACTGCACACCATGCCGTTGACACCTAGCCCTTTATTGGAGCTGCTACTTCCAAAATAAAGAGCGTAGTGATTCCAGGGTATATTTTTGCCTGCGTTTTTGAGGATGTTTTGGGCTTTTCATCTCCTTTGAAGGCGTGTCACCTAATTACGCCTCTTTCATCCATGTATTCCCCAGTCGGAACATGCCAGTCCCCTCTACGGCAATTGATTATGACTAAGGGGCTTCCACATTCCAGCTGGTGCGGAGAGCCTGGGTATTTGTGAATACCTGAATAAACTCCTTTAATCCAAAAACAAACTCCTCCTGAAAGAAACAGCCTGAAAAGGCCTTTCATAGACTGTTTTCCAACTCACTGGTTCACGGTTTCCTTGGATTCTACCGCGTTTCCTGCACTAATGGTCTCTGAACGCATTCCCGGCTGTGGCTTACTGGTCTACCGAGGTCCCTGGCATCAAAGGGGAAGAAGGAAACCAGCGGACACTCACAGGGGCGGCCGAGGCTGCACAGGCTGAAGCCGAAAGGAAATACAAGCGGGTGAGCACTGCGCACTCTTTCTAGAACTTTTTAAAAGACTCGCCGCTCGGGGTAATGCTTTAAGGACAAAGTTACAGTCACACGGCACACACGCAGGATTTATCCGCCAGATTAAAAGCAGATTGCCTGAATTAGCACCGAGCATTCATACACCCAGGCCCGATTACATGATTCTAATAAGTAGAGGTGCTTTTGAAAATTGACAGCTTGAGGGGCGCCAGGGTGGCTTAGTCGGTTAAGCGTCCGACTTTCGCTCAGGTCATGATCTTGCGGTTCGTGGGTTCGAGCCCCGCGTCAGGCTCTGTGCTGACTGCCGGCTCAGAGCCTGGAGCCTGTTTCAGTCTGTGACTCCCTCTCTCTCTGACCCTCCCCTGCTCACGCTGTCTCTCTCTCTCTCTCTCCTAGAAATAAATAAAACATTAAAAAAAAATTAAAAAAAAAAAAAAGAAAATTGACAGCTTGAAAAGAACAGCCTAGATTGTTGATATTATCATGGACCCATTAAGAGGGGGCAGATCTGAGCCGGGGCTGACACACAGCCCAGCGGCCACGGGGGCCCTGGGCTCGGAGTGTGAGATGCGCACAGATGGTCACTCACCCGCCCACACGTAGCCCCTCTGTGACAGTCTCGGGGTCACACGCTTCTCGCTCAGGGCTCCGCCCGGACGTCACACATCTTGACTTCCACTGTATTCTGTTGGGGGTCCAAGGCCCCCGGGTTCACCGGGAGGGAACAGAGACAACAGGCAAGTGACGATCGTGAGCTCGAGACCCCAGGGTAGCCGCGTTTGAGACCCACACTCCGCCTCAGCACCGGGACCCACGGTCCGACATCTCCAGTGTCTAGATTCGATTTGACTTCTCATGTCCCTTCCTGTTAGAAAAGAAAAAACAGTCTCTAGAAGGGTGATGTTCTTTGTTCGGATTCTTTTTCTAAAAAGAGCTTTATTGGAGCTATCATTGGGGTATAAAAACCTGCACGCATTAAAGTGTAGCGTTCGGTAAGTTTTGACAAATGTGCGTGCCTCTGAAGCCAAGAGTGCCATCAAGCGAATGAACGCAGCTGCCCTCCACCCCCCGCAAAGTCTCCTCGTGGCCCCTTGTGATCCGTCCCTCCTACTCCCCACCCTGATCCCGCACAGCCACTGATCTGTTTTCTGTCACTGTGGAGTTCTGGAATTTTCTGTGCATGGGATCGTAAACCATGCACTCTTTTTTGTCTGGCTTCGTTCCTTTGGCATAGTTATTCTGAGATATACCTATGCTGTAGTACCTGCTAACAGTTTATTCTGCCTTTAATGACTGAGTCTGTTACATGGTTGTGCCACTCATGTTCACGGACGTCTCAGGTTATTATAAATAAAACTGCTACGTGCATGTGCTTTCATTTATCTTGGGTGAATGCCTGGGAGTGGAATGGCCAGATCATATGGTAGGTACACATTTCGCCTCTTAAAAAAATGGCCAAACTGGGGCACCTGGGGGCTCAGTTGGTTGAGCATCCTACTTTGGCTCAGGTCATGATCTCACAGTTTGTGGGTTCGAGCCCCACGTCAGGCTCTGTGCTGACAGCTCGGAGCCTGGAGCTGCTTCGGATTCTGTTCTCCCTCTCTCTCTGCCCCTCCCCCACTCATGCTGTGTTTCTCTCTGTCTCAATAATAAGTAAACATTAAAAAGAAAAAGAAATGGCCAAGCTGTTTTCCAAATGTTTTTTTCTGCCTCCTTGGCCATGATCACATGACTTTTCTGTTAGATTGTTAATACGTTGAGTTTCACTGACTTTCTGATCAAGGAGTCCGATCTTCCGGGGCTGACCTCACTGGGTCATGACACACTATCCTTTGTGTGTATTGTTGGGTTTGATTTCCTAGATTTTGTTGAGAATTGCTGCTTCTGTGCTCACGAGGAATATTAGTCCATAGTTCTATACTCTTACCGTTTCTTTGTCTGGATTTGGTATTGGGGTGATGCCAGGTCATGAAACGAGCTGGGTAGTGTTCCTTCGCTTTCCATTTTCTGCACAAGTCTGTGCAAAATGGAAAAAAAATGCTCTCCTTAAATGTTTGGTAGAATTCACCAGTGAAGCCATAGGGGACTCGAGTTTTCTCTGTGGGAAGACTTCTCACCACAAACACAGGTTTTTCAGGGGGCCAGGACCCCTCAGGTCACCCGACTCCTCCAGCGTGAGCTGTGTTCGGTTTCTTTCTGGCAGTCGGGTCGCTCACGCCATGCTGTCCGTGGCACCTGCAGTCACGTCCACACTCCTGTCCCCGACGTTGGTAACCAGCATCGTTTCTGCTCTTCCCTGATCAGCCCAGCGAGGTGTTCATCGATCGTATTGACCCTCTCCAAGAGCCACACTTGGGCCCCCGAGGGCTCCCGATCTCCCTTGTCTCCTGTTGGGGGTCTCTCTCCAGGAAGGGGCACTTCCTCTTCCTCTTTGCCCTGGGCCCACGAGACTCCCAGAGAACCACCTTGCTCGTCCCTGGCCGGTGGCTGAGCTCCAGGACAAATCGACCTGCCAGCTGCCAGTCTAGGCCCTCAGCGCCCTTGGCTGGGTCCCACCAGACTCCACGTGGCAGGGAATTTGCCCGGAGGTGACGCATCCCAAGCAGATGTTGAGGAAAGGCTGGTTTGGGACTGTCCTGCGTCCTTACAGAAGAGCCTTCACGACAGGGCTTGGATCGTGTGCAGTACTCACTTGGTGACCGGGACACTCGGCCCTGGCTCTGTCCTCTGCTAACACGTGACCTTGAGCAGAGGGCCAGTCATCCTGAGCCTCAGTTTCCCTCCATCTCAAATGGAAATGACAGTAGTGGTGTTTGAGGACCGGATGAGATGGTAAATGCAAAGGCTCAGCCCAGAATCTGGCACGGGGCAAGCGTTCGCTCGCGGCGTCTATGCAAGATGACGGCGAGCATTACGGTCTGGGGCCCCATTCCCTTCACTCCTGGAAAGGAGGGACTTACCATCTTCCTCTTCTTATGTTGATGTTGGAAGCGATGTTTATTGGCTGTAGTGTTAAAAATACAGACCTGCGCTAGACACCACACGCTGTGCATTTTCCCCTGTTAGAACGGCCCAGTCACACTCGCTCAAGCCCTGGGCTTTATATTCCAACACCCAAAATACACTCCGTTGTAACGAGTGTTGCTTCAGGAGGTTTGATGACTCCGTGGCCTGGGGGACATCACGGGTCCCGGGGATTTGCCTGGCGCATCCTCCCCGGGATGCGACTGAGTTCACACGGCAGGGTGGACACGCGGGGGAGGGGGAGCCATCGCGGGGGTGGAGCACCGGCCTCTGCAGCCGAANCGCGGTGGGAACGTCCCGCCGGGGGTCCTGGGGCAGCAGCTGGAGGGCTGAGGAGGGGGAGCCGCGCCGGGCAGAGGGTCTGGAGGGCTGCGGCGTGGGAGCTCGGGGAGGAGTCGGCTCTGCCCGAGGGCAGCCCGCCTGCCAAGCCGCTCACCTCACCCCTACGAGCCGTTAGGACTGCACGTGGCTTGTGTGGCCCGTGGGGCCCCGAGGGACCTCCAGGGGCCGTGCAAGGCCAGGCAGCCTGTGGGTCCGCTTGGGACGCCCGCCCCGGGAGCCTGGGCCTGGCACAGACGGTGCCCAGAATCCAGCCATGTGTGGACAGAGAGCTGGTGTGGGGTCTGGGGAGAGGGAGAGAGACAGAGATTCAGAGAGACAGAGACAGAGAGACGAGAGAAGGAGAGACCAGCAGCTCCAGCCCCGGCTGCTTGGTCCCCCTGCCCAGGCACCCGCCCCGTGAGGGACTCTTCCCCGGCGCGGACCAGCCCCCAACCAGCCGCGGTGCCGGGGGCTGCTGGCCAAGAGCCGTGCACCCCGGGATCAGCGGACGACCCGAGCGATTGCTGCCGCCCTGTATCACCATGTGCGGAGGGGCACCTAGTCCCTTGTACGAGCGACTAAATTTCCCCGGGGCCTCGGGGTCTCCCCCAGCGAAGTGACGACGTGAGGCAGACCTGTGAGCATTGCTGGGGGAGGAGGGTGAGCCGGGAGAGCCGGGGGAGGAGGGTGAGGAGGGTGAGCNCGGGGACGTCGCCGCCTGCTGCCCTGCGGCCTCTGTCTCTGCTGCCACCCGTGCGCCCCCTTGCCCCCGGCTCCGTTCTGTTCCCGCTCGTCCGGACGGAGGACGATGGATGGCGGGGCGGCCACCAGCCCGCAGGGCAGCTGTGTCAGCTCCCGGGGCTGCTGGGGAGAAAGTCCCCACAAACCTGGCGGCTAAAAGCAACGTGACTTTGCTGTCCCCGGCTCTGGCGGCCGGAAGTCCAGAAGCAAGGTGTGGGTGGGCCCCTTGCCCCCCAGCCGATGGCAGCGGCCATCCCGGCTCGTGGACACGCCGTCCCAGTCTCTACTTGGCTCTGTCACCTCCTCTTCTGTCCCTTATAAGGACGCTTGTCATTGGATTCAGGGCTCACTCTAAATCCAGGGTGACCTCATCTTAAGACCCTTACTGACATCTGCACAGATGCGTTTTCCACTTAGGGTCCCACTCACCCGTGCCGGGCTCAGGGTACACGTATCTTGTGTGGGGGGGGGACACACACCAACCCACCATACACTAAAGGTGATGTGGTGCGAGATAAAGGGAACCCGTGAGCCGCAGGGCAAGCCTGCGGCCCTGCCCCTCCAGCCAGGGGACATCACCCTTCTGAGCCTCAGTCTTTCCAGTCTGGAAAATGGACCACCCAGCAGCATTGCTGTGAGGAGGAGTCACTGAGGTGGCACGTAGAAAGCCGCCCACACTGAACTTGGCCACACAGTAGGGCCTCAATCACTAGCAACCCAGCATTATTTCGACCTAGCAATTAGTGGCCAGCCACACTCCACCCAGCCACCCAGTCAGTGTTCCGGGACTTGAAGGGCAACAGAAATGTGCTAGAAGGGGCAGGCTTGGTCCCGGTCCACACGGCAGGCGGGGAGGCCAGCAGGGGGTCCTGGGGGTCCGTGGTCTGCATGGCAGGTGGGGAGGCCAGCAGAGGGTGAGGGGGGCTCCCTGGCTGGGAAGAGGCCCGCCGTTTCCCCTCCCGCCCCCAGGCCTGCGGGCGGGGCCTCTCCGGCCCGTCGGGGTCACTGGGTGCCAGCCCAGACGCAGAGCGCACGACGTTCCCAGCGTGTGAGCCAAGGGTGAGCCTCCCCCACGCACTTGGAGGATGGAATTCTGGAAGGCACTCTGTGGCATTCTTGCACACCCGTGGCTGCCTTCTGGAATACGCGTGCTCCTCAGCAAACGCCTGCTGCCCAGCGCCTCTCTCTGGCCTCCCCGCCCCCAGGCCCCCCCCAACGGCCCGCAGCAGATGAGGGGCTCCCTGGAGGGCTCACCCCACGGNACAAATCCAGAGACACAGTCTGAAAAACAAAACAGCTCTTTTAGCTCTTTCTCTGAAATGACATCAGCGGCCACCACAAAGCCTGAGTCGGCCCCAGTGCACCCAGCCGTCAGGACGGGTCATTTCCCTCCACCCCGCCAGGGGCCTCCTCCCGGATCCCAGCCGCCCGGAGCCGCCCCACGCCCACCCCGGGGTGGGGGTCAGCAGCCCCGCTCTCCCGCTGCGCTCCAGGCCGCAGAGGAGCCGGGCCAGGACGCGCATCCCGGCAGGTGCACGCCCGTGCCGATGGTGTCCTCCTCGCGGGCACCTGAGCCCGGGCTCCGAGCACAGCCTGGCCCGGTGCCCCTCCTGCCTCGGACCCGGGCCCGTCCGGCGCCCTGGCCGTTTCCAAGGGCTTAGAAACTAGAAATCACTTTCAAGATGCATTCTTGCTTCATGGAAGCAGCAAACCCAATTGTCCTTCAATTCGGTTATCGCCGCATAGAAACAGATGCACGAGGAAGGAGCGGAAGGAAACACCATGGCCTGTTCACAACCTGCTTGTCCGTGGCTCATGGACTATTTTCCTTAATTCCTTGCACTTCTGTGAAGATTTTCAAGGCTAACTTTTGCAATACCAGACATTATTTATTAAAAACTACCAACTGAATCTTGTCTCAGGGCCGAAACGAGCTACTTAGGAGAGTGGGAAGTGGGCCTTCTGGGAGAGCCAGGAGCCCCCGGGGACCGAGTCTCGTTAAAGAGACGGCTTTTTAGAAATCAGGAATGACCCGCGTAGTGGAACCGGCCGCACAGGAAACGTCGCCACGGGACCACAGAGTGACTCTATTTCCCAAGCATTTGCTGAGCGTTTGCCCCGGGCCTGGCCTTGGCCGCCGCGTCTCTGTCCGGGGCAGGCGGGCGTGGGAGGCAGGCCTCGCGCTGGGTCGCTCAGCAGACACCCTCCCCCGAGCCCCCACTGTTTGGGGGTGCGGGACACGGCCACGCACCGACGACACCCAGCTCCCCGCCTCGGCGGGCTCCATGCATACAGCGAACGTAGAGAAAGTGCAACATGGGAAATGCTCGGAAAATCAGAAGGTCCTTCCGAAACAGTGGAAGGAGCCGCCAGGGCCGGCTGCGCTGGGCGTGTGCGCTTCTCCGGGAGGACGTCAGGGGGCAGTTTCCGCCACCTGGAATCTGTGCGTCCAGACCCACAGCCCCTCAGAACGTGCCCACACCTCGGATCGGGAGCCTCCGAGATGACCCGCCCCACGCCGCCCGTCCCGCTCCCTGCCGTGCCCAAGGCTGCTATTTGCAGGAGACCCTCCCCGTGACGGGCAGATGGTGGCTGGTGTGGAAGGCAGGCGGGCCGCCCACCCACCGCCCAGCAAGAAGCCAGGCACCCAGGGCGGCCTCTCCGGAGAGGTTGCCGAGGGCTCGGCCCTCTCACAGTAGCCAGCTCTGTGCCCAGGAGGGTGGGCAGGGACACCCCCACCTGTGGAGTCCAGGCGGAGCCTCCCCCCCTGACCTTGGCCGCCGGCAGGAAGTGGGGGCCTCGAGCAGGCCGTGGGCACACACCGCCGGGAGAAGATGGGGCTCTCTTCTTGCAGACGAGGCTGCCGGCCCCGAACCGGGTCGGGAAGATGGAGCCCCCCAGCCCGTGATGTGCCCCGCGGCGGGGAACAGGGCCGGCCCATGGCCAGACCTGGGCTGAAGATACCGTGAGCCACCTCATCTGGGAAAAGCCAAGGGACAGCTGATCCGTGGCCTTTTGCCACCTCTCTCTCTCTCTCTCTCTCTCTCTCTATGTCCATCACCTTCTGATTCACACAGACATGTGTTTGCGAGGCTTCAGGGAGAGACCTCAGAGTGGCCAGAGCCTCCCTCCCCTTCTGGGCCCGTCAGCTCCCCATTCACCTCTGCAGGCCTTTGGGTGCGGGCCCCCCACGCTTCACCCTCAGGTGTTTGCAGGGTCCTCTAAGGAGCCCCGTGCTGCTCCGAGTTGAACAGACCACAGCACTGAACAGAGAGGGCGAAAATCTTTTAGTCCTTAAGTACAAGAGGTTTTCCTGAGCACCTACTACGCGCCAGAGGCTGCCAGAGGAGATGAGTGCCAAGTGGCGGGGGTTGGGCTCTGGTGCCAGGGCTGGGACCGAGGAAGGGCCCGGGGTACAGCACAGGTCACTCCGGCCGTGGGGGTGGACACACTCCTGGGGTGGCGGAGGGAGAAAAGGCAGGGAGCTTGAGGGGTCGGGGCTGAGCAAGATGTCTCCAGAAGATTCTGGGAGCTCAGAATGATGGATGAATGAATGAATGAACGAATGGATGAACAAATGGCAGCCTCAGGGCCCTGGAGGTGGACCCTGGGGGGACCCCCCGGGGAGGAGGCACAGAATGAAGCTCTCTGCTCGCTGCCATTATTGGTCACGTGATTGTGGCTCCAGGCACCGTCTTTACCTCCTGCGGCCGCTGCCTTGAATGGCCCCGACCTCGGTGGCTTAGAACAACATGCATGTTTTTTAATGTTTATTTATTTTTGAGAGACAGCGTGAGCAGGGGAGGGCAGAGAGAGAGGGAGACACAGAATTGGAAGCAGGCTCCAGGCTCCGAGCTGTCAGCACAGAGCCCGACGCGCGGCTTGAACTCATGAACCATGAGATCGTGACCTGAGCTGAAGTGGGACGCTTCACCGACGGAGCCCCCAGGCGCCCCAGAACAGCGCGCATTTACCCCTTCGCAGTCGGCGGCCGGAAGTCTGACACGGGCGGGCTCACGGGGTTTAAGTCAAGGTCTCAGCGCGGCTGCTTCCTTCTGGAGGCTCCGGAGAGAAGGCGTCCCCTCAGCCTCTCCAGCCTCGAGGCCGTGCACAGTCCTGGCCGGCGGCCTCTGCTTCCAGTCCTTTCCAGCGATGAGACTGGGGCTCAGAGAGTGTGAGTGACCTTCCGGGGCCACACAGCCTGGGCCTGGCGCAGCAGGACAGACACCCTGGCCGTGACGCTGCTGTCACCTCACGGGGACAGCCCCAGGGCCCTTCCTAGCCAGCGGTTCCCGGGAGGGACACAGGCAAGCCCGTCCCAGACCACGGGGACACCCCAAAGGGGTCCTTCGTCTCAGAAGCGTCATCCCGGAGCGCCACGTGGCCCCTGAGAAGGAGGTACACCCCGACTCGACCCCTGCCACCACTCACGAGGTCGGGCGCCGGCGTCGAGGACAGAGTGCCTTCTGAGCACCAGGCGGGCGCTCCGGGGAACCCTCGGGAAGGACAGTCCTCACCGCGGCCCCGCCTGGGGCCTGCAGCCGCGTCTCCCGGGGAGCCCGTCCGTGGAGCAGAGAAGAGCCAGACGCCCCTCCGGCGTTGCCTCCAGGGGAGACGTGCCGCCTTGTTTATTTTCTTGCTGCGTTTGCAAACGCTCACTTCCGAGGCCCTTCCGCCTGTACAGCTGCTCCTTTAAGGAGAAAAGGGAAGCGTGGCCCTGGCAGCGGCAGCTTCAGCAATAAAAAAGAAATCTTGGTAATTGTTGTGGAGACAGAGAGCAACACAGCCGGACTTAAGTACCTCGTAGGAAAATGTCCGCGTTGGGGGGCCTCCCGCCAGCGCTGTGGTCCTCTGTCCGCCCGAGTGGCCCCTGGAAGGGGACCAGCACAGTGGATTTTCTTCCTGGAATGTCAGACTACAGCCTTGTTGGCGTTTTCTTTCTCCTGGCGAGGACGGGAGGTGTCGAAGACGGTGGTGGAGAGGGCGTCGCGGACAAGCCTGAAGGCAGACAGCAGGCGGTGGGCACCCCCGGCCCCGCCAGCCCCTCCAGAGCTGTCTGTGCCACAGAAATAAAACGGGGTATTTCCGCGTCCTTTGCCCCCAGAAATGACAGCGACCCTCCGTATTTGTGCCCCTGTCCCAGCAGAAGAACCTGGCAGCGGAGGTAGAGGGTCCAGGAAGGCCTGGAACTGGGAACGGACAGCCCTGATTTGCTGGAGATGGTCCCCATCCACACCCGGTGCCCCTGATGGAAACTTTCCTTCCGGAGGGTTCTGGCTGAGATGACCGAGTGACTTGGGGCATGAGCTCGCCCAACTCCCAGATGGGGAAACCGAGGCTCAGGGAGTGACGTCGTGGCCCAAGTCATCCAAAGGGCCAAGCTGAGATTTAATCCCAGGTCCGGCGCTCTCCTTTCCCGGTCGCGGCCGCCGCCCAGCTCACAAACCGCCATGGGGTTGACGTCGACGCGCTGCAAGGCACAGACATGGCCCCTCGGGGTTTGCAGTGTCATGAGAGCAGTAAGTCCGACTTCCATTGGGGTGAACCTGACTTCTATCCGCACATTCAGCCGGGATCTACGACTCAAAGATAAGCCGTTTGCTGAACTTAACGAGGCCCCACTGTTTGCCCATCGACACCTCGGGCCCAGCGCCTGGGTGCCTCTCCCCAGCTCGGCCCTGGGTCCTGGTCTGCAGGTTTATCCAGCGAAGGTTTAGTGCATCCCAGCTGCTGGGGTGGTGAGTGGACCCCAGCTCGCCCGAGGTCTCTCCCCGGGAGAGACATGTCCCTTCTCCTGCCCTCTGGAGGGCATTCCAAGACCCTTTGGCCTCCGGCGGCTTCTTCGCCGGCTCTGGTCATCAAGGCACCGAAGGGGGCGCTGGGGTCCTCCCAGTAAATCAGAAACTTGGACACCCAGCGAAGAGAGGCGGGGCCAGCCCTCTGGCTCGAGCTCTGAAGGGAGGCCCGTTAGATGTCTGAGAACGACACGTGGTCGCGGATTAGCGGGTTTACAGACTCTAAACAACGCAAAGCTGAGCAGGGGGAGCTGCGGCGGCCCCTCCGGGGTGAGGGAGGCCAGCGGGGGACGGGGTGCAGCCCCACCTGGCTCCTCTGCCACCAGCTGTGCAGCCGCAGGTGACAGGCTTGGCCTCTGGCGCCTCCCTGCTCGACAGGCACATGCAGCTCACTGCCGTCCAGGTGGGCATCATATTCGCATTTCGTCATCCAGGGTTCAGAGAAGGAGAGCGATCTGCCCAAGGTCACACAGCTGGAACAGAAAAAAATCAGGGCAGGAATGCAGGGCTCTCGTCTGCGCTAAATGGTGCTCTGTCCCCTGCGTTGGGTGAGAAGGTGATTCTTATCCCACGTGACCCAGGAACGTGGCATCAGAACGAGTCCCCAGAATGAGCCAGAAGACCCAACAGGGCACCCTCCTGACACCCGAGGCCGCGGATTCCCAGAACGTCCTCCCTGTGTCCGTGGACGCGCACGCCTTCCGGGGCCTGTCAGGACGGACGCAGACGCCCAGGACCACGCAGCTGTCGGACGGTGTTCCCAGCCCGGCTGGGAAAGGAATGAGCCCAGACCTCCACAGACCTCCAGAGAGAGCCTGTTCTCATGAAATCCGCAGCCTGGCGGGGCGGCCGAGCGCGAGAGCAGCTCTGTCTGGGATCCCGGTCTCTTATCTGCTGGCCTGCCCCGCCCTCCGGCAGCGCGCCCGCGGCCCCTCGAGAGAGAAGGTCTGGCACAAGTGGGGGACACTGACCCGGACTGGAACAGTCTGGCTTCCACATCTCTACCCAGAGGCCCTCTCGTGGCCTCCTGGCCCCCCCGAGGGGGTCGGAACAAGGCTCTTGGCTACAGGAATGAAGCT
>NW_027528369.1:9215673-9258794 GCF_008692635.1 Crocuta crocuta | reverse complement strand
TTGGGGGAAGGAGGGCGGGGGGGGGGGGGGGGGGGGGGACTGCGAGCTAACTCCTGCAGCCTGGAGGCTTCTCTTTACGCTGCCAGCTTTGGGGGGGCCTCCCGCTACTTTCAAGCACCCCTGAATCTGAGCAGCAGGAACCGTTTCTTGGTGCATGGCAATCCCAGGAGCCCGCGGCCGACCTCTGCCGTGGTGTTCACGCTCCGGCATCCACCCGGGGCGCGCATCTCACCCTCCGTGATGGGCTTCCCCCCGAGGGGTGCAAGCCGCGGGCACACGTGTAAGCGGATGTGAAGCCCCCACGTGCCAACGACCAGAGGTGCGCACACCAACCGATGTCCACACTCCGCCGTCCTGTGGGTTTACAGTGTTACTTTTTAAAATGTTTTTTATTCTTGAGAGAGAGAGAGGTAGAGTGCAGGGGAGGGGCAGAGAGAGAGGGAGACACAGAACCCAAAGCAGCTCCAGGCTCCAGGCTGTCAGCACAGAGCCCGACGCGGGGCTCGAACCCACGAACCGTGAGATCATGACCTGAGCCCAAGTCAGACACTTAACTGACTGGCCACCCAGGTGTCCCTCTTCTTCGTTTTTATACAGTACAGGGCTCCACTGTGTGGACACCAGAGTGGATTCAATCAGATTGCCTACCCGCGGGCATTTGGGTTGCAGTTACCAGTAGTGTTAAATGGACGGCCCCTTGGTGTATACTTGTTACTGTTTCTATGTGGCCCGAGCCTGTGTATTTCACGCTGCTAAATGTTGCACAAATAAGGGCACAGACTCAGACCCGGTGGCTTGGGCTGCGACCGTGCCCCCACCAGCTGCCTGACTCGTCCTCACAAATGCCCCGAACTCTCGGCGCCTCAGTCTCCTCATTCGTGAACGGGGATGATAATCAGCCCTCTCTCCCAGACTCACTGTGAAGACCAAATGAGCCAAAGTGTAAAACTGCCTAGGACGGTGCCTGACGCACGTGGAATCCCCGGGAAATGCCTGCCGTGGNAAGCCCTGAATTGTAGCAGTTGCCGATTTCCATGGTGTAAAGACTCCCACATGTCTGATTTCAAGCAGAAGCCACGGTCATCCCTCAACACGGAGTGGGTGCCCTCCACCCTCCTGCCCGACTGTGTGCACACTGCCCAGCAGCCAACGCTGGTGGCTGAGGCTTTGAGCCTCACCCTCGCCTGGCTCCCCTCCTTTCTCACGCCCCCACCTCCGCGAGAACTTCCCGAACACACCCCTTCACACACGTCCCTGTCCAGGGTCTGCTCCCAGGAAGCCCCGCGAGATGCGTCTCAACACCTTGTTTTCCCTGAAAAGCCTGAAGTTTGGGACCGTTTCCTTCACACTAGTACTCGACAGGCTTGCAAGCTCTCTTTTCTATTTCCCCGGCCGTAACCTCCTCCGGCGTTCCATCTGCGTCCGTGCTCCAAGGTGTGTCTGTCCCCGGGTCCTGACTCACAGAGCAAGGTCCTCTGCCCTGACTCAGCGATGCCATTTCCTGCCCACAACCTTCTAGAACTCTTGCGCTTTTCACACAATGGAGACCAGCCCACCCCTGATTCACCAGCTCAGTTTTCTGTCACATCCTGTACTTTCCCTGAGGATTTTTCTGTTCTCCTTCTGACCAGGGCCAGCGCCAAGCAGCCCGCAGCACCAGAGAACAGAAATGTGGCCAAGCTGACTCCAGCCAGCATGGTTCAAAAAAAGAAAGAGGCAAACGTGGAGGTCAGGAGGACCTCAACCCTCTCTTGTTGGAATCCAATTCTCTGTGTTGAAACGTGCATGGTCTCCGGGTTCCCTTCCTGAACCCCCCCCCCCACCAAGAGGCCACCGTGGGGGGACCAGATGGCGTTCCACGTGGCAGAAACGTGAAAGGATCACCCTCCAGCGAGTGTAATCATTCTGGAAATAGTTCAGAATATTCATGTGTTCTGTACTTTGTCCTCAAGTAAATAAGGTGGGGAAAGGATCGGAGAGAAGCCAAAGTTCCCCTCAGGAATCCGGAGCCCAGGGAGAAGACAGCGAGGTGGTGTGGCCTCGCCTCACGCACGGCTTCTCCATGGGTCTCACGTGGACACCCGTTCAGAGCAGACCCTTGAGTCTGCCGTCAGCTTCCGTGACAAGCGACCACCGTCACGTTCCAGGGGAAACAGTTAAGTCAGCAAAGGAACACCCAGATCCCAGGCGCACCTCGCGCCCTGGGAGGACTTGTCTAAGAGCCGTCCTGAGCCACCACCCCGTGGCCTTCCACGGACACGGGTCCCCCACAGGCCTCAGGATCACTCCGCAAATTCCTTACAGATCAGCTTCAGGCACAGACACGGGCTTTCGGGTGAAACTCAGTTGTTACTGCAGAGCTCGTGATAGTAATTCTGCTGTGTCCTGTGCTCGACGGGAGCCACGGCGTAGACAGCACGCGGAGCCCCTCCCTGCGGGGCCGTGTTCACCATCGGGAATCATGGTAACAGAGTATTCTGAGTCAGAATTATAAACGTAAATGGATTGTCTGCTATTAGGTAACCCTTAAAACAAAACCAAACAAACATGAAAAGCACAGAACACCACAAGCTGTTTTAAGATACAGCACCTTCCTAACCAAAGGCGGAAGGAAGGATGAGCAAATCGGGGCCCCTGCCCCTCTAATCATGAACGTGTGTGTCCTGAGTTACTCCCCATTCAGTCCCCTGAGATGTTTACATTCAAGCGGGTAGGAAAGGGCTATCTTCCCAGTTGCAGTGTCTTCCAAAGAACCTTCCAGATCGACACACACAGTGCAGTGCTTAAGAACACGTGCTTTGGACCTGAATCCTTGGTTTAAGTCTTCAGCCCGCTGCTCACAGGACATATGACACGTGTAAAGAGCAGACCGCTTCCTCTCCCAGCCCCGGAAGGCCTGACCGGCTTGTGGAGGTGATGGCGCACCAGGCATCGAAAACACCACCCCGCTGCCTACCGCCGGGGGAGCGCTCAACACGGGGGTTGCCCTTGTTTGCTTAGTGTGCCCCCTCCCGGGAATAGACGAGTTCTTTAAAACACAGGGTGGTTTGTGTTTCTACAACTTTGTGACAATGCAAAAATAATTCTCCACGATGCACACATGCGTGTGCACTCACACGTGCACACACACAGGTCTCCAGAAGGGTAATTTTCTCCAGACCACATGTTAAGGGGCTGTGTGGTTTGGGCAAGGATTCTCACTGCTGCTTTCCCAGCAAATAAAGTTGTCCGAATCTGTTTACTCTCAAATTTATACGAAGAATCACATTAGCAGCAGCGTGGATTGAATGGCCACCACATGGTCCAGGACGCGGGCTCCCCGGTCTTGCAGAGTGATTTGTTTTTAATGAATTAAGCACAGTGATCATAGGCTCTTCTCAAAGCCTCATTTACTCTGGAAATTCCTGAAATGGCTGTTCAGTTTTCCAAGTTCTTTTTTTTTCCCCCTTGAAAGTTCACAAACACCGTCTGAAAAAGAAAAGCATTAGCATACATACTTTCGTAGATGAGGAAACACAGATGATTTGATAGAAAGCAGGTTCGGGGTGAAATATTCATGATAATGAATCAGCTCTCGGGCTTTCTCTTTTAATCTCTGGAAACCCTGACAGCAAAGAAAGGCTGATTAAATAAATTCACAGTAGATCCATGAGTGCTCGCGGATGAGGGGCTGAGACTTCTCTGGAGTGATTCATGGCGCCCATAACACGGCGGGGGCTCGGATCGTACATACAAATGAATTACTGAAATCCCATTTCCAAACAAGTCCTCCAGGAAGTCAAGCAAGGAGCTGACCCTTCTCCGCGGCGGCGTGCCCACGGAGCCTGCCTGTCTGAATGGTCCGGATGCGCTCTGTGAATCTCCGCCGGGAAAGGATGGTTTTCCTTTCCGTGGACCAGGCAGCGGCAGGATTTCTGGACTACGTCTTCCGCCCAGTTGTAACCAGGAGACACGAGTCAAGTGTGTGAACAGGCCGGGTTTGCTGCTCACCAGCATCCACAGAGAAGATGAGAGAAACAGCCCACAAGCCAGGGCCCCCCCACTCTCTGCCCCAAAGACCACGGGCACACGTGGTCAGAGAACGAGGGCATGAGCGCTGGGCTGGAGGATAAGAGCCACGCGGACCTCGTCGGTCCATTATGAACATTGGGGAGCACCCCCCACGGCAAGGCTTCAGGGGGGCACACGACGCAGCCCAAGATAAAGCCTGTGACTCACCGGGTTGGCTGCACCTTCACCTCCACAGATCGCATCCCCGATTCAGGAGCCCTCCTGCCCCTCCGCGGCTGGTCCTTCCGGCTGGAGTTATCCAAGAAAATGCTTGGAGGCGTCGCGGAGCCCAAAGTCGGGTGGAGGCTGACAGCATCGGATCGCCGTCGGGGCACAGCCTTCCGCCCGCAAGAACGCAGGTGCTCGCAGCCATAGCGGCCAGCAGTCGTCCGAGGACTCCTGGGCCATCCCCACCCCCAACCCCGGCCCCAGGCCGGGGCCCTGCGCCTTCCCGTCTCCCAGTGTCCTGGGTAAGCGGCTGAGTTCAGGACGAAGGATACGGCTTCTGAAGGCAGCTTGCTGAGGTTCTGAGTCCGTCTTGTCATCTCCTGGGGCTGATGCCAAGCCCGTGAACCTCGCTCGCGGGAACCAACGGCACCGCGACCGCACACGGTATCGCGCGGGGGAGGCGTCGTGGTGTGCGCGCCGACAGCAGCCCGCCTGCTCTCCTGGGCACCGTGGAACCGACAAGGTGGCTTCGGTGTCTCGGGCTGGCGAGGAAGACCGTGGTGATGTCTTCAGATTCTGTGTCTCCTTCTCTCTCTGCCCCTCCCCTGCTCGCACTCTGTCTCTCTCAAAAATAAGTAAACCTTAAAAACTTAAATAAATAAAATGCTGTATAATCAAATGCATCAGCGTTCAGAACGTCTGAGCCAGTTGTCCACGAGTAAACAGTCCACTCAAAGGGCCAGACAGACTAAAGCCTTTCACATCACAGAGGATGCACAGTCCATCCGTTGGATTTCAGATTCCACATGCAACTAAGCTTGACGAGACTCCCACTTGCTGAATTTTGGTGTAGTATCAAAGCAGCAAAGCCACGATTATCTGGAAACACTTAACAAAGTCCTCCCTCTCTCTCTAACCGCTGTGCACGTCTGCAGGAGGTTGATATTCTCCATGTGCTTCGTGTAAAACATGTCAAAGATGAGAAGGCAGAAGCAGATATAAAAATCAAGCCGTCTTTTATTACACAAGCCATTAAAGAGATTTGTAGAAGTATAAAGCAATGCCACTTCTTCTCGCTGATTTTGTTTTGGAACAAAATTGTTATTTTTCCTTTCAAAATGAATGATTTAGGGGCGCCTGGGTGGCTCAGTCGGTTAAGCGTCCGACTTCGGCTCAGGTCATGATCTCTCGATTCATGGCTTCAAGCCCCGTGTCGGGCTCTGTGCTGACAGCTCAGAGCCTGGAGCTGCTTCGGATTCTGTGACTTCCTCTCTCTCTGACCCTCCCCTGCTCACGCTGCCTCTCTCTCTCTCTCTCTCTCTCTCTCAAAAATAAATAAAACACTAAAAAAAAAAAAAGACTATAAGGAGGTTCTGAGACCAAGCCTCTGAGAATCACCATTCGAACCATGTACTTCCTGAAATTTCCCCTCAAACTAAGCTCCATCTGGGAATGGCTTCCAAGAAAGCGAGACGTGTTTCGGCGCGTTATCACGTGGCCCCGGAGCTCCTAGGAAACGGGTTCTTGCCTCATGGGTCTCTCCCCAAGCATCTCACTGCCTCTCTGAATCATCTGGGAGAGTTCTAGACCTGTAAGAAGGCCCAACTTAGAACAGGCCTGTTATTTGGACGGGGAGAACCCGGCTCCCTGAACTTCCAGGACCCCCCGAGCGGGGGACACGCTGCAGGAGCCGGCTTTTCTCACGACACATCCACGGCTTGGCCTGCGGCCTGGCGGCACCCGCCCTGGGAATAGCTCGTGGGCTTCTGGCCCCCGTTCATTTCCGTCACCACCGAAGGCAGGAATTATCCAAGTGGGTGGAAAAAGAAACTGGGGGCAATTTAAGAAACACGACATTGGTGGTAAACAAGGGCCTGCTCTCCTCTAGCCGCGGCTCCGCAGATTCATCTCCAGCGTCGCAGCTGCTCATCCGAGCAGTGAGCGCCATCAAGGCTCGTAACGGCGGTTTAAAGGGACGGGCGGGGCCCCCTTGCCGCAGCCTCCCAGAGCCCCCCCGCCCGCCACGGCCCGGCTCCGTTTCCCACACACGGCTCTGAAAAACGATTCCCAACAGCAGAGACCGCAAGGGCCATTTCATCTCAGCTGTCAGCCTGAAATACATTCAGAACGCAAAGCAATTATGGAAACATTTGGGTCTCCTGAACTTTTCTCTGCTGGATTTCTCTCCCAAATAAAATGAAATGAAGCTTAGTTCTTTGGGGATTAATATAAACAGAGATCGTAAAGGCATCCAGTGAGCAGGCGCTAGGAGGGGAATCCCAGGCGGAGATCGGGCGCTCGGCCTGCTTTCAGGACAAGAGCATCATGTTTCTGAGGAGGCTGGGGGCTTGCAGGGAGAGCCTCGCCATGAATACAGTTAATTCTTTTAATTAGAACCCAGCAAATTTTGTTTCAGCTACCCCCCCCACCTCGCTCTGTCAGTCCACATCGCCGAGGTCCTGAATAGTATCAGATGCAAATATCCTTAAAAAAAAAAAAAAAAAAGGAGGTGGTCAGAGGGTCTAGAGGGAAGAAGGGATTTTTGAAGTATGTACTAAGTCAACAGACCCGTGAGCAGTGGGACAGTAAAATTTCACAGTCAGGCTTTGATCTGGATTTCAGAAAAATGAAGCCATAAATGTAGAATGTTTTATGAACCCCAAAATAAGAAACTCTTTGTCTTTTATCTAAAATGTCTGCTGAGAAAAAAAATCAGAGGATTATCTCAACGTCGAGCTCATTATATTTTATTTGTGCCAGGGTAAAAAGAGAGCACAAAAATATTTACCGAGGTTTATTTTAACTCTAAATAAACTAAATGTCGCTTTAAAATATATACATATGTATATTTCGGGTGGATTTCAGTGGACACATCCATCAACCCAAAGAGGCAGGAATGAATGCCTCTTCTTGCCGAAATTGAGATTTTCCCTCTGCGTCCGCCGTGACCTCAGTGAAAGTTTGGTTCTGCGGTCAGCCCCGCAGGTGAAATCTTCCCTCTGCCTGTCGCTGCGGGCCCGCCACGCTTCTCGGAGGACAGTTCTGGACTCGGGATGCCGTCGCTTGTGTGGCCGGCGCTGTGCCAAACACACTCGGGGCTCCCTTCTGCCTGGGGTCTCTGCGCTCCTTCCAAAGATGGAGTAGGGAAGAGAGGAAAACTTTTGGAGTCCACGGCTGCGCTCAGAGAAGTGGGGATCAGACCTTGCCCTGCAGACAGGAAGGGGCGCCGCGTCTCCCCTGGGCCAGGATGAGGGGTTCGAGACCATGCCCAGCTGGGTTTGGGGCTCAGTCCCACAGCTCAGTCCACACCTGGGCCCTCACCTATGGAAGGCAATGCCAAGGCACCCACGTCCAGGCACCGCTGCGGGCATTCCCAGGAGATGCTGCCGGTGGCGGTGCCTGGCGCACAGGGGTGCCCCGTCAGTGGGACGAGGGGTCCACGGCGAGGGTCCGTCTCAGCCCCCCTGAGCCCCTCCATCTGGGATGTGAGCGAGCTCTGCTCAGAAAGCAAAGCCACTTGTAGGTGAGGTTACTCAGGGAAGCCTAGGACCCCGTCCCTGCAAACCTGCAGACAGACTCCCTCTGCTCAGCCTGCTTTCCCACCGCGCGGAGCTGTATTCCCGGAGAGCGGGTGGGTGCCGACCTGATCTCAGGAGAAAGGACCCTGTGACTCACCGCGCCCTGTGAGGCAGGCGTAGCTGCCAGCAGACCCTAGCGCACAGATGTGAGCAAGCCGGTGACCATCCCCACCACGCTGGCCCAGATGCAAACCTCGGGGTCCCAACACTCATTGCAAAGTCCTCAGTGTTTATTAAGACACTTGATTTCCCTGAAATGTGTGGCCTCTTCCTTGTGAAAGGTTACACCGCCGCCTTCTCAATGTCTGCACACAGTACATTCATTTATTCTGTTTTGGCAAAGAGTGGGAAAGTTTCTTTTAGTTGAACCTAAATATCCTTTCAAAATCATGTGATGATCTCAGAAGTTGGGAGAGGTAGTTGTGGTGGTTTTCTTCAGTTTTAAGTCTTAATAATAAAAACGAATCCTCGATTAGAGTCCTTTCAGCCACCAAATTCTTTTATTTATTTATTTATTTTTGAGAGAGAGGGGGAGAGACAGAGTGTGAGCAGGGGAGGGTCAGAGAGAGAGGGAGACACAGAATGCAAAGCAGGCTCCAGGCTCCGAGCTGTCAGCATAGACCCCGACGCGGGGCTTGAACTCGTGAACTGTGAGACCGTGACCTGAGCCGAAGTCGAATGCTTAACCGACTGAGCCCCCCAGGCGCCCCCAGCCACCAAATTCTTCACAAGATAGCTACCGTTTTTACTGCAAAACTTTGCTGCAAAATTCTCTGTCTGCCCTTCAGTTAACTGGGATCATGTCTGATCTGTTTTAAGTTAGTGCCCAAATCTCCAAGGAGTTGACGATTTAATAATAATGATAGATGAGACACGTGATGGACATTATGGACATTATTTTCCCAAACGAGCCAGAGCCACGTCAGCACCTTTCATACAGCATCTCACCATCTCTGTTACGCAGTGCCCACTAGAGTAGCTCTGCCCACTAGGGTAGATGTGCCCACTAGAGTAGCTCTGCCCACTAGAGTAGATGTGCCCACTAGGGTAGCTGTGCCCACTAGGGTAGATGTGCCCACTAGAGTAGATGTGCCCACTAGAGTAGATGTGCCCTCTAGAGTAGATGTGCCCACTAGAGTAGATGTGCCTACTAGAGTAGCTCTGCCCACTAGAGTAGCTGTGCCCACTAGAGTAGATCTGCCTAGTAAAGTAGCTGTAGCGTCTCAAAGATCCAGCCACCTAACTCTTCATCAGAGGCTAATCCTCTTGGACAGGGGTCACTGTGCCCATTTCATAGGTGAGCAAACCATGATAGGAACGCTTACCTAACTTCCCTGGGGTTATGCAGCCCGCATGTAGGCTCAAAGGACACATCCTTTCTTCCTGCTGCCTATAAAGTTAGCAAAGACGTCGGGGGTCGGGGGGTGGGAGCAGCCCCGAGGAAGACAAAATCACTGGTAGAAAGTGGCAAACAGAGACCGCTGGTCTGAACAAAGTGCCGGAGGAGGAGGCACCCTTGTTCCCGGGCACCTCCCTCAGGGCACGAGGGGCTCCCGGTACAGCACGTGCCCCTCCCCCCCGGGCTCTGAGATTGGCGAGGCACACGCCTCAGCCGTCTGTGTGCTTTCATGCTCCTGGGAGCCAAGTCTGTGCCCCTCCTGTCGTGACCGCGCCTGCACGGCCCCCGCAGCCCCCCCTCGGCTCGGAGCCCAGCAGCCCCCCAGCACAGGGCCTGTGAAGGCTGCACCCCCGTCAGTCCTGTGCCTGGGCCGTGTGCACTTGTCCGTATTCACCCCACCTGCCAGGGAAGACGATTCCTTCTCCCTCTTCTCGGGTGCCCTGTCTGCGGGTCACTCGGCAAAGGACATGGGTGGGTCCCCGGTGCCCCAGGCCTGCAGGTCATAACGTGGGTCATGAAGTCAGTGCAATGGGGTATCCACTGTTTGACAAAATAGAACAGGTTAGGTTAGGATGGGATAGGGTAGGGTAGGCTAGGGCAGGGTAGGGTAGGGCAGGGCAGGGCAGGGCAGGGCAGGGCAGGGTAGGGTAGGGCAGGGTAGGGTAGGGCAGGGCAGGGCAGGGCAGGGTAGGGTAGGGCAGGGTAGGGCAGGGCAGGGCAGGGCAGGGCATGGTAGGGAAGGGCAGGGCAGGGCAGGGTAGGAAAGACCAAAACACATTTCACTTGGTACGATGAGGCGTTATTGTTGAAACACCGAGTCCATTGTGTGTATGTGTGTTTGTGTGCCTGGGTGTGTGTAAGTGTGTGTCCTGGTGCATCAGGGAACACGCTGCTGTAACACGGAAACCGAAGTGTCGTGTACGGACCAGCTGGGAGTGTCTGGCCCGGGAAGTGGGCAGGTGGGCCGGGTTGGCGGGGACTAGACCCCACCGTCTTCCCATCTCGTCCCCTCCACCAGCTCCCGTGTCAGGGCCGCCACAGCCCAGGGGAGAGGGTGCCCTGCCCACTAGGGGAGGGGGTGGCCAGGAGAGGACGGCGAGTGCTTTCGCTCTCTGAGGACGCGAGCGGGTGCACGCACACACGTCCTCTCGTGCAGCGCGTGGGCTCAGGGCCACCCTCTGTAGGGGAGCCCGACGGGGACCTCGTCTTCCAGCGGAGCTCAGGCCTCCTCCCTTCCCCATCCTGGGGGGGTTGTGCTACTAAAAGCAGGGCGGGGGGAGGAGCCGGTGAACACCCTCCACCGCACTGGGTAACCGGGGAAAACCACTTCCTACGGGGGACGTGCCTAAAATACCCGAAAGCCGCTGCCTTGGGGCGCCCTCTCTCTCGTCCCTGATAAACCCCCGGGATCCCGCGCTCTAGCCAAAAGGCATGATCTGAATTTGACTCGGAGCGCGGCCCTGGTGGGCACCAACGGACCGATGCCCCCCGCGCAGGAGCACAGCCCCCTCGCTCCTTGGGGTCTTCGGTCCCCACGCCCCAACACACCAGGCTCCTCAGAGTCTGATGTGGGGTCAGGAATGTGACTCACCTCCGAAAAGGGAAGGGTGCCCTCTTCAAGCCGCACTCTGTTGCTGGTCGTCCGCCGCCTCCCCGACCCGGGCCTCGCCTTCCCTCCAACACCGGACAGCCTCAGACTCAGCGGTCTTGAAGGTCTGACTTTTTTTTTAATTTTAAATGTTTATTTATTTTGAGATAGAGACAGAGCGTGAGTGGGGGAGGGGCAGAGAGAGAGGGAGACACAGAATCGGAAGCAGCTCCAGGCTCTGAGCCGTCAGCACAGAGCCCGACGCGGGGCTCGAACCCACGAACTGTGAGATCATAACCTGAGCCGAAGTCGGTCGCTTAGCCGACTGAGCCCCTAGGCGCCCCGACGGTCTGACTACCTCTTTCTGTCCCTGCCCCAAGCCTTCTCTGTGTGGCCCAAAGCTATGGAACTAGAGGCTCAAAAGGAGCCAGTATATTACGGGAATGCCATCGTCCTTTCCACGGGTGCCCGCGGGTGAGAGCGTGCGACATGGGCTGAGTGACCTGGGGGCGTTTCAACGCTGTCGCGAGAAGATCTGGTCTGTGGCCGAGTCCGCAAGGTGGGATCACTGAGGGGCAGAGCGGGAATACTGGGGGAAAAAAAAAAACTCACGCATCGGGTGACCTTTGGAGGACCCGGCGACTCTTTAAACGGAGTGATGGTTGCAGAGGCTGCTTCCTTGCCAACGTCCCTCTGCCCATCTCCAAAGTCACCCACCAAAACCAGTCCAAGGTCAGTTCAGTAAAGACCCACCAACAGACACTCTCAACCAAAGGCCGCGACTTTGGCCTCCGTGCCGTATCATTCCACCTTGAAACCGAGCTCTCGGCGGGCGGTGCTTGAAGTGTACAACTTCAAGCTAATTGGAAGGCTAAAAAAAATGCGGCTTAATGAATTCAAGACCTGTTTATGCTCTAACCTGCCAAGGGGTTTGGCAACGAGAAAGTGTGATTTGGTGAACATCTGATTAGAGGCCGTGTGGAACGCCACATGCAGAGAGGCTGGCTTGGATTGGACTTTTATTGAACTGTTTTCTAGGCTGTGCACTCATTTCCGACAACATAAGGACTTCTGAGCAGGGTTGACAAAGGATTTATCATAATTATTGCTCGGGCCCGGACAGTGATTGCAAGTGATACATGTGTAAGCCGTGTTTATAACGTTTCCGCGTCGCAATTAGAACACGCTGTGATTTCTCCCCTGCCCCTTTCTCTCCCGCTCACGATGACTTCCCTTTAAAAAAAAACCTCCCCTTTTTTCTCCCTCAAATGAATACCTGCCAGAGATTTCCTTCGGTCAGAACAGGCTCCCAGAACATACCACGCACATTCCCACGGAGCTTTTGATCTGCCGTGTTTTCAAAACCTGCCCCTGAGAACGGAGAGCAGCTACCGACACTTCACATAACCCTTCTTTTCAGAGCCGAGAACCGAAAGTAATTTGCGAACGCCACTCAGCACGCTAGTCTTTTTCTTGCTTAGCTCCAAGCAACTTTAAAATCATAGAGTACATTGACGACACGTCTATAAAAGGAACAGAATGGGGGCGCCTGGGTGGCTCAGTCGGTTCAGCGTCTGATTCTTGACTTCGGCTCAGGTCATGAGCTCACAGTTCGTGAGATCGAGCCCTGAATGTGGCTCTGTGCTGAGCCTGCCTGGGATTCTCTCTCTCTCCCCCTGTGACACCCCCCCCCACTTGCACTCACACTCTCTCTCAAAAAAAAGGGAACATAATGGGGTTCAGGGGACAGATGGGAAGAAAAAAGGAGAATGTGTCAAGAGCAGGGATGAACCATAACTGGAAAACGTGTACCCTGGTTGTTGGACGGAAAGTTCTACGTGCATCTGCACGAGAGCAAGCTCGGGATGTGACTCAGAACTCCCGCGTGTGCATTACTTTTGTCTCTTTGAGCTCCTGGGATCTAAAAGGATGTGTTTAAAAATCTCCAACCAGCAAAGATTTGATGATTTTCCCATTTCTCCCCATAATGCAGTCTACTGCGCATTTATCGGTAGAACCGTTATAGAATCCGATTTTGTTTCTTTTTAAGGCAAAAACAATGCCAAAGAGATGACATATGTAAGAAAAGCGAGACCNGCACTGAGGTCCCCTCTCTTGGCAGCACCCAAGTGTGCGGCCCAGTGTCCAGAGCTGCCGCCAGCTGGCGCGTGACACCCAGGGACGCCTCTGAGTCTCCGGGGGAGGGCAGCACCCCGCGGCTGTCGCGAACCTGCCTGCTTAGGAAACCTCTTGTCCAGCAGNAGTGGGCTGGGCACAGTCATGGACCCTGTCCGAGCTTCCCTGTCCTGATCTGTAAAACACCGACTCCAGAGTGCCTACTCCACGGGGGGCTGGAGGGATCTGATGGAAAATCCACAGAACGCACCTGCTGCGCCTGGCGCTTCGTAAACCCTGGGGAGTCCAATCCCGCTGCTTTGCCTTGGTTACGGCTCCCTGGGGCTGAGGGTGACCCCGAGGCCGAGTGGCGTAGTGGTTTTACGTGAAATCTCTAAGCCGAGCCACGTGGGTTCAAGGGTTTGCTTTGCAAGGGACAGGCTGCCGGCNCCGGCTTCGTTCTGTCGTGGCTCCCAGGGGCGACCCAGCTCACAGGGCCGATGTAAGGGTTCAGCGGGTTAGTGTTCATCCATGCCTGACCCAGGGCGGCACCGGGTTCCCTGAACGGCACCCCTGTGGCGGGGGACGCAGCAGAAGGCGATCGGACCCTCCGCGCAGGCCTGTTCCGCTCAGGAAGCTCCTTGCGGCCCGGAGCCGCGCCTCCCCTTGACTGTCCCCGCTCCACACCCCACGCCGGCCCCAGGCGCCTCCTCCACACAGGCCACTGCCCCTGGGCCCTGCCACCTCGTCAGCCACCACACGTGACACCAGCCATCAAAGACCGAGGCCCCCACAGGAGCGCCCTCAACACGAGAGCAACTTGCTGAGTGCGCAGCTCTCTCCTCAGTGCCTGTGCCTCAGGCCAGAGCCCCTGGGCTGAGCGGGCTCAGTCCCTATCGCCCAGAACTTGGGGCCGCGAGAGGAGACGGGCCGACCCTTCCTCCCTGACCCTGCTGACCAGGCGAAGCCTCTGGGACCTCGGCTGGGAGAGTCCGCGCCCGCCGTTGGTGCCGGCCCCTGCTTCCGCCGGAGGGACGAGGACGGTGGCTGGCAGTGGCATGGCCGGCTCTCACGCGTGGCAGGTGGGGCCCTCAACAGTCAAACAGCCAGCAGGGTTCCCGTCCACTGTGGTTGAGTCTTCCAGGCCCTTCCCCGTGGGGCTTGGGCAGAGCCCAGAACACAGGTGTGAAAGGGCTGCGCCCAGAGATTTTCCCTGGGAGACTGCGCTCAGCCCAGCAGGGTGGGGGTGGGGGGTCGCAGACGGACAGTCCCTCCCGTCTGATGGCTTCCTGCACCAGGCAGCACTCGCCAGGCAGCCGCTGGCATCTGCACTCAGCACCGATCAGCCGGTCCCGCCTCAGTCTGCACAGCTGTAAAATAGGAGAATAATCAATGACCAAAGCCCCCCCCGAAACCCTTGCTGAGAAGCCGACAGAGGAGGAAGGCGGGCAGTATCAGCTATGCTTAGTGACCGTGACGGTGACGGCGTCTGGCAGTGCCCTGTGACGCCGGCCGAGGTCCAGGCTGCAGTCAGGGGTGCTGAGGCCAGGCGGGGAGGGCGGGCTGGGTCCAGTCGGCCGCCAAATATCCCCGGCACCATCCGCCTGACATGGTCCCTCGTCGGGGGGCCGGAGGAGCACACTCGGGAGGTCAATGCCGAGATAAGAATCTCTAAGATCACATCCCACGTGTCGGGGGGTCAAACTACGCATCTCTAGTCTAGCTGTTTGTTCTGCCGTCAGCGGCGCGGGGACCGCATGGCCCGCAGGCTCCCTCTGTCACCTGCTGTCACACCAGTGTGAGTGCCCGTGTGGCCTGAGGCTGAGGGGAGCTTTCTCAGCGCGGCCTCAGTGCGCTCCAGCCTGGTGCCAGGTGGGCGCAGGCAAATGCGCGGATGTGGAAACCGAGGCTCAGAGATGAACTCCCTGGTCCAAGTCCACGCACCTGCGGAGCTGGGACTTACGTGGGCCTAATCCGTCTGACTCTGTTCCGGATACCCACTGCGTCATCCCTGCCTTGCTTCTGGATGAAACTTAACACCCGCACGGGCCGGGAGACATGGCCGTGACCACCAGGTGGCTGCGTCCACCAAAGGACTCCTCAATTCTTCAGCCCCTTGGCTTTTGAGGAGAACTCCTAGTTATCCTTCAAAACCCGACTCCAATAGCCCCACGTCCCCAGCTCTTTCTCTGTGTCTCCCATAACTTATCACACTCGGCGGAGCCAACGCGAGTCCAAGTCCCGGAAGGTTCCAGCATGGCCCAACAATCTCAGTAGTCAGGGGTGAACCCCTCACTGGCCAGATGAGACCCGCGTTGTCGGGGTGCGTGCCAACAGCAGCGACTCTGCCCCTTCCTACCTGCACGTGTGGGCGCTCTTCAGACACAGCTTAGGCTTCGCCTTCTCCCCGCAGCCCCGACCCTCGGGAGCCCCCTGGGATTGTCCCTTGGCATGGCTGTCCCCTCCAGACTATGATAAAGTCCTGCACGGGGGCTGTGAAATCAGGAAGATAATTTAGGGTGTAACTCAGAGAAACCAAAGCCTATTCTGGCTCAGGCAGAAAAGGGGACGTTGTCTGGGAGGCCATGGCCTCTCCTGGAGCCTCGGCCAGGAAGGCAGCAGGGGCCGGGAGAGGGGAGCTAGGAGCCGGAGGGAGTTAGGACCCCCAGGCTGCGTTCTGTCTATGCCGCTCGCCGCCGACTCCTCTGTGGGTCTCTCCGCCCTCTCCCCAGAGCTGTATGCAGGTCCAGGTCCGTGGACTCTCTCCCAGCCCCTCCGCCCCAGGCTGAACCCGTGCTGCCAGCAGGCTCGGCTCTGACTTCTAGTCCTGGTCCAGGGTCTAGAGGGAGCAGAGCGAGCACCCTGGGGGTGAGGGCAGCACCCAGAAGGTGCTCAGATTCCCCGCCCCCTCTCCTGCACAGCTGCAGATGCCAAGGCCGTGAGTCCTGCAGTGACGTCACGGCCAAGCGTCCCCTGAGCGCAGAGGCCACGGCCACCATGCTTAGGGCACCCACTGCCACCCCTCGGTGAGCCTGAGGCAGCCAGGGTGCTGAGCGGATGAGGCTTCCGGCTTCCCCCTCACCTCTCCACCTGCAGACCCAGGTGCAGGAGTCCGGGCTCCCTCCATCATGCAAGCCGCTCGTGGGCCCAGAAAACATGCCGTGTTTGGGGGCCACACTCCTGCACGAACGACCCACCCCCTGTTGTGCGGCCATCCCAGGAGCCCAGGAGCCCAGGGTCCGGGCAGATCCTAGCACCGGCCACCCCGCTGCCCCACTCCCCTGCCCCTCTCCTCTACTGGGCAAACAAACTGTGAAGGTGCTTTCACCAGACGGAATTGAATAGAGGGAGTTCTTTCTACCCCCGAGAACCCATGGATGGGCCCGTGAGCAGGTGGGTGTGCGTGGGAGGACCTGGCTGTGGGCCCAGCAGAGACGGCAGCGTGACTGGACGGCGCAGGAGGGGTGAGCAGGCAGCAGGGGGCGAGGAGAGCCTCCCCCACGCTCTTCACCCCACCGTCCGGATCCCCACTGGGCAGCCCTGCCCAGGGGCCAGTGTGCACGGACCCTGAGAGCCACGTTTGGAGAGGAGCAGGCCCGGGTCCCCGGTGTCGCCCACCACCACCCCCTGCAGGAAAAGGGGGACGTCCCTTTCCTCCCGGGCAGCCCAGTCTGCCGTCCTGGGCACCTTCCCCTCCCTCTGCCCTGGGGAAGCTGCCCTCCAGCCTCCCCCCTGCCAGCCTCCGTACCCCACAGTGAAGCCGGCAGCTTCCCTCTCTCTGCAGAAGAAGGGGAGCCCAGGACTCCACAGACCCGTCCACGTGATGAGATCCCCTATTGTATTTCCGTGTAATCAGTCCACTTCCGACGCAGTCACGCCTTCCTCCCACGACGGCAGCCACTCACCCAGAAAGATGAGTCGGAGCACTTCAGACCACACAGAAATGTGCGCAGCAATCCCACGACCCCCAGACGGCGCTGCCAGGGCCACGCATGTGCCAGAAATGGACCACCGGCTACCAGGAGGGCTCGGTGAGCCGCAGTCCCGGGCCGCAGCCCCCACACCTGGCCCCGTCCTGCCCATAGCTCAACCCCGTCCGTCCCCCGCCGCTCTCCCCTCTTTGCATAGCTTGGAAGTTGACTTCCCTGGATGGGGTTCAAACATCTCCACATTTTTATCAGCTTTTTAAAGATGGAAGTTACAACTCTAAGGGATTGCAGAGCAGAGATCGAGCGGCTCCAGGGAAGGAAGTAATGTGGGGTGAAGGGGTTCGGTTTCAAAGGCGCCTCCCAGAACGCTGGAGGAAGCCCGCGCGGAGCACAGCGCCGGGTCCGTTACAGAGAGCCGGTCCCAGGGAGCAGTGAAAACGTCAGGGTGGAAGAGGAATTAGGGTGCCGGGACTTCACTGTGGAAGGAAATATTTAACTAAACACGTTATTCATTTTTCATTGACTCAAATGCCAGGGGCTTTAGCTCATAGTGTGGGCTTGACAAAAACATCCAGACCCAGCAAAGCTATGCAGTTAAACTTGCTTTTTTCTCATCTGTGATCTCAGGGAAAGAGTTCTGGTCCTTTGGGGTCTGGGCTGAGAGCAAATACTCCACCCTCTTTAGGGAGACTCTCCGCTCTCTTGCTCGAGAGGAAAAACGGAAAGGGCAACCGGGTAGAGCTCGCGGTCCTCTGGTTACGAGGACTCGGTGAGCCATGAATCCCCATCGGATCACCCCGTCCCCTGGGGTCGGCCGGGGGTCCTCGGGTCTGCGCCTCGCTTCTGACGGGGGCCTGCTCTTTCTGACACTTCCGTCAGGGTCTCTGTGAGCCGTTTAGACATGTCTTACTTCCTGCTCCTGACGGTGACATACAACAGGGATTTCTCCTTCTTAGTTGACGTGTTTCAAAATGTCGTAGCGACTGCACACCGTTTCCCTAATTGATCCGGAATGCAGACTAATTCCCATGCCCTGAACTTGTTCGTGTGTTCCAAATTTGGAAATTGTTTCGTACGTTTAAGACAAGCCCCGTTAGGATTGCAGTTTATAGTCGTGTTTAACAGAGAGACAGAAAAAAAAAAAGTAGGGGAAGACGATGAACTCTGACCTCGATGAACTCTGACTTCGTTATAAATGGTGTTTTTTTTTTAATTCTACAAACATTTCGGTGATAATCATGATAATGCTAACAAAAATAGACGCAAACATTATTGAGACATTCATGACTGGACAGGCACCGTAGTGAGTGTCTCACCTTCAAAACGCGTTGGATTTTCCGAATCAGCTGTGTGTAGCAGCACTCACGCCCGTTCGCAGAGGCACGCCAAAGTGGCTTCCTCAGCAGGACACAGGCCATAAGAGGGGGACCCCGGGGCCAGGTTCTTTTGGGTCATATTCATGGTAATCTAAGTCACTCGTGGATACAGAATTTATGGGCAACCAGAGGAAATCTCTTACGCAATGATGATGCCACAGCTTTGACCCCAGGACCAGCCTCCCAAAACCTTCCAGCTGAGTGAAAAGTAAAAGCACCAGTACCCGATGTCTTTTTGTTAAATTTTTCATCTGAGTTGGATAAGCAGGTACGTACTAAGCAAGTACATGGTACGTACAATGGATTATTATGCAGCACCAAATTTCCTCTTCCTACACATCCATCAGAGAGACCAAGGCCTAGTCCAGACACCTGGGACATTACTGGCATCCGTATCCCACTGGCCAGAAGCTCTTCACATGCCCGCGCCCTGCAGGCCGGGAAGTGTAATCCTTCACGGGGCAGCCACGTACGCGTGGGCTGAAGCCCTGGCGTTCAATTACCAGAGGCAAAGGGAAAGTAAATACTGACGGCAACTAGCTGTGTCCGCCATGCTGTGTCCCCAGCGTCCCTTCCAGTCTCCAGGACGTAAGTCCCAAATAAACTCACCAGATAAGAACCCCAGCCGTCATTCCAAACTTCCAGAAATCCCAGCCTTAAATGTGAACCCTCTCTTCTCAGCATAGGTAAGGCGAGCGTTGGTATCTCCATTTACAGTTGAGGGTATAATAGTCATGGTCCTCGACTTCCTTATCAGAAAGATCTCAGTCTTTTTTTTTTTTTTTTTTACTTTTTTAATGTTTGTTTATTTTTGAGAGAGAGAGAAAGAAAGACAGAATGTGAGCAGGGAAGGGGCAGAGAGAGAGGGAGACACAGAATCTGAAACAGGCTTCAGGCTCTGAGCTGTCAGCACAGAGCCCGACGCGGGGCTTGAACCCACAAACCGTGAGATCATGACCTGAGCCGAAGTCGGACACTTAACCGACTGAGCCACCCAGGCGCACCTCATCCAGGGCAATACTATAGCCATCCTTCTTCCTACGGAGGAATTTTACATATAGACATAGATGCTCTCCCCCAGGAAGTAGAGCTTAACCCCACCCTTGAGTGTGAGCTCATCCAGGTGCCTTGCTTCCAAAGAACAGCATTGGCAGGGAGCCAGCAGGAGCCTGACGGTGGAGAAGCCTGGCAGATACCATGTTAACCGGCGGAAGGAAGTGAATGTCCCCAGGGATGTGTCACATGGACATGCTTCCCTGCCTGAGATGCCGAATGAGGGAAAGGAGCCTCATCTCTGTGGTATGCTTCCCCGCACCCACGCCTCGGTCTGACCATGATAAAAAACCCAGGTCGACAGATGGGATCCAAGTTGAAGGACATTCTGCAAAATCTCCAGCCAGTCTTCTTCGACACGGTCAAGGTTGGGAAAATCAAGGAACATCTGAGGAATTGTCGCGGCTCAGCCGGGGCTAAGGACACACCGAGCCTGGATGTGGGGTGGGCTCCTGCGTGACATCCACAGCCTGGGGTCCCGGTGACAGCGCTCGCCTCTGCCGACTTTCTACTTTGGGACACGTGCCGTCATTACGGAGGATCGAGGCATTCAGGGAAACTGGGCGCAGGGTGAACAGCACACCCTGTACTGTCTTGACAACCCTTCTGTGACTCTAAAATTATCCCCAAACAAAACATCTGTTAGAATTGAAAATACACAGCATCTCCGACAGTTAGGGGCCAGACGACCCCGTCCTGGCCGGCGATGTGAACAGATGATTGTCCACAGAGTGGGTTCCCGGGAGGGCGTGTGTGTGTGCGTGTGTGTGCACATGTGGGCACACAAGTGCACGCACATGGGTATGTGGACACGTGCGTATGCATGTGTGCACATGTGCACGTGTGTGTGTGCATGCGTGTCTAATAGAGTCTTGGCACACAGCCCCTTCCCTTGCTCTCGCCAGCTCCATGCCTGAGGTGCAGGCTTCCTCGTGAGCTGGAAGGAGACCCGATTCTTTGCACGTCCCCTCCCTTAGCGGCCGCGGCGCGCTGGACGGCCCAGCCTAGGAACCCTCATCGCACGAGAGCGTCAGGCTCCAGGGCTTGGCCTCATTCGCTCGAGCACATGGTCAGCTTCCTGGGCAGCTGAGCCCACCCCTGATTTATCCTAGGTGGAGCCCCAGGAAGTTGCTGGTGTGTGCTTGTTTTGACGCAGAAAGGTGGCAGTTTCACAGAGTTTGACCTTCCTCAGGTAACCTCGCTTCTAAATACTGTCAAACCATCTTCCCCAAATCTGAGTCACAAAGCGTAGGGAGCAGCCACTCTCCAATGCCTTTTACTAGGGCAAGGAGTCAGTCCCTTAGGAACCATAATAATAGGTTTCGTCTATTTATTTATTTAAATTTTTATTTATTTTTGAGAGAGAGAAAGAGAGGTCATGCATGCATGAGTTGGGGACAGGCAGAGAGAGAAAGAGAGAGACAGAATCAGAAGCAGGCTCTGCTCTGAGCTGTCAGCACAGAGCCTGACGTGGGGCTCGAACTCGTGAACTGCGAGGTTATAACCTGAGACGAAGCTGGACGCTCAAGAGACTGAGCCCCCCCAGGTGCCCCTTAATAATAGGTTTTAAGTATCGTGTTTTACCTGGTGCCCTTGATGCCTCAGGGGACTCTGTGAGAGACCCCTGACCTCTCAATGTTACCCCCATAAGACAGAAAACCACACTACTGGTGTGTAAAAGAAATACTTATCTTCCCAACCAAGTGACTCCTATGTCCATCCCCAAAGGCCCGAAGACAGAGACTCAAACACGTGCGTGTGGATATTCACAACAGCCAGAAAGTGGGAACAACTCAGAAGTATCCAGAAGGTGATGTACAGAAAAGCCAAACGCGGTCTGTCTGTGCGTACGCTGGGCTGTCACTGAGCACAGTCAGGAGTGACACCCTGACGCCGGCTACCACGCCACCACGGGCATGAAAACATCATGGCCGATGAAAGCAGCCTGGGAAAAAGCCACATGCATAGGATTCCTCGTACATGAAATGTCCAGTACAAGGAGATCCAGAGACAGAGCCGGTGGGCGGCTGCCAGGAGGGGACAATCGCCAACGAAGACCGTTTGCCATCAGGACATGAAAATATTTTGGAACTCGGGATAGAGGTGATGTTTTTGACGCACTGTTAATGCGCTGAATGCAGCCGACTTGTACTTTAAAATGATTCTGTTCCGTGAAGTTCACCCTTGATTTAAAAAACTTTTCCTCCGTGTTTTTAGATACATGATAGAAAACCAAACTCATCCTCTTACGAAACGACTTACGTTTGAGATCAAACGGAGTAAGACCCGCCAGCTCCGGTGCCGCGGTTAGCTCAGGCTGCATGGTGAAGCTCTCCAACGTGGCGAATTCAGACAGTGGCGTGTTTGTTTTGCTCCCAAATCCGTGCATCGTGCAGAGATCTGCAGGGACGGTCCGCAGCCGCCCCACACGGCGTCACCCAGGACGCCCCAAGGTGACCACCCGCGAGTCAACCCAGTCACCTGGCTCGCGGTGGATGTTGGCGGGGACCTCAGAGGGGCCTGGAGAGCAGGACGCCTTCTGCGGCTCTTCCACGCGGCTCTTTAACTTCCTCATGGCGCGGTGACCGGGTTCCATAGATGAGGCCCCCCAGAGGCCGGGTGGGCGCCACCTCACCTTCTGTGACTCCACAGCAAGGCTCACACCAGTCACGGCCAGGCAGGGTCTCGGTGGGAGGAGATCGGGGGCTGCGGTCGGCTGGCACGCGCGCCACGTTAGGGGCTGTGATTCTCTTAGTGCCACGGACTGAAGTGCCACGGACTAAGTCAGGAGAAGCCTCGGGAACAACCTGTAACTAGGAATCCAGCCGTGGTTTCTGGCTGATGACGGATCCAGCTTCTGGGTTGTCACCACAGGACCTGGAGTACCTTCTCTGCACGTGAAAACATGGATCACGTGGAAATATCCAGCCACTGAACCCCGGATTCGAACGTTGACCCCATCTGTCATCAGCTGCCTTCCATTTACTGCGGCGATGAGCACCCTGTGGGCTGGTTCTGGCCGGGAGGCTTCCGGTCGAAGCCACACACACACCACGGACTGACTGAAACATCAAACACATCTGTGCCCAATGATAACTTTTCTCTTCCCAAAAAGAGAGAAGAAAACAAATCTGTTCAAAGTTGTTTGGGTTAAATGCCAGCATTTTTGTCTTAGGGATGAAAGCCCCTTCGTGCTAAGGCCAGACTTCCTTAAAGCACCCCCTGTAGGGTCAGCTAGTAAATGTTTAGGGAGGAAAGAGGTCACCCAACTGCTCAGTCTCACCCCAAAACTCAGCATCCCCCCAAGGTGCCCTACAGGATGGGGTGGACTTACTCCTCCCCCGCGAGCCCCTGGTTTTCTGTGACCTCCCTGGTGGGGGTCCCACAAATCTCTGGGGAGCCCGGTGGGGAGAAGAGGTGCCGGACTGGGCGGTGCCACCGAGGGGGCCCCATCCGGGTCCCCACTTCCGTGTTCACGGCGCTCAGCGGTGTGCACGGCTCTGTCACATGCATCTCCGTCGTAGCGAGGACCGGGGGCCCGCTCGGCACGTTTGGTGGGAGGCGGGGTCAGGCAGAGCTCGGACCCCGGCCACCCTGGCCAGCCCTCCAATAGAAGCGCAGCGCTGTTTCTCGAGTCGGCCACCTAACCCACGACGAAGCCTGCGCTCCGAGGGGCACCCAGTGGCGCTCAGCCGGTCGGAGGTTTTTACCTTCCTGGTGTTGGCCCCACATCTTTACCGGAGACGCATTTTTCAGATCTGTGAGGGCAAAGCTCATGAGCTCTGAAAGGGCGCGGGGGGCAGGGGACGCCCGAGACGGGGTCCAGGCTCAGGCTCCGCACCGCCAACCCCCAGCAGCCAGAGAGGTCAGCAGCTCCCCACAAAAAGTAGGCTTTGTGCCCCTGGCTCTGGCGGGCGACGCTTCTGGAATGCAAAAGCAGCTGCCCGCCGGCCGGGGCCCACCCCGAGGCATGTCTCACCCTGGGGGTCCCTGTCACCTGCCCACGCGGGCCACCCTGTTCAGTCTCAGCGTCTGCTCCCTCCTTCCCTCCTCTCCGGCGGCTGGACGTAGCAGGAGCTGCCCTGATGCGCCNCAAAGTTGGTTTCCATATAACACCCAGTGCTCATCCCCACAAGTGCCCTCCCCCGTGCCCATCACCCCTCTCCCCCCTCCCCCATCTGCCCTCAGTTTGTTCTCAGCATTCAAGAGTCTCTCATGGTTTGCCTCCCTCCCTCTCCCCCACTATTTTAGACTGGAGGACACCTTCCGACTGAAAGTTCATAGCAGTGGTTCTTTTAACACCTGTCACAGGTCATTCCTCTGCCCTCCGGGGATTCCTGCTTCACTTTGCGTTACAAAGTCTCAGCAGGTTCCTACAAACACTGAGCACCTTGTCCGTTGCACACAAACAGGGTCCCAGGGTCATACCTGCCTCAGGACCTTGGCCCTGGCTGTCCCATTCTCTCTGCCTGGGAGTTCTTCCCCAGAAAGCCTCCCTCCACTGGCTCCTCAGACCTCGCTCAGACGCCCACCCTCCTGGAGGCCGTCCCCATTCCTGTGTGACATCTCACTGCCCCCAATCACTGGCCCTGCTCTATTTGCCTTCCTGGCACTTTCCGCCACTTGGTCCGGTGTGTGTTCTTCTATTTGGTGCTGGTCCCCCTCTGGTTCATTCACGGCTAGCCCAGGGCCTGGCGCACACGGGCCCCCAGTGACCCATGCCTTGTGGGCCCAGGGTCGGGGCTGGTCCTAGGTGACACAGGTGACCTCTGAGGTTAGGCCACAAAAGGCCTACGGCTTCTGCCCTGGGCTCTCAGGACAGCTGGAGCCCGGAGCCGCCTCGGAAATCCGGCTTCCTCGCGGCCGCCATGCTGGAGCGACTCGGCAGAGGGGCCCCGTGAAGACAGGGAGACGCCACCGCACCCAGTGCGGCCGTCTAGATGAGGCTCTGGCAGCGCGGGGCAGAGACCAGTGGACCCCGCGGGCCCCACAGACTCACAGGCGGGGGAAAGACCACCAACGTCGTAAGCCACTCAGCGTTAGAGTCGTTGCTTATGCGGTGGTGGGTGCCCGAACGCCTGCTGTGAAGGACTCAAATCCCACCCCAGGGCCGGCGTCAGGGGCCCACGCTGCCAGCGCGAGGGTCGGATGGATGGCGTGTGCACGTAGCCCATGTGCCGTCAACCTGCCCCGTGAAAGTGTGCAGCCACGTCCGCGCCACGTCAGCTCCGTGCACCTTACACACCTGGACGGGGCCAGAGGGGCTGGAGGCGCCGGGCGCGGGGAGGCCGTGGGCTGGAGGAGAAGGTGCGGGAACCAGGCCTTCACAAGCCGCTCTGCGATCCTCTGGGACCAGAGTTGGTAATTAAAATACAAGCGGACGCACATATTGTTCACATGGAGCGATGCTTTGCTCAAGGTCACGGCAAATTGAAATCACCTGGCAGAGGGGCCCTGGGAAGGCGCCTGTCCCCGGACAGCAGGCTGGGACTCCAGCTGCAGGCACGGGGACGAGGGGGTTCTTGCCTGGAAAGGAGACGGAAAAGCCAGGACTCCAAGCCAGAGTGAGAAGACACGCAAGCGTGGAGTGTCTGGGGACAGACAGTGACTTGATGTCTGGACAGGAGACTCCAGGGGAGAGGCAAGATCGAAAGAGGCCCAGAGGGCGCCGGGGGAGCCTGAGGAACTACTGCATCAGGGCTGGGGGTGGAAGAAGAGCCTGTGGTCCCAGTGGACGTTAGAATCAGGGGCCGATCCGTAGTGACGACGCCGGGAAGCGACTGCAGGGATGAGTGGCTCTGGCCGAGCGGAGGCGAAGGCCCAGACCCACAGGAGAACCCCAAGGTCAGGGGTTTGGGTGGGTTTCCCACGAGGCCGCCCACCGCTCCCAGGATGGACCGTGCTGGAAGACTACGTGCAAATGCAGCCAAGCCTTGTTTCCAGGTGTGCGGCAGCCACCTGTCTCCTCCACAAACGGGTCCTCAAAGTGCACTGTGGCGGTGACGGGCGGGTTCTGTAAGTGGGGGGAAGGGGGGTGTTTAGGTTCCGGAAGTTTAGCCACCATGAAGCTTTACTCTTGCCGGGTTCTCGATGCCACGGGGCGGCCGGGGGCACAGGCTTTGTGCGAGCAAGTGGCCAGGATCAGTTCTGTCCCCCTTCCTGGCCCTGCAGCTTCATAAGCTCCCAGAAGCCCCCGTGCCCTCCGCGTCCCCCCTTGAAGTAAGAGAATAAGAATACCCGCAGCGTGCGGCGGTCACGAGGGCTAGGAGAGGACGTGTCACAAAAATGCCCTTCCGGGTAGATTTCTGTTCCCGCCTGTGCCACACGCACGATGAGAAACATGCCTTACACCTCACCCCAGTATAACCAGAACCACACTCTTCCACTTCTGACGTGGTCTGGCTTTTTCTATTCTCTTCCCGTCTTGTTTATTCTATTCTATTTCATTAAAACACACACACACACACGCTGCTTATGAGTCATTCCATTGATTTGACAATCCGTCAGCCATCAGTGTTCCAGCACTGTGTTCCCCAAAGTTCCTGATAAGAGTCACTTTTCCCTAAATTCACATTTCCAGGCAGAGGGTCTGTTCTTCCCAGGTCGGCAGGGAGGAGCGGGTGGCTGGTGACACCCCAAATCCGGACAAAGCGGATGAAAGGTGACAGCCCTACAGAGCGGTTGCTTTGTGTCATGGCCTTTTCTCATTCACTCAGTTAATAAATACAGATATTTTCTACGCTAAAGAAATGGACACGCCGAGGACCCCCGTTCTTGGAAGTCTAATTTAGCAAGTGACCTTGAACTAGTGAGCTAGCGATTCTCAGCTTTCCAGCCGGCGGGGCCACCCCCAGGGTCAGAACTCAGTCACACCCTGGACGGATCGTTCACAAGACAAGAGGGAAAGCATTTAGGGGTCTGGAACATGCAGGTTCTGACCGTGCAGGGGGTCAGGGGATGCCTCCAGCCCAGGGGCCCCGGAGGCATCAGGGCGTTAGGGCCTGGCTGAGCAGAGGAAGCCCCTGGGGGCTTTGAGACCCCGCCCCACACGAACCGTACGAGTCTCTGGGAGTCCAAAGGCATCACGCTCTGCAGTTGGCTCTAACATGCTTGAGTCGGGCCCCGCGTGGCTACGGCAATGGGCACAAACGCATCCAGGGAATGTGTTTTGAATCCCGCCCGCCCTGGCCGCGGGGCCTTGGGTGGGTCCCTATGCTCTGTGAGCCTCGGTTTCCTCGTGGCTAACGCGGCGGCATGTGGGTCCTGGGGTCCTGACTGGAGTTCAGACTCGGTCCCCGTGGCCCATGGAGCTCAGGCTGCAGAGAGACAGAAGCCAGTGAAACAAGAGGGCCCCGTGTGGCCGGGCCACAGCCTGGGCGGGGCCGTGGGGAGAGGGTCCCTGTCCCCCAGCACCCTCCCAGGCTCGTCCCGGCTCTGCCACGCCCCCATCTCTGGCCGTCCCAGCGCCCTCCTGCCCAGGAAGGAAAAGGGTCTGTTGTTGGACCATTAGTTCCTTGCTAACTTTGGATTCAGAAGACTGAGTTTCAAACTCCAGCCCAGCTGTGTGACTTGGGAAAGTAACTTAACCTCTCTCGGCTCCCTTCTCCATCCACATCGAATAGGAATGAGAAGACACAAAAGTCATCGTGAGGATTAAAGGAACATTCTACACACGCAATACACAGGGTCAGAGGTGCGCCGGGCTTTAGTGACACAGGATGATGGGCGGGCCGGATGGACAAGCCGGAACAACCGTTTCACCTTTTGAGGAAAAACCGCTAACTGCTCTCGTGGGAGTCTGTGTCCAGCTGCGGCCGGACCGCCTCCTGGCCCCCGTCTCCGTGGGAAGGGCTGCCCTCTCGAGCAACGAATCCCGACAACGGCACTCAGGGCTGTCGGTGCCGACATGGGCTCCCGGCCTCCGGGAAGTCAGGCTTAATCCAGTCCGACCGGACCCGGGGTGTTTTCCCGAGTGCTGGGGACTGTCTAGACGTGGCCTGGCCGTGTCCGAGCATGTGAAACGGGGCTGTGGGCCGAGCGCTTGGCGCCAGGACGGCAAGGATGACGAGGTGCTGAAATCTCCCTGAGGGCGTCGTATCAGATGGTCCCGCTGCCAGTTCTGGGCTCTGGGCTCCGAGCTCGGCGAGCGCATCCTCAGCAACCGATGGAGAGATAAGGCGGCGGACGGGACGTGGGACAGGGAGGCATCCCTCCCCGAGCGAGCGAGCGTGGGAAACGGGAGGGCCCCAGTTACGTGCATGTCACTGCTCTGGGGGTGAGACCAACAGCCTAGTAATGAAGAGTGGGACGCTGGTGTCACGTGTAATGTGTGTGGACCTGACTTACATCCTGACTTGAATAGATGATGGCTGGGTGGGGACAATAGATGATAGGTAGGCAGATAGGTAGATAGGTAGGTAGATGATAGATACGAATGGGTAGATAGATAATATCAATATATTGGATGGATGAGTGAATGGATGTATAGATAGAGATGACTGGGTGGATAGATAGGTAACATCCATATATCGATGGATGGATGGGTGGATGGGTGGATGGGTGGGTGGGTGGACAGGCAGACAAAACAGGTAGATAGTGTGTGGATGAAGATAATGGATGATAGATGATGTAGATACAGTCATGATGATGTAGATAGATACAGATGAGGCAATTGGAAAATTTTTAGCAGTAACTGGACATTTTGTTATTTTGAAGGGTTACTGTTTATTCTTAGGTGTCCAGAGAGTAGACGCAGATGGGGCCCAGCCAGCCAGTGTCCTTCAGGGAGTTAAGGGGCACGTGCTGAGAAGAGAAGCTTCCACTTAACTCTTGCAAATCTAGGATCTGAACAAATTAGCAGGAAGAAAGCAGATCAGCTCAGGTCGTCATCTGCTGCAGGCTGGCGCCCTGCCGGGCACTCACCTCGGTGTCAGGGAATAAAGACCAACGGCCTCGGGTCCCAGCGTCCAGCACGGAACCCACCGGCCACGGGCAGCTATTCAAATTAGAATCATTACAACCGGATGAAAATAAACATCATCTCCTCAGTCACACCAGCCACATTTCGAGTGCCCCAATAGCCACATGTGGTGGCCACACGGGATGGTGCAGTTCTAGAACATTCCATGGCTGCAGAGAGTTCTCCTGGACGGCACTGTTGTGAGGAGTGAAGGTCTGAGAACAGATGCAGCTGGTATCAGGGCGAGGAGCCAAGGGGTGTCGCAAGGCCTCACGAGTGAGGCTGATGGCGCCATGCCTGCTGCGGGGCGGGGGGGACCCCGCCTGGTCTATGGGGAGCTGCCCCTGTCTCCGTTCCCCTCTGGGAGCCCGGGGACAGTCCCCATGCTCCCAGAGCCGACCTCTAGTGTGGAGAGTGTGGCACTAACCGGCTACTCTGTTTGAATCTTGGTAAGCAGCCCACCAGCCCGTCACTGGTGACAAGCTCCCGAGTGAGTCACTCGCTACGTCACGGGGTGGGGAGGGTGGCGGTGGCTCCGGGTCCGCGTCTGATACTCCCGCTGCGGTGCAGTGTCTGTGCGTGTCCTGTCGCGCCTCCCCAGACGCCCGGCTCGCCGTGCCCAGCACGCCAAGCCGGCTGTGTCCCCGCTCTCCCTGCGGTCGGTGACAGCCACAAACCCAGTTACGGCTCCCCTCTAACCACTCAAGGTGCTTCCACCCGTCTGGCCAGACCGGAGCCCCGACCCCCCAACTGTCTGCTGGCTCTGCTGACCCCCGTTCCCAAACGGATGTGACTAAACCATACCATGTCGATGTTTCGGTATTTGCCGGTGACAGAAGGAAACCAGGGACGGCCCACTCCAAATGGGCCATGTGACTCTGGCGCAGAAATGGCATGTCCGGGGGCGGAGGACGGCGCCTCTCTGGGGGAGGGCAGTGTGTTTGCCCGGCGGGGACTCAGTGCCCACATCTCAGGTCTCAGATGATCCTCGGATCTTGTCATGTTCAGAGGCTAGAACCCCGAGAGGAAAATGAGACACACCCTTAAATCCCACCACACACATTTTCCGCCTGTGCTTCCAGGTTTTCTCTCTTACAAATAGAAATTCGTGAACACGAGTGTGGGTATGTACGTTTGTATGTTCTCTTATGTACATAATTATGAAAATGCTCTTGGGAACCCTCCCCCCACTTAATGTATCATAGTAACTTCTTGGCGTCAGTAAAGGTAACAGCAATACCATCCCTTTAATGGCTCTGCGGTATCCATTATACGCTCGCGTCCTATTTATTAACCACTTGTATCCTTTAAGAGTGGTTTGGCTAAAGCAGAAAACTCACAACAGTGGCTTTTAAAAAATCAGATTTGGAGCTTCTGGGTGGCTCAGTCATTTAAGCGTCCAAGGCCTGATTTCTGCTCTGGTCGTGAGCTCACATTTTGTGGGATCGAGCCTCCAGTCGGGCTCTGTGCTGACAGCACGGAGCCTGCTTGGGATTCTCTCTCTCTCTCCCCCTGGTCTCTCGGCCTCTCCCCAGTCTCTTTCTCAACATTAATAAATAAACTTCAAATAAATAAATAAATAATCAGGTTCATTTTCTCACAAGACCGAAGTCCAGGAGAGGCAGTGTGGTCAGTGGTCCAGCACTGTTGGCAGACAGATCCCATGTCTCTGTGGTTTTTCCTCCCGTGCCTCATGACACAGAGTGACTGCAGCAGCTCCAGACATCATATCCACATTCAAGATGAAAAGAAGGGGAAAGGGGGAAATTTAGGGAAGACCAGAAAAGCACCCCACCAATCTCTCCAGAAGACTCTGGTTTTCACGTCTTGTGCCGGGATGGGCTCACCGAGCCTCCCGTGACCGCAAGGGCAGCTGCTAAAGCCTATAGGACCTGCGGCCTTGACAGTGAGAGATGGGAAGGGGGCGAGGAACCCCACACAGAGTCCTGCACGCCTCAGCGGGGCATCCAGGGACCGTCCAGTTTTCGCCGAGACTCAAGCGGAAGGAGCGATGCATCCTGGGGCGTCCTCTTCCCGTGCGGAGGCCGGCGCTGCAGGGGGATGACCAGAAGTGCCCCTTGAGAACCCAGCTGGGAACACACCCCGGCCCTGGGATGGGGGATCACAGCCCCCGCGGGAAGCCGGGGCCGGGAGTCAAGGCAGAATGCGGACACATGGGCTAAGGGAGGCGTAGGGCTTGGGTGGGGAGAGAGAGACATCAAGACGGCGGGAGCACAGGTGTGGAGGGAGGGTCTCAAGGGGCCTCCTGAGACTAAAGCTGGGGAAGGTCAGGATGGCCCTTTTCCCTGGTGTGGGGGAGAACAATATGGCGGCTCCAAAAGCCACATGGGCAGCTTGTCGCCGTCCAGGGAGAGAAGATGCTTCCTTTACGGCTCTGCCATTTTGGAATGAGACTGTTCGTCTGAAGAGTTAAACTGGAAGGGGCACCGCCGAGTTTTGGCTGGCCCGGCCCTCCGCTACCCTGCCCACACGTGGACGCTGGGCGAGGCTGAGCACGTCAGCCCGTGTGCTGTGGGTGGGAGACTGGGATTATCCGCGAGACCCAGAGATGGCAGAGGTGACCCGAGTTACCGCAGGCTCCAGAGTGGCAGCTCGTGGTTATTTGTTTCGTGATGACAGTTAGGCGCGGCCTGGAGTTTCATTTAAAACCAAAAAAAAACAAAAAACAGGGCCGCCTGGGGGGCTCAGTCGGTTACGCGTCCGACTTCGGCTCAGGTCACGATCTCGCGGTCCGTGGGTTCGAGCCCCGCGTCGGGCTCTGTGCTGACAGCTCGGAGCCTGGAGCTGCTTCCAGTTCTGTGTGTGTGTCTCTCCCTGCCCCTCCCCTGCTTGCTCTCGCACTCTCTCTCTCTCTCTCAAAAATAAATAATAAACATTTAAAAAATTCTTTACAACCCAGCCGTGAATGTAGGCAGCTGCAACACGTCACGTGGTACACGGTAGGCTGTGGCATAAGGAAATCCACGTGGTAGCGCCCACTGACGGACACAAGCTTTGGGAAGGGCATGACCGTTACATCCAGTAAGTAATTTTTAAGGAAGCACCTATTCCCCAACTTAAAATTCTTCTTCAGGAAATGTATCCTGAGAAACGCTCTCATTAAGAAGCCGAAATAACCCCACCAGGATTTTCACCGTGGCGCCATTTGTCACAGCAAATCGTTGGAAACAACCCACATGTTCACCGATAGGGGACTGGTTTAAGAAAACTAAGACCCAAAAGAAAAACCTACAGTCGTTAAAGATTAAAAGAGCCACATGTATAAGCATGGAGAATGCCCAAAGCCTATCATTAAGTGAAAAAGAAGGAATAAAACAGAAAGTGCTGTCCATTCTCATGTTTTATTAAAAAGAAATAAAAACAACATATGCTGGGCATTCGTGTAAATAGGGTCCAAAGTCTCTTAATGTGGTGACGCTAAAAGCAGGACTCGACGCTCCCTACATTATAAACATAATATTATTTTTAAAACTTTAATAACTATGTTGCTTGTTTATTTAAGAACATGTTTAAATACAGTGTAAGTGGGCAAAAAATAATTAGCATAAAATTACAGCTGCAAATCCTGGAAATGAACATTTTAAGAAGTAAAATCTGCTGTACGTCCGTAATGCTTGAACTTTTGCAAATCCATATTAATTTTGCTATTGGGGTGGAGGGAGTATTATAAATAAACTGCCAAAATGGTGTTTTTTTTTTTAACTCAGCTGCTAATTCTATGTAAAACTTTGGAGAGTTTGTTTTCTTATTATTAAAAAGTTTATTTTACTATTATTCTCCTGGATAAAGATTTCCTCTCCGCTAACAATAAGGCATAGCAAATATTTGCCTTCTCTTCACTTTGTAGAGAGCAAAAAGAACATCCCAAATACCTTCTCTAAGTGCTTTGAATCCAGTTTAAGTAAAGAGGTGCACCGAGTATTCCCAGAGGCAATAACCTATGTGCTGCGTTGCTTTCTAATTATATCTTGGGAAAAACGGTTAAGCAGCTCTGGGAGGAGCCCCCTGGGCCCCAGGGGGACGCCTTCCTGCCGCGTCCTCACAGGGCGGAAGGGGCCACAGCCCTGTGGGGTCTCCTTCACAAAAGCAGTCATCGCATTCGTGATTGTTCCATCCTTACCATGGCATCACCTCCCCGAAGGCCCCAGAGCCTTAATACCATCCCTTCGAGACTTGGGATTTCAATGTGTGACTTTAGGGGATACAACATTCACACCATAACCCCTTCTTCTACCTCTGCGCTCGTCTCTTGGCTCTACTATCAGGCAGAAACTGCCCTCATGGAGGCAGGATGGCTGCCTGAGCTCCTGCCTTGCATCCCATCTCCTTAAGCTCCCCAGACAAACAGAGAAATTCCTTTCCCAGTGGTCATGGACTGCTTTGACTTAAATGGGTTCATATCCATCCCTGACCCCAGCCCTCTGGTAGGAGGCGTGTGAGATAAGCATCCCATTGCCCAGCCTGAATCCCCGGGGCCACTTCTGGACACAAACATAAGGCACCCGAGCCAGAACGAAAGGACTGAGTGTGGGGGAGGGAAGGCGCCCGTGGAAATTCACAGCGCTGTTGCCAGGAGACGGGAGTACAGAGGCTGTGCGGGCAAAGCCACCCCAGGGCCCCACCACGCGCACCCCCTCCGACCTCGGGGCACACGTTCACCCTGCGGTGGTGTTAGAAGCGTTTGCTGGGTATTGATCAGGAGCGGTCAACACTATTTCCACCTCCTGCACCGCAGGGCTGGAAGACAGAGCTGCGATTCTCCCGGCTCTCGGCCTCCAGAGCTCTGTCTGCCGAATGTGTGCCACCAATGGGAAGCTCTCTTGTGACCTTTGGGAGACAGAAGCCACGCCTGCTTCGCTGGAAGCCTCAGAGGGTCCGTGGGCATTGGCACATGTAAGTTTCCGTGACTGTCCCCGTGTTCCCTTGCCAGCCACCGGCTCAGGGCAGCGCTGTGAGCCGTGGTTTCTACAGTTTTCTGACCTCTGGGCGACAGCACCAGCTTGCTGAGTCTTTGAATTGCACTCAGGGTAACAGACCAGAAGGCTGGGCCCAGCCTGTCCTGATGCCGCTCACCCCAGGGTTTCCGGAGGCTTTGAAAATACCCAATTCCCTACACTGCGTTCCCTTCCTTTGAAATACCTGGGGTGGCTTGTTTTCCTAACTGGATTCCGACTGGAACATTGCACTTGGGTAGAAGATTTTAAGAAGCCCTAATCTATCCCAAGTNGGGGGGGGGAGGGGGAGGCCCATGGGAGGGGGGGACAACATGCTGTTTGCCAGCTTGCAACTTTCTAAGTACCATGCCCCTAGCCACAGGTAGCCACTTACCTATCAGTGAGTTACACTGTATCGATTTTAAAACTCAAATGTATCCATTCAAAAACTCAATTCCTCCCTTGCATGTGGCCACTTACCTTTCAGTGAGTTACATTGTATCGATTTTAAAACTCAATTCCTCAGTTGCTCTCCGCTGTGGCCCTCAACTGCCAAATGGGAGAGCACGCACATGCAGTACTTAAGAACATTTCCATTATCATGGACTGTTCTCCTGAACAGTGCTGTTCCAGGTAATCCTAGCATAAATCTCTGCCCCTGATGACATTAATTTTTCTTCTTAAATAGTAGCATGAGAAAGATAACTTAGTTCAGACCATTTGTGTTACAAATGAAGAAACAGAGACCAGATTCAAATAGTGGCTCAAGGTCACCGGGGACTCGGTGAGTCCAAATCCTATTTCCCTTCTCTGATTTGAGCCTCAAATTTGAGTCTGATTTGTCTTTCTGATCAAAAATGTGGATGTTCATGGGACACCTCGCTGGCTCAGTTGATGGAGTGTGCCAGCCCCACATTGGGTGTAGAGATTACTTAAAGTCTTAGGGGTGCCTCGGTGGCTCAGTGGGTTAAGTATCCAACTTCGGCTCAGGTTCGTGAGTTTGAGCCCCACATTGGCCTCTGGGCTGACAGCTCTGAGCTCGGAGCCTGGAGCCTGCTTCAGATTCTGTGTCTCCCTCTCTTTCTTCCCTCCCCTGCTCTCTCTCTCCCACTTTCTCTCTCAAAAATAAATAACCATTAAAAAAATAAATTTATTTTTAAAATAATCTTTAAAAAATTTTACCGTGTACATTCATGTCAATACAACACTAATCTTAAGAAGAGGGGAAAAGGGGAAAAAAGCAGGCAGACATTCTTAAAAATAACCCATTAGCATTGATTTTTGCAATGGATTCAGCCACCGCTTTTCATATAATATGGTGCTAGTTGTTTTGTTTTGGTTTTTTAATTCCCAAATTAGACCATGTTTTGCACTGGATTCAGATCCCAAGATTCTAAATGGAACGTTAAGAGTGACCTGTGTTGACTTGTTCTCAAAGAGCCGGGGAATCACAGCCAACGTTCATTCTGTGAATCACAGAACGTCTGTTTTCTACAAGTTGGTCACTTGGGGGATAATATCCCTTTCGGATAAAAAGGACTTAACTGGGAGAATTTTTCCCAATCACTGTGGGAACGAGTTTTCTTGCAAAGAGCCACAAGGATTTTTGAGGCCAGACTGGCTATTTCTCAGGAAATGCTTCCTCCTCCTCTCTTCCTGGAAAGAACGCGCCGGCTCTGCGCCCCTGGGCGTCCAGGGGACACCCGACTTGGAGGTGGTGAAGAATCATCGAGAGACGCCGTGTCTGTGGCCTCTGAGATGAAAGTTGCAGAACGAGAGAGGACACGGAACAAATGTGCTTTTCTTCAACACGAGATTTCCTCCCCCCAGACGGCATCAGACTGTCGGAAGCCGGGCACCGTTCCAAAGGTTAGAGACGGGGCCAAAACATATCATTTTAGCTTCCTCGGATGGCCGCTTCTGTCTCTGAAATGTTAAATCCCGTCTCCCCACAGCTGCGAGAGTCCATCCCTCAAGTGCAGCCCGGCCGGGAAGCTCTTGGCTCTTCGGTCTCTGGACGCGGGGGACTGAGAGATGAAAACGACCGTCAGGTAGGTGCCCCCGGCCGTGCTGCTGCCCATGGCCTCCTCGGGAAGGCCTTGCCTCCACAGACCCACCGACTGTGGCCCCAGCGTCCCCGAGGGGGAAGTGAGGCGGTGGAGGGCTGCTCGCACGCGCCCGCTCGGCCCCGAAGTGAGGCGGTGGGAGCATCAGGCGCAGAGGAGCCCCTGGGCCCCCGGTATCAGCCCCCGCTGCAGTCCGGTCCGGTATTTTAGGATTTGCTCTCTGACTTGCACAGCAAACCTGCAAACCCTGCCTGCCTCTCGCCGACACAGGAAGGTCTAGGTGCCTGCTCGGCCAGAGGGAGCGGAAACATAGCAGAAGGGCGCTGACCTGGGGGGCGTGGGGGAACTAAGCATACACTTCCTCCGGCCTCTGGAGTCGAGGGGCTTCCTGGCCGGGCTTGGAGGCCACCTGTAGTGAGGCAGGGGCTGCCGGTGCCCCGCCCGTGAGCCCTCACCCTGTCCAAAGAGCAACCCTCTCACCCCAGAGCAGCCCGCAGCCAATAGTGAATTAGAATCAGAGGGTAAATACCCCAGTGTCCTCGCCCGGTGTGTGGGGTAACTCCGAGGTGTGTTCTAGAATCTCTGAAGGCCCCCATTGTTGCTGAATTCAGTGCCCTTGGAAGTCACCTCCTCACGAATGCACATCTGTTACCCCTGTCCCTTCCTCGCCCCTCTTCCCCACTCCCCTACCAGGCTTCCTGGGGCCACGCCCAGGTAAACTCCTTGCACCCAATCCTTGCCTCAGGCTCTGCTTCTGGGGAATCTAAGTTCAGACATATATCCTATGATTGAAGGGATGGTGGGACAGTTCTGTCTTCCGTACAATATCTGCTGTCATAGTGTCATAGGCCTATCACTTGTTACTTAATCACGTCACTAGAATCGTGCCTATGGGGCTTCAAGATTGAGGTCTGGTGATTCACTCTGGCAATCGCACTTCTGGGTACACCCAAAAGAGTTGCAAGCAGGGTCTCAAAGAGATATTCGCACACCCATGTTCATAGCAGCACTATTCACAATAGCCAAAAGGCAGAGGAACGCAGCGTCCGTTGAGAGATGAGTGGATAAGCAAAATGTGGTCTTTCCTTACAACGGGGTATCATTTAGCCCTAAAGAGGAAGGGGATTCTGTCACCTGCTACAAGATGGGTGAACCTTGAGGACATTATGTTGAGTGAAAGAAGCCAGAAGACAAACATCACATATGGTTCCACTAATGTGAAATCCCTACAGACAGAGAGCAGATGGTGGGTGCGGGGGGCTGGGGTGGAGAGAAGGGGGGTTGGTGTTTAGCGGGGACAGAGTTTCTGTTTGGGGTGATGGGAAAGTTCTGGAGATGGATGGAGGGGATGGTTGAGCAGTAGCATGAATGTATTAGTGCCACTGAATGGGAAAGACGGGGCACCAGGGGGCTCAGCCAGTGAAGCGTCCGACTTCGGCTCAGGTCATGATCTCACGGTTCGTGGGTTCGAGCCCCGCGTCGGGCTCTGTGCTGACAGCCTGCTTGGGATTCTCTCTCTCCCTCTCTCTCTCTGCTCCTTCCCTGCTCACGTTCTCTCTCTTCCAAAAATAAACTTTAAAAAATAAAATAATAAAATTACTAAAAGCCTAAGAAATTAAGACTGAGGTCTGGAAATGAGCAAACCAGAGGGAGACATCACATCTGCACTAGGAATATGGTGGCGAGTTTTGTCCCGGGAACGGGTCACCACGGCACAGGCCCTGGGTGGCATCTGGGGCCCCCTCTACTTCCTCGCCCCAGACACCCATTACGACCCCCCACCCATCCCCTGCTCGCCTACATCCCACCCGCTCTGGACGCCTCGAGAGACCCGCGCTGCTGTGGGGTCTGCTGAGCCCAGCGAGGCCCGCCCTCCAGNCCGGCCCAGGCTTCCCCACGTGTCCCCAGAGCCCAAGGCCGAGGCCCCTGCGTCTTGGAGATTCCAGTGTGACTCCAGCAGCCCAGCCACGCAGGCCGTCTGCACGGGCGCCGACGTGCTCACACCCACCCTGCGCCCTCAGCCGCCGGACCCTCCTCTCAACTGACCCACCTGCACTGGACAAGACTCCCTTTCTAAGAAACTCCATGTCCGTCGTACCCGTGGAAAGCCCAGAGTGGAGCCGTCAAAAGAAGGCGTAACCGTGGGAGTAAAAGCCACGAGGACCCAACAGTGTGTCCCGGCCCTAACCGGACACGCCGAACCCCCACCGAGGGCTCTGCGCCGGGGCTTGTCTGTCTTCGCCGCACGTGGGGGTGGGGAGTGTCGAGAGAGCGGTGAAGACAGAGGGGCCACTCGGCAGGCGTCCTCTCCCAGGGCCGGGCTGGCGGCGAGAGGGGACGGGAAACGACGCTCTGCGTTGCCCACTCACGCGCACTCAGCATGAGGCCTGACGTCCACCTGAGCCGCCTCCGGAAGTCCCCGTAGAGCGAGGCTCGCGGCTCGGAAGACGCCGAGCAACGGCACGGCTGCTGCGGCACCCCCGGGTCCCCGGGGCGCCGCCGCCCGGCCAGAACACAGGGAAATCGACCCCTGTGGCCTCGCGAGGCTCGTCCCCGGGGCCCCCGACGCATGGCAGGAACTGAGTCAGCTCTCTTCCGTCCCACGGTGGCTCAGCTGCCTCGTCCCGGGCACGGCTCTACCATCCGAGTAGACACAACAAACTTTTAATAACTCTACACAACTCTAAACCAAAAGTATATTTTTACTCCTGTGAGTCAGCCATTTATTTGTCAATAGAGGCCAGTAAAGGAAAAGGCCCAGGAGCCAATTATAAACAGACCGTAGCCCCTGGAGGCATCTCCGGAGACGTCTAGAAATGCTCTTGTCACTGAAAACCACGCGCGGGAACAGAAAGGCCGGGACGGCCGTCCGGCATGGCCGTGCTGGGGGTACCAAGGGCTGAGGGGCGCTCAGCGGCGGGCGGGCCAGTGACCCAGCGCACGGGCCTCAGGAACGTCCATGTCCCGTGTCCCAGCTGCACCCCTTCCGAACCAAGGGGACCGAGCAATTTGCTCCACCGACCCTCAGCTTTGCCCTTTGCAAGGAGGGCATGGTGGTGCCCGCCTCGAGGGGGTTGGGGGGCCTGGAGGAGTTCCAGGACAGCACGGGGTGTGCGTGTGTCGTCGCGAGGGCGTGCCGGGGCCCCCGTGCGGCGGGGGAGGAGCAGGAGCGTGTGTGCAGGAAGAAATGGAGGCTCCTGCCTCCCGGGACCTGGCCTGGCAGAGCCACCAAGGCCACACAGGGCCCCCGGGGCCACCCTGGGGTCCTCTCCTGAGCACACAGCCAACAGAGAGGAGGGCCTACGTCCTTCAAAAGGATGTGTGCGAGCGCATGCTCTTAGCAACGGTACCCGTGACACGGCTGCACACAACCCGAACATGGGTTACAATACCACAGAAAAACAGGTTGTGGTTGATCCAGGCAGGGGAAGGGCCAGTGGTGTATTCACAAGGGGAAAGATGCGGGTTATCCGTGCAGGGGTAGAGAGTGCGGTGTGCTCACATGGGGAGACAGATGCGGGCTGTGCGTGCAGGGGAAGGGCCTGCGGTGTATTCTTATGGGGAAACAGATGCGGGCTATCCGTGCAGGGGTAGAGTGTGGTGTATTCACAAGGGGAAAGATGCGGGTTATCCGTGCAGGGGTAGAGAGTGCGGTGTGCTCACATGGGGAGACAGATGCGGGCTGTGCGTGCAGGGGAAGGGCCTGCGGTGTATTCTTATGGGGAAACAGATGCGGGCTATCCGTGCAGGGGTAGAGTGTGGTGTATTCACAAGGGGAAAGATGCGGGTTATCCGTGCAGGGGTAGAGAGTGCGGTGTGCTCACATGGGGAGACAGATGCGGGCTGTGCGTGCAGGGGAAGGGCCTGCGGTGTATTCTTATGGGGAAACAGATGCGGGCTATCCGTGCAGGGGTAGAGTGTGGTGTATTCACAAGGGGAAAGATGCGGGTTATCCGTGCAGGGGTAGAGAGTGCGGTGTGCTCACATGGGGAGACAGATGCGGGCTGTGCGTGCAGGGGAAGGGCCTGCGGTGTATTCTTATGGGGAAACAGATGCGGGCTATCCGTGCAGGGGTAGAGTGTGGTGTATTCACAAGGGGAAAGATGCGGGTTATCCGTGCAGGGGTAGAGAGTGCGGTGTGCTCACATGGGGAGACAGATGCGGGCTGTGCGTGCAGGGGAAGGGCCTGCGGTGTATTCTTATGGGGAAACAGATGCGGGCTATCCGTGCAGGGGTAGAGTGTGGTGTATTCACAAGGGGAAAGATGCGGGTTATCCGTGCAGGGGTAGAGAGTGCGGTGTGCTCACATGGGGAGACAGATGCGGGCTGTGCGTGCAGGGGAAGGGCCTGCGGTGTATTCTTATGGGGAAACAGATGCGGGCTATCCGTGCAGGGGTAGAGTGTGGTGTATTCACAAGGGGAAAGATGCGGGTTATCCGTGCAGGGGTAGAGAGTGCGGTGTGCTCACATGGGGAGACAGATGCGGGCTGTGCGTGCAGGGGAAGGGCCTGCGGTGTATTCTTATGGGGAAACAGATGCGGGCTATCCGTGCAGGGGTAGAGTGTGGTGTATTCACAAGGGGAAAGATGCGGGTTATCCGTGCAGGGGTAGAGAGTGCGGTGTGCTCACATGGGGAGACAGATGCGGGCTGTGCGTGCAGGGGAAGGGCCTGCGGTGTATTCTTATGGGGAAACAGATGCGGGCTATCCGTGCAGGGGTAGAGTGTGGTGTATTCACAAGGGGAAAGATGCGGGTTATCCGTGCAGGGGTAGAGAGTGCGGTGTGCTCACATGGGGAGACAGATGCGGGCTGTGCGTGCAGGGGAAGGGCCTGCGGTGTATTCTTATGGGGAAACAGATGCGGGCTATCCGTGCAGGGGTAGAGTGTGGTGTATTCACAAGGGGAAAGATGCGGGTTATCCGTGCAGGGGTAGAGAGTGCGGTGTGCTCACATGGGGAGACAGATGCGGGCTGTGCGTGCAGGGGAAGGGCCTGCGGTGTATTCTTATGGGGAAACAGATGCGGGCTATCCGTGCAGGGGTAGAGTGTGGTGTATTCACAAGGGGAAAGATGCGGGTTATCCGTGCAGGGGTAGAGAGTGCGGTGTGCTCACATGGGGAGACAGATGCGGGCTGTGCGTGCAGGGGAAGGGCCTGCGGTGTATTCTTATGGGGAAACAGATGCGGGCTATCCGTGCAGGGGTAGAGTGTGGTGTATTCACAAGGGGAAAGATGCGGGTTATCCGTGCAGGGGTAGAGAGTGCGGTGTGCTCACATGGGGAGACAGATGCGGGCTGTGCGTGCAGGGGAAGGGCCTGCGGTGTATTCTTATGGGGAAACAGATGCGGGCTATCCGTGCAGGGGTAGAGTGTGGTGTATTCACAAGGGGAAAGATGCGGGTTATCCGTGCAGGGGTAGAGAGTGCGGTGTGCTCACATGGGGAGACAGATGCGGGCTGTGCGTGCAGGGGAAGGGCCTGCGGTGTGCTCATACACAGAACACCACACTGCAGTGAACAAGAAACCCCTCTGCACACATCTGCATGGCTGAGTCACATCAAAACCCCTCTGCACACATCTGCATGGCTGAGTCACATCAAAACACAGAGAAGTGAAGCTGGACACACACTGTGTGATTCCAGAGCAAGGGAATGACAGTCACGAGTGAATAATGGCATTATGACAATAGTGGTGACTTCCGGGGTGGGTGTATTGACGAGGGAAGGGTTGGAAGAAACCTCGTGGGTGATGGAAATGGTCCATAGAATAACCTGAGAGGTGATGGTGCGTGCGCATGTGTAAAAGCTTATGTATTCGGTACCTACATATATATTCTAAAGAGTAGGATATAATCGCAGAAATGTCAAGACTGGAAAGCACCTAAGAGGCCACTCTGTGACTCAGGGATGGCAAATTCGACAGTCGCCAGCGGTCAGGAAGGTAGTAAGAGCCGTCAGGCGTAAGGCTATACACACCAGGCTGCTGGAATTGCTACCTCTAATAAGATCTCCTAGACACACCGAGTGTGCTTTGAAATATTGTCGAACCAGAGAAAACAGCCCACGCTTGCCTGGCCTGGGCCGCCGGTGACAAGTCTGTGTCCCCTGGGTAGTCCTTGGTCTGGCAGTCGGGAGACAAAGGGACCCGCCCACACTGGTACCGCTAAGCGATAGACAGCAGACCAAGAGAAGCAGCCGAGAGTGAACCTGTGTCAAGCACTGAAAGGGGCATCAGGCTGCGTGGCCGGACCTGGCCTGGGAAGTTCAAGTGTGTGGTCTGGCTCCTGGCTCCGTCGGAAAGCCCTGAGTCCCCAGGGAAGCCACGCAGCCTCCGTGCCTCGGTTTACGTCTCAAGTGGACGGCGGTTAAGGAGCGTCCCCCACTTGGGTACAGAAAGTCCAGCTCACTAACATTTTTGCCGTCCCCCACGAGGCCCCACTCAAGGCAGGTACTCAGCAAACGATGCTCGGTGAAATTAGTTACTCAGTCCTTCTTGGGCCACACCGAAGGGATGCTCTGAGAAAGAAATGATAAGTATGAAAACACTTGGCAAGGTCATCAAAATGCGGGGTTCTCGAGGGCACGGGGCACCCCAGGAGGCCGGATGCGAGGAAGGTTCCTGCAGCTTCCTGCTCCAAGGTGGGGCCGTCGCGAAGCAGTGAGGCCGGCCCAGGGTCTGCAAGTAACACTTTATGAGAAAGGCGGGGGATGGGGGGGAGGAAATTAATCACTGACGTGATATGGTATGAAATTTAGAAATTTTTGCTGTCAATTCGTGATCGGAGTGGTGTGCATATTTTAGGAACTCTTCCTTATGTTTTGGAGATGTTTGTCAAACTATTTAAGAATGAAATGACATGAGGTCCAGGATTCATTTCAAAATCCAGATTGGCACTGAGGAGAGGGTCATTGCTAAGTCCTGGGGTGGGGAGGGTTCTCTCTTCTCCTACATGTCTCAACCTTCCCTTCATAAAAAGTTTAAAATAATTCAGACTCCATCAGCTCTACTCCAGTTAAAAAATAATAATTCAGGGGCGCCTGGGTGGCTCAGTCAGTTAAGTGTCCGACTTGGGCTCAGGTCATGATCTCACGGTTCATGGGTTCGAGCCCCGCTATCAGCTCAGAGCCTGGAGCCCGCTTGGGATTCTGTGTCTCCCTCTCTCTCCGTGCCTGCCCCACACACACTCTGTCTCAAAAATAAACAAACATTAAAAATACATTTAAAATAAATAATAGTAATTCAGACTTTATAAACAGCTTAGGAGTCACTCCTAAGTGACATTCCGCTAAATGTGGGGACTGCGGAATGATTCCTCTGTCCCCGGGGAAGAGTCAAGGTGGGAGGCCAGCTGGGCTCTGTCATCCCCGCTGCTCCCCGGCCCGTGAGCGGCCCCCGACGCCAAGCCCAGGTCCTGCCTGGAGGAGGGGCACCTGACGGGTCTTCAGATGAGGGAGGCTTTGCCCACTTCACAGCCCGCTGAGAATTCACAGTCCCCAACTGTGAACCAAACAGGAACCTTTTTTCGGCTGGTGAGCTCATTGATGCTTTGGCGAAAGGCAACATCTCATTTCAAAGCCAGAAAGGAAAGACTTTGAAAAGATTCAAAGCGCCTCCAAGATCTCCTTGGACATCAAATAGCTTTGGTGAAACAAGGTTTTGATGAGTTAAGAGCGAATGAATCAGAAACACATGGATTAAATTCCCCTTAAAATCCACATGGGTTTAAAAATGGAGGGAAAGGGGGGTGGCAAATATCTTTTCTGTTTTATGGATCCTCATGGGTTTTTAAAAGCAGGTGAGATGGTCAGCACACCCAGAATGCTGTTGCATCCATTCAGTCCTCAGGGCCGGTCCAGGGAAGGGACTGCTGGGTGCACTGATGGGAGCG
>NW_027528369.1:9199863-9215477 GCF_008692635.1 Crocuta crocuta | reverse complement strand
GCGGGGGGGGGGGCTGGGTCACTTCTCTCCCACCTTCATCCTGCCTGTGTCCACGCGCCAGAAAGCTGTGTGCCGGAACCTCCCGCTAACAGGGCCAGGCCGTGGTTCTGGGCTTTACACTCACCTGTTCCTGGTAACCACGTTCAAGAAAATTAAGGGAAATCGCAAAAGGTGGCATTTCCATTTTGCTGTGGTCTCCAGCCCCAGTCAGAGGGCCCCTCCGAGTCCCCCCTCGCAGCCATCGGTGAGAAACGAATACAGTTCCCACAAAAGGAAACAATTTGGTCACTGCTCTGTGTGCCTGACACGGGGCGCCTGCCTTAGGCTCTGAGCAAAAACAAAGTGTGTGTCCTTTGAGATTCAGAGTCTGGACCCCATAGCAGGAGGGTCTGTGGTCAAGCGTGTGTGAGGAGGGGCCCCTCCAGCTCTGCTGGGGTTCACCTGCTGAGATCCACGGCGGGGATATGAGCGATGGGCTCCAAGCCCCCATTCCAGGCACACGCAGGCTGCCTGCCTCGGTCAGGTGGAGGACAACATTCGGGAAAGTGACTCAGAGCCCCCGGGGGCGTGGCCCTGCAGTGGTACAAAAAGTGCCTCGTGGCCTCACGTGTCCAGAATAAGCAGCGACTCGTGTTTGGCGTAAAGGGTGACATCGAATGCAGGCATCCTCGCTGAGCATCTGCTAAAGAGAAGGGTGAGAGCCGGTTCCAGAGCCCGGCTGCCGGGCTCTGCCTCCCCGCTCTCCCGCTCGGGCGTGGGCGCTGGGGAAGGTGCCCTCTCCGCAGGGTGAGGGTAACAGGACCCCCTTCCGAGCGCGACTGGAGGGAACTCATGGGTCCACGCGCAAGGCTCTCGCTTCGGCCTGGAGTAGGCGCCCAGGCGAGGCTCGCCGCAGTCAGGCCTGTGCTGCACCAGTCGCGGCAGATAAATGACCTAATGCCACGCAGTCCCCACCGCCGCCCTGGCATTGTTACCCCGTTGGAGGGGTGAGAAGTCAACTCTCCGAGAGGCTGCGTAACTTGCCGACAAGTAGCAGAGCCAGATTTCCAGTCCACACGTGGCTGACGGCCGAGCCCCCTTCGCCACGGGGCACAGCTTGGCGAGCGGATGGCGTGCTCATCTTCCCCCTTGACTCAGCCTCCCGGCCGGGTCCACATAATACACAGGCTGCACAGCCCCGTCCTGTCCGAGCCCGGAACCTTCCATTCCTGAGCACAGGCAGAGAGATAAAGACGAGAGCCGCCCACCCCGACCCCGAGCCTGAGCCCTCTCCCACCCCAGCTGACCAACCTTGTGTAAGTCAGTCCACTGAGCCTCAACCTGCTCACCTGTGGAATGGGCCCAATGAGACCGCTCACATCACAGGCCTGGGAAAAACAGGCGACAGAAAACCTGTGATGCTCTCACTTGGCGGTGCTCCCGGCACAGGCTAACTGAGCCACGCCCCTGAATGCCCCGGCCTGCGGCGTCACTGCCGGTGTCCCAGCCTCCGCCCCTAGGCGTACCAAACGTGTCCACAACACGGACTCAGTCAGTCTTGGTTTCCTTCCCACAGCTCACCTCCTGGGTCCTTGGCATCATGCCCACCAGGGTCCGTCCAGGATCAAGGCACAGAAATGCAAAGAAGCACCAGGGCTCCCATCGTCTGATATTTGGGGGTTCTCCTTCATGGCGGAGCCAAGTACCAAGTGTCTGGTGCTTGTTTTGTTTGTGAATGTGCAAACGGCCGTGTCGAGTCACGCTTCGGGGCCCAACACCAAGCAAATCGCCCCAATTCTGAGATGTCACCAAAGACGGGGCCATAAGTGGGCGATGTCTGGGGACCTGTACAGACCGAGCTCTCCTCGGTTCCAGGGTTTTTTCATCTGCAACACATAGCCAAGCATACCTGCTTCTGAAGCACAGTACCGGGAACGTAGTAAGTGCTCAATGAACGGTGTTCCCACCATCGGAGACTCGACTGCAGTCCCCAACTCGGTGTCATACTAACAGCCGAGAAAACAGCAGATTCAGACCATAAGCAAGAGGTAAGGGGATGAGTCTGTCCCCTGAGCTTACTTAAGATGAAAAGATTTGCTTCGCTACGTCAGGATCACAAACCTACTACACTGTTAAAACCCCAAAGGAGGCCCAGGCCCTTTGAAGCCAATGTAAATACAACTGTTTAACAGCTTATTTTAACTATCCAATGGGAACCGGGTTGCTTAAATGGATTCACGTTGCCAGCAATCTCTTTTTTGCGACATGGTATTTGTTAGAAATCGGGATCTTACTTCACTAAATGTCCTGCGGTCGCCTCCGCTTTGTTTCTTAACAGGGCTGTCTTTATGTGAGTTTTCTTTGGCTTCCCAATAGAAGGGTAACAGATTCCTTTTGAAGTTTTTTATTGATGAATGAGCCGCTATAAATAACCCTTCGTGGCAGCCGCCCCTTCTCTGAAGTTGACTCTGGAATAATAGTAGCAGTGGGAACGAAGGGCAATTTACGGCAGCGTGTCATGAAATAGTTTAATGGGCTTCATACTGTTTAACTTAATCTTTACAGATGTAAAAACAGAAATACAATTATTTTAACAACTATTATTACATATTGCTCTGCTAATGAAAACAAAGGCTGGGGAAGCTCTCTGCGGACTGAAGAATCACAGTGGGATCCAGAGGGGAGGGGTGCTGGGCGCTGCCAGGGGCTCCCCAGTCCGGGGATGGAGGGTCGGTCGCAGGTGGACAGTCTTGTCCCCCCGAAAGCATTTTTCCTCCACCCACATGCACGTGCACACACACGCTCACACATGTGTGCACACACGGGCACAGGCGCCTGTCTGCATATGTGTGCATGCATACATGGGCGCACACGTGCACATATGTGCGCACATGTGCACACCTATGCACACATGCACGTGCCTGTACAGGCACACTTGTGTATATGCACACATACAGACCCCCCACACACACACACACATGCACATACTTGTGTGCACACTCACGCACACATGTCTCCACATACACGTACATGTATACACGCAGGCACACATACACAATGCATGTACGGGCACGTGTGTGTGTACACATGGGCGCACATGCATGCATGCATGCACACGCGCTGCGTGCACATTCACACACATGCACACACATGAATGTGCACAAACACACATGCACACACACGTGTCATCGTCGGTGGTGATTTCGAGAGCGGCTTCTCTGAGCGGATTCCGAGCTCGGTGCTGCATGAATTATGGGGCCCACGGAGACTCTCTGGTGCTGGGAAAGACAGCCGCCGCTGCTGATGGAGCTCCAAGGACTCTTCCTGTTTCTCACAGTCCCCAGCTGCCACCCGCTCTCATGTTCCTGTCCCACCCCCGTCCCTACAAACCCAGCTTCCCGGGAGCATCCTTCTCACCAGAGGGGACGGGACACAACTCCCGCGAAAACCTATAAATCCAGAGGTCGAGTCTGCAGTTTGAATGGCCTCCCCAAGTCTCTGGAAGCTTCAGAGATTAAACACGGAACCCTGGGTCTCCTCCACGGTGCACTAAGACCTCGCTCCCTTTGATTCTTCAGGGAGGTCCTCGCCTGCAGGGGTGCATCCAGAGTGAGAAATGCTACCCCGGCTCGCATTTTCTCATGTGCTGCAGCGTGACCCGCACGCTGGGGCCCTGCCCTGCATAGTGAGGTGCCCCGGGGAGCTCACACCTCCTGCTTGCCCCCCGCAAGGTTCTCGCCAGTAAAACTGGGGGGTTGCCTGAATTCTGAACCATTTGGGAAATGATGGGATTGGATTGAAAGAAGTCAAAACATTTATTTTAAAAGCTCGGTTGGAGAATGTGGCTTATATCCATGGTGAGCAACGGACTTACCCGCCCGCCCACAGACGCCGGGGACCCCCCGTGCCCCTAAGCTCCGGGCTCTTGAGGATAAACAGAATGTGCCTCTCCCGAGGGTCGCTCACTCCCAAGGGAAAACGCCAGGCTGGGGCCCCAGTGCCCGACTAATGTGATCCACGTTTCCTTGCCAGGTAAGCCCTCCCATTCGCTCCCGGGCTGGGTGCGTAAAGGGGTCAGAGCAACCCCAGACGGAAAGAGACGCCGGAAGCGGCAGCAGTAACCCCAGCAGGCTGTGTGCCCCCTGACAAATACTGTCTGTTATGCACCAAGAAACTGCTCATAAGCTGAGAGACATTCACTCAAGCGGGAGAGTCAGGCATCAAGGACAATGCAATCCCGTGACGCTGTCTGTGTGGCAGGCACCAGACCTGCCGTGGCAGAAAGAAGGAAATGATACAGCCCCTGCCGTCCTAGAGCTGAGGCAGGGTGGGGAGGGGCAGGTGCGGCGGCCCTCGTCAGCGAAGGGCAGCGGGGAGAAGCGTCCTACAGAACTGCACGCTTCCGGAGGGCCGCGGAAGGCCGGCCGCCGGGTGTGCACGGCCCCTGAGCGCCCGCAGCGTGGCTCCTCCCCATAAAATGGAAAAAAATAATTAAAAGCTAAAAATAGTAATCAATTCAGACGCGCTGTAAGCGCAGAACGCGCGCTGGGTTTTGAGGACGGAGCTCCGCGTGAATAAGTACGTCCGTGTTTTCTGGTATTCGATTATGCGTTGGAATGATAATATTTTGGATGTGTGGGGTTCGATAAAATACATGGCTGAAATTAACTTCACCTGTTTCTCTTTTAGCTTTTTCTTTTTTTAACGGGGCTACTAAGCATTGTGAAATGAGTCTTTTATTGGCTCGCGGGTCTAGGAGATTACGAGGCCCCTTAGCTAAAAAATCCAGTGAGATGGGAAGATGAGAACCATGTGGTTCATGCCACCGGCTCTGTCGGTGGCTGTCAGGATCTCAGAAAGACACGCGCACGGGGTCTGTCGGGCCCGGTGCTGTCGGGGCTTTGAGTCAGGTAACTGCCGCGAGGGGCTGTTCTGTGCGAGTCCGTTTGCCTCCCCAGCCTCACCCGACAGGCACATGAACCCCTCGGGGACTAGACCTGGGTTTGGTTCATTTATAATCTCCTAAAGAGCGTCAGAGGCCTGGCTGCTATTGTGTACTCTTTTATTTTTATTTTTTATGTTTATTTTTGAGAAAGAGACAGAGCGTGAGCAGAGGGAGGGGCAGAGAGAGAGGGAGACACGGATTCAGAAGCAGCTCCAGGCTCCAAGCTGTCCGCACAGAGCCCGACGCGGGGCTCTAACTCATGAACCACAAGATCATGACCTGAGCCGAAGTTAAAATCGGATGCTCGACCTACTGAGCCCCCCGGGCACCCAGGGGCCACTCACTCTTTGTTAGCTGAAGAATGACCAGCAATTCTGAGTACAGAGGTGGCTCAGCACAAGTCACATTCCTGATCACAGGAAATAGAAAGCCTTCTGCCCTCGGCGTGGGTCTGATATGTACGCTTCCCAGACCCGGAGCTGACACAGGCTTTCACGTCTGTGAAACGTTGCCACCTGTGGCGGCGTGGGGATGGTGTGAAAGACAGCGGGAGCTTCCGGAACGCCTGGCCTCCATTTCGGATGCAGGTTGTCCCTGACGAGGCGCGACTCGCCAGCTGCCCCTGCCACCTTGATGTTGCTCACCCATCAGCGGGAAGGTGCTAGGCCACCTCGCAGGGCCGTGGCAATGATTCGGTGAGATGACATGTGGCGAAGAGTATGTTCTGTACCTTCTCCCAGGAGGGCGTGCAAGGAGCCACGAGGTCTGGAAGCTTGAGGAACGTCAGCAGCTGGTCTGCTCCATTGGCCCCCAACCTACTTTCTCGTTTCTTCATGCCAAGTGGTTTTCCGGACTAATCCGGGCACTTGACCTCAGACCTTCCCTTACTGATATCGAAACCACTGGTCCCTGTGCTCAGCTGCACACGAGAACCATCTGGGGTTGTGACCCCGCCGTCAGCACTCTGTAAAGCCCAGAGCTCCCGGGGCTCAGTCCAGACGCCCTCCAGCCTCCACGGATAACAAAAATCCCATTGCTCGCCTGAAGCCATCTCCACAAGTGCAGGAAAAATGGAAACCAACATGTGAGCAGAACTTGGGATCTGGCGTGGCTCAGACACGTGAAGGAGGGGACAGCAAGGTCACTGAGCAGATCCGTCACTTGGTAGGGGTCCCCGTTCCCAATCCCTGGTGCCAGGAATTGAAATTAAATTACAAGATGACTTAAGCATTCTTGTACAAAGTAAGCCTCTTTCACCTCCTCGGACCCTTCCTTGTACCTTCCTGTGAATCTATAATTGCATCACGATACAAAGTTTTAATAAGCAAATAAGCAAATCTATTTTCTGTTCATCTCCCCCCATTGCTAGGTTGTCAGCAGTGAACGGGCTGTGCCTTACAGAGGTCTCTGTCCCCAGCCCTGCGCGTGGCCCTGCACACAGAATGGTAACCAGCCCCTCAGTGACAGGATGACGATGATGGTGGTGGATGTGACAGCAGTGAGGAAGTGAAAACTGATTTATACACATGCATCTATGTGAGTGTATGTACACATGTAGGCTTGTCGCTCTCTCTGCCTGTCGATCTAGAGGGAACTCTACCAGAATATGCTTAAAACATCAGCCATCGTCTGCTGGAGGCAGGATTCTTACAGATGATCACTGGATTACAGGTTTATTCTCTTTTAAAAAAAAAAAAAGTTTATTTTGAGAGAGAGAGAGAGCATGCATGCACATGCGAGCAGGGGAGGGGCAGGGAGAGAGAGTCCCAAGCAGGCTCCATGCTGTCAGCACAGAGCCCAACGCGGGGCTCGATCTCACGAACCATGAGATCATGACCTGAGCCAAAGGCGAGAGTCAGACGCCCCACCGACTGGGCCACCCAGGTGTCCCAGGTTTATTCTCTTTTTAATACTCTAAATAGTCCACGTTTCTTCCATGAGCACGTGAACTTCTACCACGGCTACTTCAGTGCAGAGCACCTCCCCCCAAAGTTCAGGACAGTTGAGGTCATGGAGGGAAGCCAGACATCTATTCCGATCAAATGGAAAACGGAGCACAGATGCAGGCAGATGAGAAGACAGAATGGGAGGGTTCTTTGACCCCATCGATGTGCCCAACGGCCTGGTCCCCTCGCCTGGTGGCTCTGCTCTGGCTCAGGAGCAGACTCGCCCGAGCAGCCCTTAGAGACACACCATCCAGTCCCGGCAGGCGCAGCCTGATGGAGTCGTGGGGACGGGACCCCGGTCCCGGCAGGGGCCAGCGCCACCGGCCATCCAGCAGCAGGGAACACCCACACCACCACCGTCTCCACAAGATGAGAGGGGAAGTGAAATGTGCTGGACGTAGATTTATTTCTCTGTAATCCTTGCTTCCTGATGTCACCAAACGGCCCTTCCTCAGACGCCGGGGTGTCCCTAACCTGACCACGCCTCCTCCCCCCTCGCCTATGTCATTACCCACACGCCTGGTGAAGGGAAGGAGAAGTCACCTCCAGGGTCCTGGGCACCAGCGGGAGCCCGACCATGAATTATTCATCACGCCCCCTGCCCCCCCCCTGGCTCCAGAGATGGAGCCCACAGTGCAGACTCAAAGTCCAAAAATGTGGGAAAGTTTATTTATTTCTCCAAAACATTCCTGATTTGTAATGTGCTTTCTAAAAATGCTCTAGCTGACCAAGCCCCTGCTATATTTAGCCGCAGCGTTTAAAGAAAAGTCCCTTCCGCTTTATAAGGCTATAAGGCGGGCTGTGAAATCCAGGAGTTTTGGGAGCTCTGGTCCTCGGGTGGGTCACTTTCTCCCCAGGAGAGGGGTGGGGCCTCCCCCTGGCCTGCCCAGTGCCCCGCGCTGAGGGCAGAAATACAGACTCGCATTCATTCCCAGGGCCCCTGGGGTTCACAAGGGCTAGACGGCTCGCCCTGGGAAGCCCCCCTAAACTGTGCAAGGCAAGGAGAGGCCAAGAGGACCCCGCTCGCCATGGCCCTCGAAATGGGCTCTCCTCGCCACGCACAGCTGCTTTTTCTTTGCTTTTGGTCATGTTCAAACGGTCAGGTCATCTCGAGAGATGTGGCCTGTGGCCCGGAAGGGACGAAAGTGGCTCCCCGCCCACCCGGGGAACTCACTACCTCCACAATCACGTAACCTGAGCAGAGCTGTTGTTCCTGGTTTTGTTACGTAACCAGGAAGAGGCACAAATGGGCTCATAAAACACAAGTGTTTAGAGTAGAGGCCATGTCTGTATACAGACCTCCCATCTACTGAGCGCTTTCTGCGTGCCAGATATTTTTTTATATATTAGCTAACTTTGCCGGTCTGAGACCGGGGCCTGGGGCAGGCACTGTTTTATGCACTTGCGCCCATCGCTCACTTACCCGCTCAGGACAGCTCTGTGAAGCAGTTACGAACGCCGTCCCCACTGGTACGGATGAGAAAGTTGAGGCACAGAAGGGGTGGGTCACTCGGCTGATGTCACGCAGCGCGCAAGGGCAGAGAAGCGTTGTTAGTTTCTCCCTGGTGGGCCCCAAGGACACACTCTTAACCAGGATAACATCCCCCGCCCTCCCCACCCCTACCCAAACTCGACCTACTGACGTACTAAGTCAACAAGACAGTAACGAGAGGGATTCTTCCCGGGTCGTGGGTGCATCCAGAGAGACCCGGAAAACGCAGTACGTGGTGACCAGTTACCCGGGGAAGACGTGTGATGGCAGCATGTTGGAGAGGCTGCTGTTTCTAATATTCCGCATTGCGCGTTAGGAGGGCCTGAGGCACGCTTACAATTCAGCGTTGTCCAAGGTGACACAGTCCTGTGGATGCCAGAGTGTCCCCACGCCCTCCCAGGAAGGCTGGACCCAGATGCCATCCCGGGGCCCAGGCACTTCGTTCGCGGCCTCCTTGCTCTGGACGTGGGCTCGGGGACGCCCTCGCCAGCCTGTGGCCGTGCATCCTGTCCTGCGGGCGGAGATCGTACCAGCCACATCCAGGACACTTTTAGTAAAAGGCGACTTTGTTTTAGATTCTCAGTGAACTGACAGAGACCTGTGAACAGTCATAGGGCGCCCAGCCAGTCAGGCCGGAACGGGGCCCTCGGGAGCTGAGTCCAGACAGGGCCCTGCCTACTTAGGAGGGTCTCAGACGGAGGGGTCTGGCGTCACCTCTCCAGGAAGCTTGGCAGGCGGGAGAATCCGACCTTCTCTGCACCACAGCAGGCCAGCTGCGGTGTCTGTATGGCCCAAGACGTCCTAGTTTTAGCTCTTGGACCAACAGTGTGGTTGGGGCCCTGAAGGAGGGACCCCCCCCCCCCGACTGTGCCGGGCACTCGCTGCCTGCCCCACCCCCGCGACAGTGCACTCTACCCGCGCGGCCTTGCAGGTAGACCCCGACGTACCGCGTTGCCCGGGCTCCCCTGCAGGCTGGACCTGGGTGGGGGGCGGGCAATCAGAGGCATCAACACACGGCTGGAGGGCAGGAGACGAGGGAGGTTGGGTTCTTCCGGGCTCCTGCTGCCCCAGCACCGCGGCTGCACCACACTCACCCTTGCTCACCGTGGGGTGCCCTTCTCCTGGCCCCTCCCCCGTGAATGGTCCCTCCACCCTGGTCTCTTCCATTGGCCCATCCAAGCGGGTTTCTGTTTCCTGCGGGAACACGCATTCTCACGGCCGGTGGGAAAATGTTAAGACCAAATCTGTGCCTCACCCTCTCCCGCTCGCCCTCCCTCCTCACGGCCAGGATGAGTAAAGGCAACTGAGTCGGTTATGAACCCTCCCACCCAGGACCTAGGACACGGGCTCTGGTCACCTCCCCACCATGTCCACCTTCCTGGGACAGAGCTGAACTTTGTACTCACTGTCATGTGCCCACCGTGATGTAGACCCTGGGCTCGAATCCACATCGGGCCATGTGCCCCCCATGTGGTCTGCCCAGTGCAGTGGGCACGCGGATGCCGTTGGAAGAGGCGAACCCTCAGTCCTGCCCAGGCCTCCCACTCCCACATGGATGGCACCTGCCTGACCGTGGAGAGCCCCAAGTCTGGGCCCCCTCAGCAAAGAACCCCTGGATAAGGACAGGTGTGGTAGACACCTTGCCGTTTAGCTCTGCAGCCAGATTTTTCAAACCCCCTTGAAATGTGGATCCAAAGAATTTGACTTTTCCAACAAACACACGCTCTTTCTTCTTAAATGACAAACCTTGCTTATTATCATGTTTGACTCTGTGGAGCAACCCCTACTCGGTGGAGGCAAGATGTTTCGAGCCGCCGTGAGGACGGAGGTGTACAGAGTCGTGGCTTTCGCTTGAGTACAGCCCGCTACTGAGAGCGTCACCCACTTTTATGATGTTAACATTAGTCTACCAGTGTCTGGGCAGACGGTCTGGCTTTCAGCTGTAACAATAACATCACATGTGGCTCATTCTTTAACCCACACACGGAAATACGCTGACCGCTCTCCGTGACAGGGTAGAGACCACACATAGCGTCCTTCTCAGAGAGATGGGACTAGATCCGAAAATGGCAAAGCACATCCTGTTCAGGTTCCGGGAAACCTTGGGGGGCATCTGAGACCCAGGAGGGCCGTTAGCTACGGCAAGAGCCAACGAACATCAAAAGCCAAAGCAAAAGGCCTTTGCGAAGTTCTATCATTGTAAAAGGTGTACAAATAAAGGTCTCAATGATGGTGTATCTTCAAGATTCTTGGAAGCAAACCCCAAATTTTCCCGGGCTTGAACGATATAGAAAAAGAAAATCTTTCTGAAAATATCGATACCTGTGTTCGTTTGAAAGGATTCAGCGCTTGATCCGAGCTCATCTGTCCATTTTATATGCAAAAAAGATGAATTTCTGAATACAGACACATGCACGTGTACCAATACATGCGTACACATATATACCCATGCGTATGTATTACTACACGCTTACGTATTTATCATTGTACGTTACACACCCGCCGTCTCCCCATCAGAACCATTATGACCAGTGCGCTCATCAGTGTGCGTAATGTGATCAGTGTGTGTCGGGGCGGGGGGGGTGTTTCACTGAGCTTGAACCAAACCCCTTTTCAGAAGACAGAATCGGTTCCCTTTGTTTAGATGGGAGCACGGAAGTGTACCTCCAGATTGCCTGAGAGCAGAATGGTAAGGTTGCATCTGGTTTACACTAAATACAGAGGGGAGGGGCGCCTGGGTGGCTCAGCCAGTGAAGCGTCCAACTTCGGCTCAGGTCATGATCCCACGGTTCATGGGTTCGAGCCCCGCGTCGGGCTCTGTGCTAACAGCTCAGAGCCTGGAGCTGCTTCGGATTCTGTGTCTCCCTCTCTCTCTGACCCTCCCCTGCTCGTGCTCTGTCTCTCTGTCTCTCTCTCTCAAAAATAAATAAACGTTAAAAAAGTTGTTTTGGAGCCCGTGACTACAGCTGAGTCACTGTAACCGCTGTTTGGACTCCTAGATGCACAGGTCCTCTTTTTCTTCAGCAGAAGGGACGCTCATGGGTTGTTCCACTTCTGCAAAGTCTGTCACCTGTCCATCCCCTCAGCTTCCCAAACCAGATGAGTGACGGGATTAGGTAACCCAAGTTCTCTTCATGGAAGTATAAACTCTCTTACAAAGCAGATATATACTCCTTCCTTTTTTTATTCCTGCGCCATAAACATAATGTTTACATTATACTTTTTGAAACTGTGACTCTAAAATACCATCCTTTAAAAATGGCAGTAGCAGGTTCTTGGCTTCTCCAGAAAACAGTCATCGTAAATTGACAAAACACATGAGATAGCAAATCAAAGCGAAAGAGGAAGCATTAAAAACATAGCATATACAGTGGAGCATCCATCGGTGCTCCGGCAGCACCCACCCCCGGAAGCCAGAGCCCTGGAGATGCTGACCGGCTCCCAAATATAACCCCTGACCCCTCTCTCCTGTTACACTGTTTGCTTAGCCCCCCAGGAACCCAGTGAACCAGTCACTGAGAGCTTAATGAAGAGACAGCTTTATTCACAGAGGCTGAGACTTTGGGATAATAACACACCCGAGCCAGGCTTTGCACCGCACTGCAGGTTAATCGCAGCGAGCCTGGACCCCAACGATGGGACCTCATCAAAGTTCTTCAAACCCAGGGAACTCTGCAGCTCACCGAAGTGTTCCCACCAACCCGGGTAGAATATTCTCGAGGAAACGGACGCATCGGGAGCACACGGCTTTAAGAATAAGTTCTCGGGAAGCCAACTCTGTGCTTACTCATCGTTAAATGATGACGCTTGTCTGAACTATCCTTTTGACCCTATGAACCACCAGGCTCTCCTGTTGTAAAGTCTGCGTTCATTTTTATATAAGTCCCGGAAATCGTTTTCAAAGTTATTTTGGAGATCTATTTCAGTCTACCTCCAGGACTCATGACTTACTGTGCCTTTGCCCACACTGGAGAAAATTAAAGTAACCTGGAGGCTCAGAAAACCCAGTTTCCCACCCAACACAACCCAAAGAGGGAGACTGTAAGAGCAAGACGCACTTCCCGAAAGCTCCAAGCTGAGCTGGGCTGTAAAAATCTCCATTTTCTTAACCAGATCTTTGTTGCAGAACACTCCNCCAGTCACCCCCCCACAAGGTGTTTATTTAGCTTCAGGCTCTAGGCCCAGTGGGTAGAGGCTTCGGGGGGAAAGTGTCTGAAAAAATCCTGTCCTTTGGGGTCCAGAGAGGCACCCTCCAGCAGATGTCAGAAGATTCCTTCTCTCTGCCCAGCATGACTCACCTCTCCCCATATCTGCTTTTTTGTGTGAGTGTGTTTCATCCAACCTTGTTGAGGAAAAGTGGTCCTTTACTCCACGATTCTGGAAAATGTAGCAAAACCCAAACCTAGAGCTTGAAGAAAGCATGCAAATGGAATATCTTCTCTTGTCATGGACACCCTCCCCCCATCACACACTTCCGGTGTCCCCTGCTATCGTTTGATCCCTTAAAAACAAAAGCCACAAGACAGGACGCCTGCTGAGGTTGCTAACGCGTCCCGGAGATGATGGGAACTGACTGGCCAGCTATCCTAACGCAACAAAACACTATTATACAGTGAGCGCTTTCTTAATAGAGGCTGTTAACATAGACTTTTCACAGGGCCGTCATTGTAGTAAAAAGGGTCAAGCATCTAGCCAAAGAATATAGCATATTCCTTTTGCTGTCTAGAAAGAAAAAGAGAGAGAGAGAGATTCTCTATTTAAAACAGAAGTGTGGTTTCTTAGCTGCAACCTGGACATTGGTCTTAAATCCTCGCCAGGCCCTAGATCTCCTAAAAAACCTGAAACACTTCGGGTGTCCCCACAACTGGACTTCAGGGACAAGCCCAGCTGGGAACACCCATCCCCCCCCAGATTCACAGCCACGCCCTGGGCCACGGGGCCAAGGGAGCCGCACAGACAGGTAGATGGAGGTTCTCTCTGAAGCCACCTTCACTGCACCTGTGGGTCCTGCTGTCCAGTTGTCTGGGCCTGGCCCTGAGCTGGGCAGGGGAAGGTCAGACTGCCCTAAGGTCAAGGGATTCTCCCGCTCTCTCTGCCGGAGGTCTGAGATGCCCAAGTCCTCGCGGGGCAGGGTCTTTTAAATCTCCGAAGGTGCTCCGGGTTCTGGGAGAGTCCACCTCACCTTGGAGGAGGCAGGAGACCCTGCCCCCCCGGGCGCAAAAGTTGGTAACACTCCCCGGGATCCACACGTTGCAGAAGAAAAGAGGTTTAAGAACAACAACAACCGTGACTCCTTCCCGCCGGCGCTCGGACCCCTGGCTGCTCACAAGCTCAGACCAGGGGAAGGAACCACCGCAGCGTTACTGGAAGTGAAGCACCGCGTCCGGAAGCTGCAGAGGGAAATAGGAGAGGAAGGGGATGCCGAGCTGGTAAAAGCCGCCCTGGACGTGCGGGTCGAGCATCAGNCCCGCTCCCCGCCCCGGGCTGCGGCTCCTGCGTCTCCGCGCGGGCCCGCTTGGCCTCCGGGGCCCCTGGGCCCGGCTTGGGCTTCCTCTTCCGGCGCCGGTAGTTGCCGTTCTCGAACATATCCAGGCAGCGCGGGTCCAGCGTCCAGTAGCTGCCCTTGCCCGGCCGCCCTTTCTCGCGGGGCACCTTGACGAAGCAGTCGTTGAGCGAGAGGTTGTGGCGGATGCTGTTCTGCCAGCCCTGCCTGTTGTCGTGGTAGAAGGGGAAGCGGTCCATGATGAACTGGTAGATGCCGTTGAGCGTGACCCTCTGCTCCGGCGCGTCCTGGATGGCCATGGCTATGAGCGCGATGTAGCTGTAGGGCGGCTTCTGGGGGGGCTCCGCCCGGCCCGAGGCGGCCAGCGCGGCCGCGGGGGCGAAGGCCACAGGCAGCCCGGGTCTCTCGGGGCCGGGGCCGTACAGATAGAGCATGGGCGAGGCGGCCAGCGCAGGCAGCCGGGGACCGAAGAGGTGGCTCATGGCGAGCGGGAGCCGGCGCTGTGCTCCCCGCGACGCAGGCGACCCAGGGGCTTAGGGACTGCGCCCCGCGCCGCAAGGGCCCTCCCGGGGAGCCCGTGGTGCGCCTGCCTCCCGCTCCGCCGCTCTCCCTGGCCGCTCCGTGCTCTGTCCCTTCATGGCTTTAAAAATGTTAAATAATTGTTGTAAGTTTGCTATTATATGTTGACTTAGCGCTGGAAAATAAATTGTCTATGATAAACAGTCGTTGTGCGCTCAGCCCACCCACATTAATTAAAATTTCATTGCTGAAAAACTCCAAGCTTTTCCCTCCACGTGTCTTTTTGATACCAGCCAATCGGTTTCGGGGCTATTCCTTCATTTGTTTATAGAATTAGTCTGTTGATAAGTCCGCCCACCCAGGTTGAATCAAGCTGTGTTTATTTGGAAAAATTTCCGGGCACCCAATATATAAACGCACTGATCTGATGTTTGAAATATCACGTCCACCCCTTGACGCTGTAAGCACACACAGTCAGTGAGGCAGGATGTGGACCGCGGTGGCTCCGAGCAGGGTCTGCCCGGCCAGGAAGGAGAGGTGGAGATGGGCGGGGGGCGCAGGGGTGAGTTTTGCCACTGGCCTGGGGGAGCCCAGTAATCCTGAGAACTCCCACAAAAGGTCTTTTCTTCTCTCAGGCTCCGTCAATGTGGAGACGGCAGTATCTCATAAAAGCCTCCTGAGGTCTTTTCTTTCTTTCTTTTTTTTTTTCTTGTTTAGATATTTGGGTGGGGGGAGAGGAGTGTCCATCTAAGAGCTTTGGAAGTCTCTCAAGAAGAGGAGGCAGCTCTCCTTGGAGGAACCCTGGGGGCCCCAAGCCTCTACCTCCAGGGCTCCCTGGGGACCTAAAAGGGGACCCCTGGATCCCAGCTTCTCCTGAAGCCACGGCGGCGCACGGCCACTGGGGCGCTGGAGGCGGCACGGGTACCTGGACCACAAGCTTGGCTGAGGGTAGTTTCAAAGTAAACCCGCTTGGAGAGTTCAGAGGGGAGAAGCCAGGGTCCTCCTGATGGGGCTGCAGGCTGGGAGCGCCATAAAAGGGGACTCTGGCAGCTGGCGCGGGAGAGCTGGTATTTGTGAACGCGGGTCTCTTGCTTTCTATTCTGCGCTTTCCTGTTTATAACGAGGAGGGGTTATAACAACTTTACAAGTGCACGCAGCTGGCCCGTGATTACATTAAGCGTTTGGGAAGCCTGCTTGCTCTCCACCCCCCCACCCCCCCACTCACCCTGG
>NW_027528369.1:9191760-9199857 GCF_008692635.1 Crocuta crocuta | reverse complement strand
GCACCCCCACCCCCATCTCATTTTACATTTGGCCACGTCATGGTTTGAATCAAATCACCCTGAATGATGCCGATTCCGAAGGAGACCTCTACTGATCCGGGCTGGCCAGCCGCCGTGGGGGTGAGGCCGGGGGCATTCGCGTGACTAGTTCCTGTTTATGATCTCTGCTGAAAATTTTTTAAAAGGAAAAAAAAAAACCCACTGGGGATAACTGAATTAGCGTTTCATTGAGTAAAAGGCGTGGGGATGCCAAAGAAAAGAGGGAGGGGTGAGGGCGCAGGTGGGCGTAGGAATGGCCCACCAGCGGGCTCTGCGGGCCGGGGCCCTACTGCGCTTGGGGCGGGACATGGCGGCGGCTGCTGTCACAGAGAGGCGGCACCTGGTTAGGAACGGCCAGGTCACCCCTGAACAAGGGACAGACAGGAGAAGCCCACTCCAAAATGGGGAAGTCATAAAGTAACTCTTAGGTGTGGGGTTCCCGATAGACAGCAGGGCAGTGGGGAAATTCGACAACACGCAAAAGGAAGTCAAAAGCGGGGTCGAAAAACCGGTTTGGGTGCAGGGGCGGCTCGAGGGAGCGCCACGCCAGGCACTGCGACTCCTCCGGGCCTCCCTCCGGGGCGCCGCATTGCTGACTTCAGCCAACCGTCCAGCCCAGCCTGGCTCCGGCCTAGGTGTCGAGGGCGGCCCTCCAACCGGGAGGGGGAGGGGCGCGGTGCTCTCTGGCTCCCGCCGGNCCACAGACCCCGGGGTCACCCAGCCTCTCCAAGCCGGCGCGCCCCCGCCGAGCGCGCCCCCGCCGAGCTCAAGCTCGCGTGTAGCCGGAGGTCCAGCCGCAGCGCCCGCGCTGACAGATCCACAGGAGACCGACGGGGGTCACGGCCCACCCCTCCGCGCCCGGAGCCCTCCCTGGAGCTTGCCCGGCACCCGAAGTCCAGCGCGCACATCCCCGCCTCTCCGCAAAGGCGCGTCGCCGCAGCGCTACTTCTAAACTCCAAGGCGCATCCGAGCTTGAATTTGTAGCATCACAAACACCGCCCAGCTGGGCCGAGGGCCGGACGCGGGCGGAGACCGCCAGGCTGGTGGGCGGGGCACTGATAGTCAAGGAGGAAAGTAAAAAAAAATAAAATAAAATAAAATAAAAACAACAACAAACCCAAGTTCTAGGCGCGGTCTGGAGAGGCACGTCCCGCCCCGCGCGCTTGCAGAGCGTCTCCGGGAGGTGGAAGCCCTGCGCGCGCCCCAGCCCCGCTCCCGTGCAGGGCGAGTCCTGGGCTCCGGGGCGCCGGGTCTGTAACTTGAGCCTAGGAGGGGCCGCCGTAGGAAGGCGCCCCTCGCTCGGGCATATTTCCGGGGAGTGCAGGGCCCGAGTCCTTGGCGTCCGGGCGCGGATGCGCCCTCGTGCGGAAGGTCGGTGTGATGGGGCCCGTTCTGAGGCCTGGTAGGCGGTGGGCAAGGGAGCCTGGGAGCGGGCCAGGCTGACTCTGGGAGCCGGGGGAGCCCCGTGGGGACACGAGAGTTCTCCCCAGGCTCGGGGTTTTCACGTCGCCCCCAGACCGCGTGCTTCTCTGAAGTCAGTGCCAGCCTCTCCCAGCCTGGGGCAAAGCCCTGAGGTTGCCAGGGTGCCCGGAGGCTCCCGGAAGGACCTCGGCGTTTCCTACTCTGGGGCCCCAGCAGAAATCGGGGTCCTCCCACCAGGCAGGACCACAGAGGCCAAGGCTGGGGGGGCGGACAGGAGGCGTGGCTAGCCAGCCGTCCCCAAGGGCAGCACCCCTTCCTCTGCTCCAAGAGTAACTGAAAAGCAGACGCTGAGTTCAGGATGGTCTGTGTCGCCTTTCCACACACGGGCATCACTTTTCTCTGTGTGACCACAGTCGATCAAGTCTATGTACGTGAATGAATGACTGTATCATACCTGCAGTAGGTGTGGAAAGAGGGTGGAAAGATACAGGACCCGCTCAGCCCGCGTCACCTACCGACGTCCGGAACACGCTGGAGACGGTGGTGCCATGGGCGACACTGACGACCAGACTGTCTCCAGCGGTGCCGTGTGCGGGGCCCCCTCGGCCACTCACTCTCCTACTGGCTTTAAGACACAGAAGTCCTCCTTGCCCCCATTCTGCAGACCAGAACACTGAGGCCAGGAAGTTAACAAGAGGAAGTTGTTGCAGCCGGTGACCGGCCCCATTATGATAGGGCTGCTGTGCGTGGCTGCCCAGGGCCCCGTGGGAGCTCTCTCCAGAACCCTCACAGCATCTACGAAAGACGGAGGGGCTGGATTTGCCCATTTTACAGACAGGCACCAACATGCCAGACAACGGAGGCCATACATAGCAGAACAGGGGCTTGGAATGTACACGCTTTCCTGCCAAGGTGGGTTCTCTGAGGCCTGATGTCCTCAGGTGTCCTAGAGGCTGGGCGAGGTGTGTCTGGAGCAGGATCCTGCTGCTGTGGGGGGGCCGGGGGGGGGGTGGGGAAGCCATGAATGTGACGCAGCCGCTCTGCTGAAGCCCAGAGGGCAGGGCCGGGTTTTCCAAATTGCCGATTTCTTTAGAGCCCATGTTGTTCCCAGCAGGGATTTCAAGGGCCTAAGACGGGCAGTCGGGGCCTGACGTACACAGCTCGCTGAGTCCAAAGAACCGCTGTTCTCCTGGCGTCCGGGTGAACCCCAACAGCCGGCCCTGAGTCCTTCCTGAGGCCTGGGGCCACCAAAGGACTTTTCCCGGCCCCGGGTTGGGTCCGCGCGCCCTCAACAATCACCCTGGCTGGCGGTCCTACCATGCTGCCGATGGGAAATGGGCCCAGGGAGCTGGAGGCAGCGCTCCTGGGGTCGTGCGGAGCCTCCGCCGGCCTGCGTGGAGGCCCTCAGCCAGCGCGTGTGGATCCAGCTTAGAAAGGCTCCGCTGAGGAGGCTGCCTGTAAAAACAACACGCAGGCAGAGGGGGAGCCCCCCCCTCCGGGGCTGCTGGAAAGGTAAGACCCAGGGCCAAGGGCCACTAAGCCGGGGGTCAGAGGGGCCTCTCTGGCCTCCATGACCTCCAGCCTGGGTGGGCACACGGGCTGGGCTCAAAGCTGTACCCCAGGCTGGGGCAGCCCTCCCCGTGCCCCCCAACTCCGTTTCCTTGACAGGATCCCTGCGGCGAGGGGGCCTGTCCGTCTGCCAGCCCACCTCCTTCCCCCACCCCGGTGCCAAGTTTGTGCACGTGCGCGCGCACACACACACGCACGCACGCACGCACAGCCCCGGGAGGAAGTCCCCACCAGCCCGCCACCCGCAGAAGCTCCCCGCGCCAGAGACACACGTTGGAGAATCACACAGGCTGCGTCTCTCTGCGTTTGCTGTGAAGCAGGAAAGTTGCCGAAGCCCCAGAAAGTCTTGTGGGAACCCAGGCGCTGGCGTCCCACCCGGGCGCGGGCCTGCCTGCAAACTTCCTGGGACATCGCGCGCCCTCCCTTACGTGCCTCTGTCTGGAAGCAAGCATTTCAAGTGCCTTGGCGAGCGGAGCGGAGGCCATGCATTAAGGATGCAGGCAGGGAACGCATTTCGAGTCCGTGGTGGCCCCGGCCCTGGAGTCCAGCCCCCCGCCCCGGGCCGCACCCGAGGCGTGAAACCTCAGGTGTCTATGTCTCCGTGCCCGGTGCCCACCATGCCCACCGGCAGCCTGAGAGCCAGGAGCGTCCCTCCTGAGATGACACAGGCACACGTTCCCTGAGGCCCCAGACACAGGTGCTGAGACCCCAGCACGTTCTGGAAACAGTTGGTTCTCCGTGTTCATTAACTGTCTCTTCCCAGGTCTCTCTTTCCACCCACTTCAGGTTTATGGTCATCAGTGATTCCCACCAGGCCAGCCCTGGCCAACACCCATCCAGTGTTCTGGGTTCGGGGTGGGTGTGAGGAGGGAGAAGGCAAGAACTCAGGCACCGGGGCGAGTTTTAACGTGGGGGTGGGGGGAGGGCAAAGGGAGTGTTCTGGGGAGTCCGCTCTCTCTGCTTTGAATGCAGCTTACAAGCCTCTCCCAGGCCTGAAGGCAACCCCAGGCAATCTTGGGGTAAAAGAAGGGAGATAGACCCCAAAAGATTTAGGAGCCAAGATCAAAGTTCACAGGACCCCAGGACATTTGCTCTTCCCTCTCACTTCTGACCTTCATTCCTTACCAGCAAGGTAGGAGAGTGGGGATAAGTGAGGGCCCGCAGCAGGAGCCTGGCTACGCTGGAAAGGAAAGTGCTGGGCTGCCCCAAACGCCCTTCCGCCCACCTGGTCATTTTACAGATAAGAAGACTGAGGCCAGGGAGGGGAGATGGTTTGTTCGCCCGGCACCATGTGGTCTTGGAATTCCTACGCCATTGCTCCAGCAGTTAGGGGACACATGTCACCGTGATCGGGGTGTGGGTGGGGACAGGCTGCTTGAACCAGGGGATGAGGACCACCTGGCCGCAGACCCCGCTCTGGCCGTGGGAGGGGGGCCTGGGCCGGGCCACACGAGACCTGTCCGTCTCCCCTTGAAAGCCGTGAGTGTGGGGCAGGTCTCGGAGTCTTACACGAGCAGAGGCTGCCCCAGCGGCAGCCTCCACGGGGCTGGGAACGTTCGGGAGTCTCGGAAGCCAGGGAGTCTTTCCCAGCGGCCTGTGTCAATCAACACTGGACCCCGGTTAGACCCGGTCCAGGCCGCCGCCGCCAGCCGGGCATCTGGGGTTAACGCTATGGGAACTGGCCTCTGCTGTGGTGCTGGGCTCGCGCCCGTTTTATCTGCAGCAGCTCTGGGCCCTGCCTGGTCCCGCGGTGCTGGATCAGGAAGGACCGTGGCTCTGGCTCAGGGCTGCGTGCAAACTGAGCTTGAAGGACCTCAGAGCCCCCGCCCAGGAGTCCCAGAGCCTGCGACCAGCATCCCGGCCCTTCCATCCTCCACCTCCTTTCCCCTTTTCCTGAAAGACCCTGGGCCTCCCGAGGACCGAGCGGCCAAAGCAAGAGGAGGGGAGCGGATAGTGGACCAAGGACAGCCCGGCCCCGTGCACCCTCTTTGCGCACCGGACGCCAGACATGCCAGGGCAGCGCGATTGGCCCCGGGATGCCCCGCCGCAGCCTGCTGGGTCTCCCCACCCCGCGGGGCAGCAACAGGCGCCTGAGGCCGCTCCGTCCCTAGGCCTGAGTCCACTGGGGCTGCTGAGGCGGGAGTGCTGAGCCCAGCGAGTTCTGAGCGCCGCATCCAGCACGCAGGGCCGGCCTTCTGGGGAAGCTGCCCTGCAGCTACCCTGGCGCCTGGGCCTGGGGCTCCGGAGGCTTTCGAGGTTCTGGGGCGTCCCAGTGCACCACGGCCTTATACACCCCTCCCCTCTGCCGCCTCCAGAGGCCTGGATAAAGCCCCAAACACAATCCCTCCAGCTCCCCAGGTTCCTAGGGAAACGGAAGGGCGCTCTGTGGCCTCTCCCGGGTGGGGGGTCCCTTCTTGCAGAGGGGCCTCCCCCCACGACAGAAGATCCCAGTGTGGTTTCAGCGGAAGCTCGGGTCCCACCAAATTCTTTCCCGTTTCTCTCTCCCCTTCATTTCCTGTGTGTCTCAAACCTCCGCCGAACTCGAGTCTTGAGGAGGACTCGCCTTCAGGGCAGACGCTGTGAAGAATCTGGGGAAGGAGAGAGCCGGCGGCAACATCATCTGGGGCACAGGAGCGAAACGGACCCAGAGTGAGAGCGCCAGAGCTGGGCACGGAGGGCTGGCCTCCACCGCCGCTGGGAGAGGGGCCTCCCTGCCTCCTCCTCTTTCCTAGCTGGCTAACCCAGCTCACTCACCCAAGGCAAGGGGCCCTGGGAGCCTGCTGCAGGTCACGCACCAAGCACCGGGGCCCCCCGATCCCAGAGCACCATGAAAAGGAATAAAATGCAGCCTGTAAGTCTTAACCACTGGCCACCTCTGGGGCTACGGATCGAAAGAATCCGTGTTGCACATATGGGGAAATTTATTACGCCCACACCTCCCCCGTTCTGTTTTAGCATGACTTACTTGGAGACAAACTCCCATGGTTAAAACATCACAGACCCCGGTTATGTTCAATACCACGGCACCAAGGAAAGTCTTTTTGGAGAAATCATCGTCACCTGAAATGTTAAGTTCACAAGGAGCTTCGCTCTAAGCAAAGCACGGCTCACCTGACTTGGGTGGGAAACAAATCCCCAGCTTGGAGCCCTGGCCTCAAAATTCGCACCCAGACACCAGCAGGGGAGTTGTGCCCTGGGGCCGGTGAAACTGATAATAAAATCACCCCTACCCCCCACCCTCCGCCCCAGCCACACCCCACAAATGCTTTCATTGCTATGAAATTTTTTTTTTAAAAGACAAGGTATCAAAATTGAAAAGGCAAATAATCTCCCTAATATTTACAGTCCTGGAAGAGTTGATAAATTTAGAACTCCAGAAGCATTGTAAATTATATTCAAAGGCCAAGGAGCCTCTACAGTTTTTCACTGCAATAGGGTAACGATTAGCAAATCCTATCGAGCAGTAAAGAGGGCTGAAATTCACCTCCGCACAAACCACCACCGGGAACGGCCATTAAACGCTCCAGAATCGATCCCCTTTGGACCTTCTCCGGCCCTCTTCAAATTCTTTTCTGGAAAGCCATTACAGTGGGGAAGGAAGTCCGCATTTTAGGAATAACTCCCCCAGGTTCGTAGTTAGCTAATGAAAAACGCTGATCTTTCCCTTCCTTTGCTTCCTCAGTTGGGGATCACTGGACTTTGGGATGGAATGGTGGTACTATTTGTTTTGACAATTGGCTTTTCTTTTCTTTTTTTTTTTTTTTTGCATTTAGCAAAATGCCTTTACAGCGCATAACGTGACGGCACCCGGTCCTTCAGGCATCCGCGTCCAGCCAGGACTTCTGTCGACCGCCTAGGCCAGGGTGGGATCGGAACTCATGGAAAGTCCTTTCCGTCACTGACACCACAACAGGGGAATGCCCCCAGTCCCCAGTGAGCATCCGTACACATCCCTGCGTTTACCCACCTGCGTAACAAATATAATCAAAACTGGTGGATTTGCAGACACACCTTGTTTCTTAAAAAATGCGAGAACACAGATACACTGTCCGGACTTTGGGCAGAAAAACAACACGGGTTTATTTTAAGGTAAGTACAACAATTAAGACCACGTAAGACAAACACAGGTGAAGTTAAATTTTTAAAGGTTTTTTTTTTTTCTTTTAGGAATGCTCAGGGAGGAATCTACTATACAAAACCATCACACTTTGTAAGTAAAAAGTATCAGATACTTGACTCCTTTAGCCGCCAACGACAACGACAACAAAATAAATTATTTCCTTGTTTTGTAAAAGACCTACCACCGGGAANACTGTATGTGTCTTAAATTTTCACTTTGGCAGTTAGAAATGGTTAGGCAAGATGAAAACTTATCCAGTGAACTCAACTTTAAATATTATATTAATGGCTCTGAACAGCAACAACACAATAGCCTGATTACAAATCCACACGTTTGTACAGCGCGGTTAGAGAAACTTAAAATTACACACAGCACATACTAATCTATAGAGACTTCCATAGGCCTATGGAGATCTCTACAGAGAGTCACTAGGGGGTCGCTCTGGGATTTGGTCCGTAACTTAATTTTTGGAAACCCCTGCTGGAGCGGTGAGGGCGACCATCCTGGAGGGCGGGGAGGGGGGCTTAAAACTCAGTATTCATCTCGCTGGGCCGCGTCCCTTTTACCGGGGGCTTCTTTCAGGATGTGGGACACGGGGCAGCGAATTAAAATTACCTGCAGCTTCCCAGGGGGCTGAGGCTGGCGCGCGCTCTCTGCTCCTGGGTCTGAGGAAAAGGCTGGTGGGCGCACGTGGGCTCTTCCTGCGTCTGTGCAGCCCGAGCCGAGGGGTCGGGCGCGGGCCGCGCGGGTCAGTACTTGGTGCAGTCGTAGGAGTAGGGCGCGGCGTGGCGGTAGAGGGCCGCCGGGGACCGATAGGGCAGCTGGCAGCTCGCGTGGGTGCCCACCTGCGGCTCCCCCAGGGCCGAGCTCTCCATCCCCAGCCGGTGGGAGTTGAACATCTCCCGGACGTTGGGGAAAGTCTGCTGCTGGGCCGCGAACGTGTGGCC
>NW_027528369.1:9190969-9191644 GCF_008692635.1 Crocuta crocuta | reverse complement strand
AATGTTCTCCACGCTGAAGCCGGGCAGCCCGTTGGGCGCGCCCGCGTGGTGCTCGGGCAGCGAGCCGTCGGGGGAGCCCGCGGGCGTGGAGGCGGCGCTGCGCGGGCTGCCCTGCAGCGCGCCCTCGGGGCTCAGCGTCTCCACCTTGGTGATGACCGGCAGCGCGGGCGACGCCGCCTCGCTCTTGATCACCACCTTCTTCTCGGCCTCCTTGGGGGCGTCCGCTAGGGGGGGCCCGGCCGGGGCGCCCTTGGCCGCCGCCGGGGGCGGCTCCTGCAGGTGGGCCCGCTCCTCCTTCTCCTTGGGCACGTCCTTCTTCTTGAAGCGCCGGCGGCGCCGCAGGAAGCTGCCGTTCTCGAACATGTTGTAGGAGTCCGGGTCCAGCGTCCAGTAGCTGCCCTTGCCGGGCTTCTTGTCGTCGCGGGGCACCTTGACGAAGCACTCGTTGAGCGAGAGGTTGTGGCGGATGCTGTTCTGCCAGCCTTGCTTGTTCTCGCGGTAGAAGGGGAAGCGGTCCATGATGAACTGGTAGATGCCGTTGAGCGTGATCCTCTTCTCGGGCGCGCTCTGGATGGCCATGGTGATGAGCGCGATGTAGCTGTAGGGCGGCTTCACCAGGTCCTTGGGCGCCGCGGGCGCGGGGTGGTGGGGGTAGGGCAGGTAGGGGCGGCCGGC
>NW_027528369.1:9190683-9190828 GCF_008692635.1 Crocuta crocuta | reverse complement strand
GGGAGCCGCCCGCCGCGCGGTAGTAGCTCTGCTCGCTCAGGTAGGGCACCACCCCCAGGGCGTTGGGGTCGGACACGGAGTAGCGCGCCTGCATGCTGCGTCCGGCACGGCTCGCCGCCGCCTGCGCGCGCGGACCGCGGGGCAG
>NW_027528369.1:9189901-9190627 GCF_008692635.1 Crocuta crocuta | reverse complement strand
TCAGCGAGCCGGGGTCCAGAGCGGCTGCCCCGCCGCGCCCGGAAAAAGAGGCGAAGTCCCTTTTAGGGATTGGGAAAAGTTTCAAAAGTCTCCTTGCCGAAAGCAAGTTTTTACTTTCGTCCGGCCACGCCCCCTCCGGGGACTTTGCACCAATAACCCGGCAGCTGCGGGGAGCTGGCACCAATCAGGGCGGGGGGCGCCGGAATCCGGCGGCTCTAAGACCCAGCGGCGCGGAGCCAGACTCCGGCAGTTCAGCCTCCACTCGAAAAGACTTTTTAAAAAAAAAAAAGAGTGATCGCTTATTAAAATTTATTCTAGTGTCACATTTTGGCTAATGGGCCCACATGCCCGGGCGTGGGGGCGGGGAGGGGGAGAAACCCATGCTCCTGGGCGGGTAAAGTGAATTCGAAATATAAAATCGAATTGATGAATGTAGCCCAATATCTCCCCCAAAGACCTTAGAAGTAGCAAAGACCCCGGGACTATTTTTCTTATTAATGAGTGATGAGGCGAATCATTAGATTTCCCAATTAGGGGGGCCCAGGTGTGATGGATTCAAAGCGCGTGCGCGGGGCTGGGATGCAAGGGGCTTCCGCGGGCTGCTGTCATCATCTACGCCAATAATTAATCTGCGGAGTGTGCAGGTTCGGGGCGTCGGGAGGAGCCCGTAGCCGTTTGGAGGCAAATGACAGAGGCCGGATGAAAGCCCCCCCCCCGCGGAGGGGC
>NW_027528369.1:9188336-9189880 GCF_008692635.1 Crocuta crocuta | reverse complement strand
CACCGCTTGCCGTTTTGTCGGGTTCGGGGGAAATCGGGCGGCGTCGCCCGCTCATCTCCCCGCTTCCCCGGCCGCGTAGACGCTCGCGGGCCCCGTCTGCGGCTTCGCAGCGTCTCTCCCNGGCGTCTGATCGGGTGATCTGGGCACCGGGGCTCCGTGGGAGGAAGGGGTGAGCGATCCCCAAAGGTCAGGGCCCCCCCAGAGCGCCTACAGTCCAGAACCTGACCCGGAGCGACTCGAGGTCGTCGCCCTTTCCTCTGGGCACCCCGCAAAGTGAGCTTATTCGTGGGCTGAATATTTGCGTCTCCACCACCTCGGGCCATCGGATCGAGCTTCCCCGCTTCCCCTTGAAGGGGAAGGACTCGCGCGCGAGAAGGGCTAAAGGCCGGTCAGAATTCTTCTGGAAGCCGCCCCCCGGTTGGGGGGGGAAGAGCAGAGAGGAAGCGTGTGCGGTTTCGCCCCCACCCCACCCCTCTTCCGACGCCGCTCCCTCGGCTCCCAGGAAGGGGGTGCGAGCGCGTGCAGGGGTGCCGGCTTCGGAGGGGAGAGAAGGCGTGGAGAGGGCCCTTTCCTTCAACAGAGGAACAGAAGAAAGGTATTACGTGCGTCACCTATAAACGGTGATCCCTCCTGATAAACCCAAAATCAGAGGCAAAGTGCAAACCAGGTTCCTAGTTCCTTGACTGGTCCTACTTCTGAAACACCGTATTTTTTATGCGCGCTCTGAGTCTTTCTCTGACTCAATTTTTTTTTTTTTTTTTTGCAACGAAGTAAAATAAAGCTTCCCAGCCCTCCGCTCACAGGTGAACGATTTGAGTGTTCCCCAGCCCACTTTCCCCAATAATGCCTTTTATTTTTTAATATCTTCAGCTCCATCTTATAAAGATATATATATATCTCTCTCTTCCTCCCGGACTGCCAAGCAGGCACCCCGATTTCTCACGATTTTACCAGAAATGCAAACTATTGATCAAGAAACACTCCTCAGTCCGTAGGCTTCCTGGAGAAATATTATTCACTCTGCTTTTATGAGGTGCTTTAAAAAAAAAAAAAAAGCCTTATCACAGCACAGGGCAAAACCCAAAATAACTGTGGACCGTGGAAAATAGATTCAAAAATGGCAATTTCTGTCTGAGTTTGTATTTACAAGCGTGTCCAGGTTGAAAATAATGTCGTCTGGAAAGCACTTGGTTGAGCGGCCAAAATTATTATACTCCCCCCCCACCCCCCCAAAAGCAGGATTGGGAGGAAAGAAATCCTTATAATCCAGATAGAAAAGGTGAGAGAGACATTTTCCTTTGCCCGGGAGTTAGGTTTCTTCTCGCTCAGTAGGGCTCCGGGGGGGATGTTTGCACAGGTTAACAACACCCACACACCTGGACTTTGCAAACAGCATATTTCGGATCTTTTCTTTAAGCTGCCAGGGTATTTTGGGTTGGGGGCTTCTAATTCACTGCTGATTGCTTCCCCTCCTGATGCTGGAGTCGCGGAGCCCAGGGTGCAGTCGGTCCCCCAGGGAGCCGTGCGTGTTACCAGAATGATGA
>NW_027528369.1:9179744-9188247 GCF_008692635.1 Crocuta crocuta | reverse complement strand
GGCCTGGGGTGTTGGCTTCATCTGAAGGCCAACCGGGGAACTACTCTGGAAAAGCAAAAAGAAACTCGGGCGCTCCGGTCGCCATGGAGGTGCTGCCACCGCGTGGACGCCCGTGAGCACTGCACGGCGGGAAGAAAAGCCTTCAAACACCAGTGAAGTCCGAGAGAAGCTGAAAGTGAAGCTGCGTGTGGCGCGTCGTTTAAGAAAAAGCAAAACATTTTCCATAGCTATGCAAGGCGTCAAGAACACGATCTGCGGGAAAACAAAATGTCTTGGAAGTTTCTCAGGAGCCAGAAAGCCTCTCTCGGGAGATTCGCTGAGGTTTTGAGCAAATAAAAGCCTCTGCCTCTCAGGTGGCTGCAAGTCTAAGAATTGCCGCCCGCACCCCCACCCCAGGGCCGCTGAACAAACTGCTTGTTCCTCTGTGTCTCCTCATGACAGCCATTCTCCTGCCCAAGGTGTGGCGCAGATCTCAGGGGATTCATCAGAAACAACGTTTGCACGGGACTGTGTGAGGGTGGCATTGGCTTTAACCAGAGCGAAAGTCCTAAGTACGTCTGCAGCTTCTGCTTCTGGGGCACGACAGGTAAGTCAAAGAGGCCACCAGCGAAAGGAGATTGTGCCTTCTCTGCTTCCGAGATCTTTGTCCCAGGGCCCTTCCAAACTCTCCCCTGGGGCTCATGACACACCTTGGGTTTTCAGGCAAGGGACCTAAGAGAGGGCCCAGGCTTCCAAAATCTGCCTGGGACCCGCGGAGCCCCTGGGATGAGCAGATTCAACGCTGCTGCTTAAGAACCCATTGTCCTCCGGCTCCTCGCAATTACCGTGTTTTTCGGGACCGCAGGCGTGTCCCTGATGAAAACTCCCTGAGCCCATTTCACCGAGCGAGGCCTTTCTCAGAAGTGGAACCCGTATGACGTTGTGAAAGGCACAGAGTGACAGGAGAGACGGCCATCCTTGGTTGAAAGACGAAAGAAGCCAGACAGCTAAATGCAGCCCTTGGTCCTGAATGGAGGAAGCGTCAAACGCAAATAAAGAAGCGACAGTTTTGAGAGTACCCGGGGACATTTGGTCTGGAGTGTGCATGTTAGAGAATAATCTTGTACCGGGGTTAAAATTCGCGAGTGCGATCACCGCACGCGGTCGGGCAAGAACACGTCCTTGTTTCTGGAAGGTACGCGTCAAAATGTTTCGGGTTGGTGTCGTCGTTTCTGCAAGCTGCACGACACTGAACTGCGGGCGGGGGCGGGGGAGGAGGGAGACGGGGAGGCCCGTGTGGGGGCCGTCAAGTCCGGCAAAATCTCCAACCTACGGTGCGGCGCGTGGGCATTCATCACTGGTCTTGCGCCTTTCGTTTTTCAGAATGAAAAAAAATGGGGGAAAAACACGTCTGTTACTCTGAACGTTTAAAGAGGAACGTGCCACAAAGCAAACGTCTTTCCGCGGAGGGAATCGCAAAACGTAGCGTGGGGACCAACTTGGCCCTGGTGCCCCTTCTCCTTGCGCTCTGGACGTTTCTGAAAACTAATCGGCAGCCGTGGGCTTCATCACATCACCTTGTGGTCGTTATATTTAAAAGAAAAAAAAAAGCTGATTCTCTCAAGAGCCTTTTCTGCCTGATAAGCCAAGCACTGTTGTAATCAGTGCAAAGATGCAAACAATTCAGTAGAGCCTTCTAGATGTTTTCCACACAGGATATTACAGGCACACGTGTGGGGCGCCGGGGGTGGGGGGGCTCAGTATGTTAAGTGCCCAACATGGGCTCAGGTCCTGATCTCGCAGTTTGTGAGTTCCAGCCCCGCGTCGGGCTCTGTGCCGACAGCTGGGAGCCTGGAGCTGCTTCGGATTCTGAGTCTCCCTCTCTGCCCGTCCCCTGCTTGCGCTCACTCGCTCTCTCTCTCCCTCTCAAAAATAAAAATTTAAAGCTATACATGTGTTTCTTCCCAAAGGAAGCCGTGGCGTGCTTCTCCGCAAGTCCTACACAGTTGCCTTGGCCAGATTGCCGGGGAACTGGTTTGCCTGTGGGTCTGTCCGTCGCTGAGGCTGGCGCGGCCTCGGTGACAACCATCCCCAGTCTCAGCGACTTCCTGTCGAGCCAGGCCCAGCCTGGCAGCAGCTCTGCTCCTCCGAGCCCCTCGAGGGCCTGGGTTGTCGAGGGCGACCTCTCCTACCAGCTCGGCCCCGGGATGAAGAAGTGCCAGAGCCCTGGGTCGCTTTCCTCCGCAGCTCGGTTGGCCAGAGCCGGTCGCCCAGGGACCGGGAGGCTGACGCCCGCCCGGCGCCCTGGCCGGTGGGCGGAGCCAGCGCTTGCGAGCGGCCTTACCTGCGGGGCTCAGGTCCTGCCTCTCTGGGCAGGTGGTGGCTGCGGCCTTCCTGCGCGCAGTCCCTGCGGCTGCCGTGACGCCGTGGCGCCTAATAGGTGCATGAGAATGTTTGTCGAGTGAATGTAGGACTTTTGCAAGACTTTTCCGCCTACTGCATCGGAGACAATTTAATGTGTGCCTACTATGTGCTAGACGATCTGAGCGTGACAGCTCCTTGAACCCCCCTTTGGGGCGGGTACTATTAGTCTCACCACTTTACAAGTGAGGTGGGCGCAGTCTAGAGGCCTCAGGCCTTGTAACTGTCAGGTGACAGGACTGAGTCTCTGACCCCGTCACTTTGGCATTAGTCAGGGCTTTGGAAGTCAGAGGGGGCTAAAAAGTTAAACTAGAAGCTTCTATGTGCATATAAAAACAGTCTAAACGGAAACATATGGATGTATAATTTTATAACTCTATATACACTGTGAAGTGTATGCACAGAGGCATGACTTCTGAACACACGTGACTCAATGTCCCTGAAATTTGAGCTTTCTGTATCACCAGCTGGAAACCCTGTCATGAACCCTGTGGGGTAAATAGACTCATTATCGGAGCGTGTGAAAAGGGGGCTGTTCTGGGAGGTGCAGACAGGGCTTCGATGGTGTGGACGAGGGCAGGGAGAGAGAGGGGAGATGGCGGTTTGTTTTCACCTATGGGGTGGCTGTTCTGAGCCCCAGGGAGTAAGCCAGACTGGGATCACAGTGCAGGGCAGCTTCGAGCAGAGCCTCAAAGTGACCGCGGGTCTCTCAGTGGCAATGGCCGGGGTAGGCCCCAGGGGTCCTCTAAAGAGCTGAAGAGAGTCCAGGGTGCAAGGGAGTCTGGCCACGGCTGGCACTGGATGCTCTCCACCCTTTAGGAAACTCATGAGAGCAAAGAACGTTCCCCTGCCGGACCCCGGCCTTTGCACATGGGTGTCGACACTGGAGACTCCTAATGCCAGACCAGCCTGCATCCTCCACAGGGCCTTTGCACGTGCTGTTCCTTTTGCCTGGGTCCTTGGCCCTCAGTCCCTTGCTGCCTTGCTGCTTCATCTGGGACCTCCTCCCATCTGCCTCCTCCGTCCCTCACCCCACCCCCATCCTGATTCGCTTCCCGCCATCTGTCGTCTGGCTCGCCCCCAGTGCTGGGACGTGAGCAGCAGGTGAGCCGGCCTGGCCTGGCCTGGGCACCCGCTGCACCCCACACCCTTCTGCTCTGCCCGGCCCAGACTCCACGCTCCAGGACTGTAAGCTCAATGAGTGGATGCCACCTCAGGCTTCAGGAACAGCTCGTCCTTCCTGCCGTGACCACGACCACGGGCTGCGCCCCCAGTTAGTGGTGGAGCCCAGGACCCAATCCCAGTAGTTACTGGCGCCTATTCGAGGCCGAGGCTGCCCAGGGAGCGGGGAAGCAAATGCTCCAAGGCTGTCCCGGAAGGGCTCACGGGCTGAAACTTCTGTTTTGGCAAAACATACACAGACCTTTTTAGTTATTAGCCTATTAAACAATCCTACATCCATTAAGAATTAGACGCAGCTTCCAAATAACTGCGTATCCCTGAGGCGCATATTCAAGGGAGCAGGGCAGGGGTCTGTCCTTTGCGCTGTGACAGACGGGGCAGGTGACTGGCTCTCTGGGGCTCCAAATGTGACGGAAACTCACAGAGTCGACGAACCCCGCGTATCCCGGAAAAGCAGGCTCTGCTGTGTTTCTCCTCCGTGAGGACAGATCTTCCGTGATCTTCTGCCTCCCTGCTCTGTGTGTAAAGAGGGTAGTAAGTTTACTCAGGAGAAGCCGGCTGGTTCTGTGCATGAGGGGCCGGTTCAAAACAAGACCCAAGCGGGCCCCGGGTTGTCCCTGCAGCCGCCGCGTGTGTGTGTCGCGGTAGCATCTGGGTTCACCAGAGGATGCCCGAGCTCCGAGCGGGCCCGACTCCGCCCTCCGGGTGCCCAGCTCCCAGAGGAGGCTGGTTTAGACCCAGCGCCTTGAAGTAACGCCTCTGAGTCCGCTGCTCCCCGCCAGGGACGCAGCGTCGTCGCGTGATGGCCGATCCCCACTTGGATGCCGCAGTTTCTCTGCGCCCCACCCTTCCCTCCTGCTGGCCGCCGGGCCAATCTGGGGTGCGGGAGGGCATTCCTGGGGTGGAAAGACACCAACAAAAGCAGGAAGGAGAAGGGCCGGGGGGGTTGACAGAGATGAAGTCTGGCTGACGGAGGAGGCTGAGTGGCAGGTGACCCCAGCAGGCCTGGGGGGCTGGCTGAGAAGTGCCCTGGGGAGCCAGGAGGTCTCAGCTGGAAGGCACGCAGGGGGTGCAGGTGCAGGGCGGGCAAGACGGGGGCNCGTGTGCAGTCTGAATTGTGTGACACACCCTGGGTCCGGGCAGCGGCGGCAGGCGTCCCCGTGACACTTGGGGCGCCCTCACCTCGCCTTGGTAGCACGTCCGGTGAAACGCCAGATGCTGACGGACAGCCTCCCGGGACCCCAGGATGGGAGAGAGCACGTAACTCGGGAGCAGAGCCAGATAACAGAGGGACGCCTGAGGGGGAGGGAACCTTCTAGCACCCCAGGAGCCTTCATTATGATTAGAATTAGTTCCGGGTTGGGTTTTTTTTTTTTTTTTTTGAGCGCTTTCGGAGCTGTGTGTGTACGTGCCTGTGGTATGTGCCAGGGGTGCGGAGGTCAGGCACAGAATGTGGCATTTAGTCTGTACCTGTGACGTTTAGGGGCTGGACGGCTGGCGTTTCAGAAGCGCACGCGGGGAGAGGTCCGGCTGTCAGCGCGCGGCACCACAGGTGACTCCCTGGACCCCACCCCTGAGCTTCTCTTGTCTAACACGATGGTTGGGGGCAACGACCGCGTGCTTGCTGCGGGCTGGCTGTGCTCAGACTCCGGGGGAACCAGCCCGCTCTGACCCCCCCCCATTCTAATGGAGGAATCCCTTCCCCCACGTTTCACAGGAAAGGGAACAGAACCCCAGAGAGGTGAGCGAATTGCCCAAAGTCACACAGCTCGGTGATCCATGGCCAAGCTCTTCATGCTCTCGCCTTTGTCACTATGTGTCCCTTCTGGCCGGGGGTCGTGAGGAAAAGCCGTCCAAGCTATGAAACCCTCCCATGAACCCGCACACCCTGGGAGCAGCTGAGGCGCCCTCCGGTAGCTGGCGGCTGAGTAAACCGTGTTCTGTCCAGAAGAGGGAATGATATTCAGCACTCAAAAGAAAAGAGCTACCAAGCCTGAAAAGATCTGAAAGAACCTTAAATGCATATTACTGAGGGACATGAGGCCATCTGGAAAGGCTACAGATCTAGGATCCTGCCTCTGTGACCTTCTGGAAAAGGCACAATATGGAGACGGTAAAATGCCAGTGTTTGGCAAGGACGAGGGGGAGGGGGGATGAATGGGTACGGCAGGGAATTTGGGGGGGATGGTGAGGCCATTCTGCGCGATACCACAATGATGGATGCACGTTTATCCGTGTGTCCAAACCCACAGAATGCCCACCGCCAAGAACGGCCCCTAATGCCAGCTGTGGACCTGCATGTGCCTTAGGTGGGGCTGCTCCTGTGTGACAAAATCACACAGACTGGGCCGCTTAAACAAGCCTTTGTTTCTCACAGGTAAGTCCGAGTCTCGAGGCTGGTAAGTCCAAGATCAAGGGTAAGAGCAGATTGGTGTCTGGTGAGAGCCCGCTTCCAGGTTCACGGATGCCCATCTTCTTTCTGTGGCCTCCCACGGCGGCAGGGGTGCGGGAACTCTCTGGGGTCCCCTTCATAAGGGCACTGATCCCACCAAGAAGGCTCTGCTTTCATGACCTGCCCCCTCCCAAAGGCTCTACCTACTACAGCCATCACATTGGGCATCGGGCTTCAACATATGAATGGGGGGGAGCACAGACATTCAGTCTATGGGATGACGATGAGTCAGAGGTGATGGAGATGAAGGTGTTGCCATGCTGTGGGGTCCTGGGGGGGGCCGTGGAGGGAGGTGGGGGGCTGTGTATGGGAACTCTCTGTACCTTTGGCCCAACTGTGCTGTGAACCTAAAATGGCTCTATCAGGTCTATTTTTATTTTTTTAATTTTATTTTTTTTATTTATTTCTAGGAGAGAGAGAGAGAGAGACAGCGTGAGCAGGGGAGGGTCGGAGAGAGAGGGAGTCACAGACCGAAACAGGCTCCAGGCTCTGAGCCGGCAGTCAGCACAGAGCCCGACGCGGGGCCCGAACCCACGAACCACGAGATCATGACCTAAGCGAAAGTCGGACGCTCAACCGACTAAGCCACCCAGGTGCCCCTATCAGGTCTCTTTTTAAAAACTCTCAAGTCCAGGTGCAAATGTACATATATGATCGAGTCTGAAGCGTTGGGTCACAGGGCATTGGGGGCGCTTCTAATTTGGAAACATGGAATGAAGGGGCCAAAGGGAATGGCCTGGGGAGTGCCTCCTGGTTTCTAAATTAAAGTTTGTTCCGGTGGCTTGGTACTGTGTTGGGGGTCCTCCAGGCTGCGCTCCCAAGGGACTTGGGCTGTTGGTTAGCACCCTGGCCGCTGCTCCGAGCACAGCCGGTTAACAGTGAGTCCTGCACACACTTACACTGCGGGGGCGAGGTCAATGTGCATAAAATATCCTCCACAGCTCTACTGTGTTTTCCGGAAAGTGGGGAAAGACACCAACCTCCCAGAGATATTTTATTCTATAACCTTCTATATTTCATAACCTTTTGCGAGCCTGTAAGAGACACAGCCGCCCCCATGCAGCGCCAGGACTGCTAATGTCCTTGTGTATTAACGCCACGAATACCACCTAGGAATGTAGAGGTGTGACCAGGGGCCGCAAGATTTGTAATTAAGCACATCGGGGTCACATCACGAGCCGCCCCTTCCCAGCTGGGCGACTCTGGGCAAGGCTCCTTAACATCTCGAGTCTCTGTTCCCTCCCCTGCGGAATGTCACCGTCGCTGCCCACAGGTGTGGTGAGGACCGTATTCAGGTGTGTCTTCTAAGGCCCTTAGCCTGGAGCCTGGCACGTTCGTCGCAGCGTTTGCTACTGTCATCAATTCTGTTCTATCTGATGAAGGCAAAGGGCATAGGATCCGTTGTGTCGAGCTTGAGGAAGCCCCCAGAACGCCCAGACCCCATTCCCCTGCTGGAAGCGGAGGCTGAAATGCCTTGTCTATTTGGCCTGCGTTGCCAGGATCTGATGAAATACTGGGTATAGAAAAGTGGCTGCCACTTCTTGCCAGCTTGTGATGCAGGAGGCTCACTGTTAAGGTTGTGCAATTACTCAGGAGGTGGTTACTGACGACCTGGCTTGTTACGGCCTCGTTTCGGGAAGGGTCACCTTCCTAGACCCTCCTTATCTCTCCCTGTGGAGTGGGGCCCAGAGAGGGCTCGGACCTGGCCGTCTGTGCAGCCACTTCCTGGCCCTTAGACTGACACACCCTACGTGGCGAGCAAAGGCAGGCGGCCACGTTCTTTCAGTCTCTAGGAGATCCAGAGGCCACGGTAAAATCAAGGGGTGTTTATCAAGGTGTGGCCCTGGGGGGCACATAGGTTTCACCCAGCGGCCGGGCTGGGCCTGATCCCACGCGCAGCGAATCCCACTCCAGCAACCTGATATCTTAAGATGTCCTCTGTATGTCCTCGGAGAAGGGGAATCATATCCTGGAGGGGCCATCAAGGCCGGCTTCTCGGAGGAGGCGGCCTCTGGGGGAACAGAAAAGAAGGTGCGGTGTGTTGGAACTGGCAGTGGGCTCTGAGGGGCCGGGGGCTTCTTCACCTCGGTAGCCCCAGCGCCCTGCAAACGCCGGCGGGAACACGCGCTCCACGCGGACTTGCTCCAAGAACAAATGACAGCCCAGGCACCAAGCCAGGCACTCTGCGCATGTCCCTCCACCCCGCCCGCGGAGACGCACGCGCATGCGCACCCCATGCCCTTCGCAACGGACCTCCGCGGCGACGCCACCGCCCCCTTGCGGTCCGTGCGCAGGCGCGGGAGAGTGCGCGAGCGGGTGACGTCACTCCGCGCCGACTCCGCCCGTGGAGGCGTCGCTCGCCGGCCGCGTCGTCATGGAGCCGAGGACCGGTGAGGGGACAGCTGGAGACGCGGGCGCGGAGCCACCAGAGGGGCAGGCGTGGGGGGGCGGGGGGGCGGGGGCGGGCTG
>NW_027528369.1:9163860-9179728 GCF_008692635.1 Crocuta crocuta | reverse complement strand
GGGACCCGACGCCGCCGGCGGAGTAAGACAGCGGGGAGAAGAGAGAGGGCTACTTGCTGTGCACATGGCGGTGTCGGTGGGCGACACCTGTGAGACCTGCAGTCGCCTCCCTGGAAACCAGGTGAACTTGGTGGGCGGGGGCAGGGCTGGAAAGCACCGTAACTTCAGCGCTGGTTCGCAGCGTCTTCCTAGGGGCGCCCGGGTGGGGGTGCTCAGTAGACTCTTGATTTCGGCTCAGGTCTTGATCTCACAGTTCATGGGTTCAAGCCCCGCTCAGCGCGCGACAGCACGGAACCTGCTTGGGATTCTCTCTCTCCCTCCCTCCACCCCCCTAAATAAACTTAAAAAAAAATCACCGCCCTCTTAAATGCCTCCCGAGGTGTCGCAGTGCCAGGCCCTGCCCAGGCGCTGGGGACACTTGCTTCACTGCCCCTGGGCTGCAGGAGGTCACCCTCGAGTGGGAGAGCTCTGGCGATGGCTGCGGGGGTGCGGGGCGCAGATAACACCCAGTGCTGAGGCCCAGGGAGCAGGGTCTGGGGATAAATACGCCCCTGCGTTTACTGGGTGCGCAGTTTGTGAGCAGCCACGTCACCAGGTGCTGGTAGTCACCAGGAGCGAGCTCAGAGCCACAGGTCGGGGATGAGTGGGCCCCTAGCTGACCCGACACGGCCCGTGACCCGCTGAGGGAACTGAAAAGGCCATTATGGAACGGGGTGTCGTTGTTCATTCCCCTGCTTATTCCCCACGTGTGTGTAACTCTCTGCAGGCAGGGCCCTGTGCCCCTCGAGTCTGCCCGCTCACTGGGGTTTCTAAATGGGGGTCACTCCAGTGTTTGTGGTCAATCGTCCCTGCAGAGCAGGGGTCACAGCTTCCAACCGCACTTCCAAAGTTGCATATAGAATAAGAAATTACTGCGCTAATGAAGGGAACGGTAACCCAAAATAATAGGCTTACAAAGCACTTAGGTTTAAGACAAGCTTCCTGGATGTATAGCCCAAGCACACTAGTCACAGCCCCGGCAAAGCTGGATGGACCTGGATGGACCGAGGATGCAGTGCCTTCGCCCAGCGGCACTGGGCACTGGGCGCATTTCCAAGCAAAGACAGAGGAGAGCTCGGCTACCTGGCTTGGATTGCATTTTGTTTCCTGCTGCCGCAGCTCAGTGGGGCCAGATTATGTACCTGGGTGGTCTTGAGTTTACTCTGTTTTTGGACGTTAGCAATGTGTTGTGACTTTATGACTAACCCTGATTTTTTGCTGTAGAGACGAGAAGCGCTGGGTTGGTCTGGCCTGAGCGAGCTGAGGGTGTGGCTGGAGGACCCCCCCCCTCCCCCGCTGCCCCAAGCCATCCCGGGCCGCCCCCGGCCACCCCTGCGCGGGGCTCCCTTCTGCCACGCTAACCCGTCCCACCCTCTGTCGCCATAGGTATTTCCAAGCAGGACATTCGAGAGCAGATCTGGGACTACATGGAATCCCAAAATCTAGCGGATTTCCCCCGGCCTGTTCATCACAGGATTCCCAACTTCAAGGTACTGAAGCGCTCCTGGAGCATCCAGAAGGGGAACAGGCTATTCCTGAGTGAGCGAGTTAGCCATGCATTTGCTGCCCCACTTCCCACGCCGGGTGGGCAGTGACACTGCATTGCTGGCCTGGCCTCTGTGGTTGGGGACACGCTCATCCGAGTCACCTAGCCTTCACTTGCATAGACGCTGACCCTCCTGTGCAGGGTTGGCGGTTGGTGGTGTCGTGTCCCGAGCTGATGCCACAGCACCCTGTCACCTCCCGACATGGAGTAAGATGCTTGTCCTGTGGCCACAAGCATGTCATTGTGGTGCCTTTTCACACGTGGCTCCTTTTCTTTTTAAACGTTTTTTTTTTTTTGAGACAGAGACAGAGCATGAGCAGGAGAGGGTCAGAGAGAGAGGGAGACACAGAATCCGAAACAGGCTCCAGGCTCTGACCTGTCAGCACAGAGCCTGACGTGGGACTTGAACCCACGAACTCTGAGATCATGACCTGAGCCGAAGTCAGCTGCCCAACTGACTGAGCCACCCAGGCGCCCTTACACGTGGCTCCTTAAGACCAGCAGGGAGTAGTGCACGTGGAGAAGGGAGCCCCAGCCAGTTTCTCTGCACAGGAAGGCCTCAGACGTCCCTGACGACGCCAGGCCTCAGTTTCCCCGCTGTTCAGAACAGAAGATGATCAGAGATGTCTTCCCAGGACGCGAGTGTGCTTCAGTGAGCAAACATGCCAGCTCAGGATTCTGGCACGTTTTCCACAAGGAAAACAAAGCACTTTCGGGAAATACCTGGATTGCCCTGTCAGCCCAAAGCAGGTGTGGCGTTTCACTGCTGTCTTCCCCCATTTTGGCTGGACTTTGTGTCCTGGCTCCTTGGAAACAAGCTCCTGTCCCTCAGAAAACCTGTGCTTACTGTATGATTTCTGTTGCTATTTTGTTTTGTTTTAGTGCTTGTTTTCGCAGGGAGAGAAATTTATATCAAGTACAGGAAAAAGAGAAAGGTGCACAGATTCAGTAAAAAATGCTTAAAGAGGAAGCACATTGGAGAGGTTCCGGGTTGGTGGTAATCCGTTCTCTCTTGGTGTAGGTGGTAGTTAACACACGCGTGCTCCTTTTGTGAAAATTCATCAAGGTACACACGATTTCTATACCTTTTTGGAATGTATATTTTAAGTTAAAAATAAACTGGGGCTGGGGTGCCAGGGTGGCTCAGTTGGTTAAGCATCTGGCTTTTGATTTCTGCTCAGGTCATGATCTCACAGTTCATGGGATCGAGTCCCACACTGGCTCTGCGCTGACAGTGTGGAGCCTGCTTGGGATTCTCCCTCTCTCTCTGCCCCTCCACTGTGTGCTCACGCCCTCTCTTTCTCTCTGTCTTTGAAAATAAACATTAAAAAAAAAATAGACAAATTACCCTGACTGCTCTCCCAGACTTTTCTTTGGGTGACTCCTAGATGTTGTCCGAGAATTAGCTGCTCCCCTGTCTGGGTGAAATGCCGGAGCAGTCCGCTCCCGCATGCGGTGGGTCTGGGGTGCTGCCGCCCGGCCAGGGCGCTTCCCGAGCTGCTGAGCACCCCCGCGCTTGCAGGTCTTCAACATGGCCAGAACCAGTAAACTCAGGCCTGACGCACCCCAGACAAATGCTCGCTGCTTCGTCCTTGACGTGACTGCAACCCTGTCTGTTTGCCTAAATAGGGCTCTTACCTGGCTTGCCAAAACATCAGAGACCTAGACGTTTTTGCCAGGACACGGGAAGTGAAAGTGGACCCTGACAAGCCGCTGGAAGGCGTCCGGCTGCTGGCGTTGCAGGTAAATCCCGTTTTCCTGAGCCGGAGCCCCGGCTGCTGATGAAAGGGGCGCTCCGGGCGCCCGGCAAATGTGTGCAAAAGCCTCTGTTGAGGAAGATGGGGCTTCTGACTCCCTCAGAAGTTGGCGCAGGACACCCTTGGGAGTTTTATTCGAGGACAGTCCAAGTGTCTTCCATTTGTCTGTCAGAAGTCACGAGTGTTCCTAATTCAGAGGTCAGAGGCGTTCAAAATGGTCACCTGGAGCATTCCTAAATTGGATGTGCTTCATCAGAAGAGAAAGACTATTTCCTCCTGCTACTTTCATCTTCCAATTCTTTGACCTTTTTGATGAGCTGTGATGAGGACCCTGACGGTGTTGCCCGAATATATAAATTAGAACAGCGTTGCTGTGAATCCAGTAGCTTCATAAGTACAAACAGGAAACGCATGAACGTGAGTGCTCGCAGCTCCCGTGCAGCTGTAGACCCGAGACTAGCGTGTAAGTTAAATACAGACGGAGCCGTGAGAGCAGGAGGGCGCGGGTAACAGCGCCGATCCCCCGTGGCAGCTGCTGTGCTGAGACAAAGCGCCGCTGAGGACGGGACTGGGGGCCCGGAACTCCCGGCGCGGCCGCGCCCCGCGTGGCAGGCCAGCGTCCCGGGGGCGCCCTGCAGCCTGGGGGTGAGGCGAGCACCCGAAGGTGACCCTGTGGGGGCCGGGGGGGGTGCAGGGCTCCTGCTCTGGCTCCTTCAGGAGTCGCATGTAGGGAACCCCCGTGTTAGCTGGTTGTGGTTCAGCCCCAGGACGGGCTCCCGTTTAGGCTTTTCTGCTGGAAGCGTTCTGTCTTCCAGCCTGTTTCCCGGGCAGTGTAATGAACCGTGTAATGAACGAGAGGCAATTATCGCAGCCGCAGAGAAGGGCCCGCGGTGAGTGGGCCCCACGTGTGAGGGCACAGCTCTCTCTAAACCCTTCCCTGTATCACCTCGGTTAGGCCTACCAGCTACCCTGCGGGGGCGATCCCTGCCCCTCGTGACATGGAGCGGTCGAGTGACTTGGCCACGTCCCATGTCGGTAGCGGTGGAGCGGGGATCGCGACCCGCACTGTGACTCCAGGGCCAGCTCTGTGCGCGTGCCCTCAGCACTGAGTCAGAACCTTNGGGAGGCGGCTGTCCTGCGGGAGGGCAGCCGGGCGGCCGGTGGAGGAGCAGTGTCCTCCGTGTCTCCCTTCCTTCCTGGGAGAGAAATAGTCAAGTTCGAGAACCTGCTGCACCCCAGGCTCATGGGCACAGGGATGTGGTTGTGAAACAGACACAGACACATGTGCTTCCTGCGCTCGGGCTGCTGGCTCCTCGATGTTGCTGGAGACTCCGTGGGTTAGGAATCACCCAGGAAGCAGGTAAACCTGCAGGCTTTGCGACGCCTCCTGAGTGTAGGCAGGGACGGTGGTACGGCGCCCACGGCCTGTGCCTGGGGACACGGCGGCCTGTGGCTTGGGGATACACAGCTCCCCAGGCTCCGCCCCGGACCTTCAGGCAGTTTCTAGAGTCTCTTTTTAACAAGGACCCTGCTGGTGCCTGGAGAGCCACCAGCCAGGCCTGCACTTGTCACACACAAACATACCCCACTCCCGCCGCATGTTGGCACCACCAGAGGGAGCTTTGAAAACTGCCCGTTGCCGATGTCGGGGACTCTGAGTGGCTCTGGGCCTTGGTTAAGTCTCTGAGCTCCCCAGGTGATTCTAAAGTGGAACTAGGGCTGAGAGCCACTGGAGCTGGTGAGGGAGAAGCTTCCAGAAGAGAGGGAGAAGCCAGAATGATACGTAGTACACCAGCGTCTCCAGACTGTAGATGAACCCAGACCTGTTTCACACTTGAAAGGAAAAGAGCATGTGGTGACAACTTGTGTTGAAATGTTTCCTTGGCCACGGCTTTAAGTAGGCCAGCCGCGATTTTATAGGTCTTGTGTCGGGCTTAGGCTGTCATCTCCTGCACAAAAACTAAAATATACTCTTTTTACACCAAAGATTTTATAAATTTTACAGTTGACTCATGGGCTGCTCCTGTGTAATCTGCAGGGATGCTTGTGGCAGTGGTTCTGGAACTTTCCTGGATGTCAGAATCACCTGTGGACCCCCCCCACCCCCCGCCACCCCGAGCTTCTGGTCGTTTCTCACAGGCGTCCAGGGGCTGCTGCCGCTGCCACCCGGGGTCACACTTGGAGAACCAAGGCGTCTGGGAGCTAAATCGAAGGGGGCTGGGGACTCAGGTCAGCACACGTGCCACTTGTGATGGGCACTGACCTGGGGGGCTGCCGTTGACGGGCAGGAGGCCACGGCCATGCAGGGCAGGCACCCAGCGGCAGCACTGTGGCCGCGGGGTGCATAGCGCTGCGCGGGGAGGCCACAGGGAGGGCCTGGTTGGACTCCTTGGGCCGCTGGGCCGCTTTGCACTCTCATTCCTTAGCCTTTAGCGATTCTGAGCGGCAAGGAGAGTAGAATTCATGAGTTTGACGACACGCTGGGTGGGCTAGTGGCCCTGAGTAGTTCTTTGTACTTAATGAGGTGTGCAAAGAAGCCATTCCCCAGAAGTGCCCGGGACGGTAACTTGCATCTGCACTGAGATGTTAGCGATGCACACAGGGGAGTTCCTGGGTTTAGTTTTATAATTCACTGCTTGTCTTTCTTTTCAAAGAGCAAAAAAACGTTGTTGGTGCCAACACCACGGCTGAGAACGGGGTTATTTAATAAGATCACACCACCCCCCGGGGCAACAAAGGACATCCTGAGAAAATGCGCCACCTCTCAGGTAAGTGCGGGCACGGCAGCGCTGCTCTCAGAGACACAGGGCCCCACAGAACTGAACGTGTCTCTCCCGAAGCCAGATGAGCAGAGTACAGGAGCCACATGGCAAAACTATGGGTCCACGCGCTGCAGGTTTGTAGATCGTGTTTCCTGTTACAGATGAAGGGGAAACGAGTTCCCTGGTCCTCTGGCTCCTCCGTGTTAACTGTGCCACCGTCCGGGCTGCCTAGCACTTTCTGAAGTGCCACGGAGCAGCTGGGAGCTGGGAGGCATTTCCAGAACCCAGCTGCAAGTTGCCTTGGCAGCTCTGAATGACGGCGTTAGTAACGCAGGGGCGGGCTCTTCCCTGAGTGTCTCACAATGTGGTCAAACCGAACCGTGAAACTGCCATCCTAGGGGCCCCGTAATCGGATTTGTCTTGTATTTAGAGACAAAGAAGTAGAATTTGGTGACCTTTTTCAGAGTCCTAGAACAGACTCCAGCCTGTTAGGTTCCTAATCTATTGGGAATAAAAAATAGGGCATCAAGAGATTCCTTTTCAATTTTATTTGTTTATTTTTTCCATTGCATCATTTTAATATAAGCAAGATGATCACGTGTCCAAGTATTGCTGGTCAAGTGTGAGTTGTACAATAAATGGTAGAGAATTCATCCCGTCAGTGGTTTGGCTGGAAGCTGTGTATCGGCGGCTCTGTGACATGGGCCGTGTAAGTGCAGGCTGCACGGAGGAGCCCCCGCACACGGATTCCCTCCTCCCTGCTCATCTGTACCCACATGTATAATTAAGATACTCCTTTTTAAACAGGATTTTCCATTTAAGTCTGTTGTTTAAAAATTGAATGTTTATGGTCACTTACTGATACCTTTATTCCAAGAATAGAATTTGGTGTGGCTTAAAAACCCTGTGTAGTAGAGTACAGTAAGAAAACACGTGTAGGAAAAGTGCAAAGGGAAAATCAGAAAAACGAGAGCTGGCTGTGCTTCTGCTTAGTGTTCAGAAGTGCACCCTGGGCGATGGTCTGCGGCTGGCAGACCCGGGAGCCGGCGGGGGTGTGACAAATGGCACGGCAGTCGGAGATTTGGGACTGTAAGCGCGGCTCCCGTCCTGGGCTGAGGCCGGGTCCCATGGCCGGTCCCTCACACACGCTCCTGGAAGTGTGACCCGGGGGCTCTGTGCCTGAGCTTCAGTAGGGTCTGAACAGCTGGGTTCGGGCTCTGTTACCACATGAGGCACCTGAACCTGAGGAGGAGGTTTTCCTTCTCTTCGCGGCCCAGGGAAAATGCCAGCGTGGAGGGTCATGACACACTCATTATCCGTGCTGCCAGAGCTTAGTGGCAGAAACACTGCCACCACGTGGGTCGTCTCTAGGACACTCCGATGAGCGCTTACTTTGTGGCAGACGACTCTGAATTTGTCCCTTACGGCCTCTGCCACCGCCCCATCCACCCGTGTGGTATCGGGGCCTTTGTGCCTATTCTCTGACTCGGGATCTTCCAGGGAGCACCTCTGTGGGCAGACAGAAAGGTTTGTCAGCTGAATTTTCATTGAATCAAATGAGACTGAGGAGAGTCAGGGAGGCTCCTGGCTGCTGACACGGTGTTTGGCCTGAGAGAGCGGCCGGAGCCACCCGAGGGGCGGGGGGCAGCCTGTCAGCCGCTGCGGCAGCTGTGCGCTCACCACGGCTGCCACACACCGAGCCCGCTGAAACAGGGCCGAGGATGTGGGCCGTGGGTGTGAGATGGCAGCCGCCACGGCCATTGTGACGTTAGGATAAGCAGGTCTTTGCGCAGCAGGGACACAGCAGGCTGGGAGGCCCCCAGGCCACCCCCGTGCTGATCCCGTGGGTGACTTGTCACGTACTTTAGGCAGGACACGGTCCCACGTGCTGTGAGCCTCCCCTGCTGGGCCCGGGTCTGTACAAGGTCCTAGTCTGGTTCCTAGACTGATCTGTGCCCCTTCACATCTGAGACTTATGGCCGAATCGGCCGCCCTGTTCTTTAAATGCAGGCCTTCGTTAGTATAAACGTGTGTGCTGTAGGTGGGTTTTGGTTGAAGGAGTAATGTTTCAGAAGTGAACGTGGTGTATGTGGCGCCCCCAGTACTCACACTTGATGGTCTGCCCCACACGTTTACCGGCCACATCTCGTGCGCTAATCGCGTCACCTCCACCATCTTCCGTCCCGGCACCAGCCCGATGAGGCGGCGCCTCTGCCTCACCGATGGACACTGAAGGTCAGAGAGCTTCCTCCTGCAGAGGCCACAGGGCGCACAAGGGCCTGGACCCAGTTCTGTGTGACTCCCACCCCTGTCCTGACCACTGTGCTCCTGTGATTGCTCGGGAAGATGAAATTAACACCGTACTCGCTTGTGCTGTCACTTCCAAAGTGGCATCTTCCCTGGGGAGGAGATTGTGGGAAATTATCCTAAACGCCGCTTCCACCGCACGGCACGCCTGTTGTAGGGCCCGAGTTCGCCTCCTGCGAGCTCCTGGCCCCTGAGCTGTGGGGGGCGCCGCTCGCCGCCCGGGAAGCACAAGGCCCACGTGTCTGTTCGCAGGGCGTGCGGAACTATAGCACTCCCGTGGGCTTGGACTCCAGGGTCCTGGTGGACTTGGTGGTGGTGGGCTCCGTCGCTGTTTCTGAAAAAGGTAAGATTAAAGTCACACCGTGACCTGCAGCTTGACGTTCTGTTGTCTGTTCGTCCTCTAGACCCTGACGGTGAGGGGTTTCGGTTTCTGGACACGTTCCTGTCCACTGAGAAACCACTGTCCCTCTCATTCATTTTGAAGGATTAAACTCAGTCCCTCACACTCAATACCTTTCCAGTGTTTTCATTTTTCTTAGCAGGAAAAATAAAGTGACATCATCTCTGCTCAGGTGGTGAGAGAGATTTCCTCTGTTCCTAAGCTACCGGGAGCCGGAGCCGGATTTGCGTGTGGTGCGCCAGCAGATGGCTGGTTTGAAGGCCCTCCGGAGGATGGGAGACCACAGGGCCCTAAACCTTGTTTCCGTTAGGGAGCAGTGGCCTCTGGGCAACGCCAGGTGCCCCAGCCTGCCCGGGAGGCCTGGTGCTTTGCCATGCAGGCAGGTGGGGGCGGGGGCTCGCTGCCTTCTGTCCCCTGCCAAGCCGCCCTCGTCCCGTGAGCCTCTCCCTCCTCCGCTGCCCCCTCCCCCAGGCCCGGCTCGATGCTCTTCGAAGACGATCTGCTTTTACTGCGACGGGGCCGGTGGGATCCAGGTGCGGTCAGCCTATGACAGGCCTGTGCCCGCACCGTGTGGTTTGGGCCCCTGCTGGGAAAGTACCCCTCTCCTCCTTCCCCTGCGAGAGGAAAAGAGACTGTTTTAAGACGCTCATCCTTAAAAATCCTCCTCTGGAAGTCGGCCAAAGCCAAGTTCTTCCTTCAGTAGGGGCTCCCAGCACATAGTTGGTGAGAGGTGCCCCGAGTCCTTCATTCTGAACCCCGAGCATCATGTTGTTCAATGGTGGCCTTTCATGTCTTCACCTGGAATTTACAGTCTCATCCCTCCTCACCCTGCCTTAGAAGTTGAGACGCTGTAGTGCTTCGCTCTTTTGCTTTCTCTGTATCCCCAGTTATGCAATCTGTCTGTGTCATCGGGAATGGGGCCCCATGGGCACACGTCTCCTGGGTGCCTGCGTGGGCCCCGTGTCAGGCCAGCGCTGGGTGGTCTCAGCCTTGGGCCACAGCATGTGGGAAGCGCAGACACCGCGGCTGAACTGTGGTATGATGTGCTCGGTGCTGGACACAGAGGTGGGTGCTGACATCGGGGGCGGTCGAAAGAGCAACTCTCGGGCTGCGAGCAGGGCATCAGCAGGGCGGGGCCCGGGGCAGTGTGTTCACGCAGCTCGGCCCCCGAGTAGGTTGGGGTTGGCTTCCCAGAGGCCGTGAGGCCCGAGGACAAGCTGTGCCCTTGGCAGTGGGAAATTAGCAAGGAGGTCTTCGTTCCAAAGACGATCAGGCACTTTCCAGAGTGTCACCCATGTTCTTCCCAGGCATCTGCCGTCTCAGTTCCTCGTGTTGATGCAGATGCCTGTGAGTCCCCACGTGTCCTGTGCTCTGTGTGGGTCGTTCGTCCTGACTGTTCTCCCAGAAGGATAGCACGTCCGGCACTTTGTGCCCTGCCAGGTGATGGCTGTCTGTGCAGACTGATGGGCACGTGACTTGTCACCAGGGTTTGGTTTGGCTTTTCCCTTACAGATGACACTAAAGGGAGCTGGATTCCTGGCGTTGAGTTTGTGGTACCTTCCAGGGCTTTACATGGGAAAATCCTAGCAAATGAATTGCTGAGGCAAAGGGTGGACTTTAAACCCTGGTGGCTGTAGCCAGATCATCCACCAGAAGGGCGCCCACCTCACACCCTGTCACTGTGGCCCTCGCCTCGCGCCCTACTCGCCTGTAATAGCTAGAATCACAAGACTAATTTTTACCAATCTCAGAGTGAGCGGTGGTACTTCGCCCACCGTTCGATTTGCTTTTAATGGTGAGTGAAGGTGATCGTTTCTTATATTTGCTGCTCGCCTGCCTGTGTCTGCAGACTGTTCACATCCTTTGCTATTTCTCCACTGGATTGTCTTTCCCTTGTTTGTTTGCACGCATGGTTGGAGGTTGGAAATTGTAGAAGCAGCACGAGATCAGAATCTTAGACGCGTGAGCAGAGATGCTCTTTGTGACATTGCTGGTGTTACACAGAAGTCAGAGTTGCTGCAACGTCACGGGCTTCCTAACGGCAGAGTGTCGGTCCTCCTGGGAGCCAGGAGGCACTTTAATGTTCCTGCCTGCTCCGTGCCTACCTGCCGTGTCCTGCCTGCCGAGTAGCTTCTCATCCAGCTTCGGCTCCGCCTTCTGCTCACCCCACCTTGGGGTGTGCGGTTTGGGACCAGGGCTGCCAGCCCTGCCCTCCTGTGGGGACTGTGGGGCTTTTCAGAAGACAGAGTGATCCCGTCTTAAATCACGTGTCCCTCATTTTAGTTTTTATTTCTCTTCCAAGAGAAACTGCTTAAAAAGATTTTGTTTTTAGTAAAAATTTGTTCTTAGTCTTTTAAAAACTGCTCCTTCATTACTTCTAAACGTGAGCTCTGCTCACACAGCACAAGGCTCCCTTTCCTCTTGTGACACGTCTGACCACTGTGTGTGTGCAGTGTCACCTTCCCGGAACCCCCCGTTGGGGCCGCCTGTGGGCTCGCCATGGCAGCCTCTGAGGAGGGGCCAGGGATGTCGAGCCCAAGTTTTGGCTTCCACTGTGACCTGATGACACACGTACTCCCGTGATAATGGTGCTCTGCGTGTCTCCTAGGCTGGAGAATTGGGAAAGGAGAAGGTTATGCTGACCTGGAATACGCCATGATGGTGTCGATGGGAGCGGTCACCCCGGGGACCCCGGTGGTCACCATCGTCCACGACTGCCAGGTGCTGCCCCTGAACACGCCCAGCAGAGCCATTGCCATACCCGAGAGGGGGCGGGAGGGGAGGAGGGGACAGACAGTGGTCCTGCCTTCACTCCACGGCTCTTGTGAGTGCTGGAGCCCAGCGAGGCCACCTGTTTGGTGACATGACCGTGGGGCCTGCTCCCTCTGGGCCTGGCACCGGCTTCCGTGCGTGCAGTGAGCACGGAGCCGTGGGCCCCGCCGGCGCCCTCACCCTCTTCTGTTTGACCAGGTCATCGACATACCCGAAGCATTGCTCGAGGACCACGACCTCACCGTGGACTACATCGTCACTCCAACGAGAGTCGTTGCCACGGGGTGTGAGCGCCCAAAGCCAGCGGGGATCTTGTGGTCCAAGGTGGGTCCCGTGGCCGCCAATGGCCTGTAGCTCGGAGGCAACCCCTCTTGTGTGGCATCTTTTGGTGTGGCAGCTGGCTCCGGGCCTGTTGCAGTTACCCGGGAGTTTTGAACGGCTGAGCTCCTGGATCAGGACAAGCAGGCAGGTTCCAGGTCTCCTGCAGCGGGGTTAGCACCGGGCGGCCGTGGCAGGAAGAGCCGTGTGCCGCCGTCCCGGCCACGGTGTCCTGCCTCGTCAGCTTTCCCGTTGGGAGTCCAAATTGTCTCGTGTGACCTGGGTCTCCAGGCAGCACCCGTGGCCCTCATAGGCTGATGCCTCGGTGACTTTTCACTGCAGAACTGGTGTGATGCCTGGTGCGACAGTGTGTGGCAGGGGTCGGTCCCGAGGGGAGCCTGCGGGTTAGGGGCCCGCCTGCTGGCGCGCAGCCGGAACTCCTGAGGAGACGGGGGCCGCTTGCTGGGTTTGGATCGAAGCCTTTGCTCCACATCTTCTGCCGCTAAACCTGAGCTGTCCGGGGTTGGAAGGCAGCGTCCCCTCCGGCCTCCACCTCCAAGCTTGACACCAAATGAAACGCCACACAGGCCAGTGGGCTTTTCCCACAGATGCCGCGCCGGGGCCTGTGCTCCTTCTGGGTTTGCCCTGATGAGAGCAGAGAGGAGGAGCGGGCGTGGCCCGGAAGTGGGCCCGTGGGTCTCCCTCCGAGTGCGTGCTGAGTGCCGTGGGGTAGCCAGCAGCGCCCTTAGTGAGTATTAAAATGTCCGTCAGTGTCTTTCCTGAGAACTTGATTCGGTTCCACCGCTTCTCTCTAAGCAGAGGCTGACGCGCGGGTCGCAGAGGCGAAGTGGCCTCTGCTCACAACCGAGAACGTGAAGCTGGGGAGGCTGCCTGCAGCCCATGTTAGGGAGATTCTGGGTGGCCTCTCTAGAAGAAGAAGGATGTGCTGCTTTGGGGAATAGCCATGGTCACATTCTGATTTTAACAGGGAAAATAGAAAAATATCAACAGATGATGTTATTGGTGATGTTGTGTGATGACAGCTCCTCTTATGTAAAAGGAAAGCGGTGAACCAGATTCCAAAGAGCCACACTGTGTGTATAGGGCGTGGGACCTGACTGTTTCAGCCCTTCTGGAAGATTGAATTACTAATGAGGCCTGAGCAAGAACTTCAAATTTTTATTTTTTATTTTTATTATTATTTTTTTTAAGTAGGCTCTACACCCAGTGTGGGGCTTGAACTCACAGCCCCAAAGTCAAGAGTCATGTGCTGTACCGACTAAGCCACCTGGGTGCCCCAAGAATTGCAAACTTTTACCTACTTATCTATCTACCTATTGAATTAACGTTTGTTTATTTTGAGACAGAGAAAAAAAGGATATGCATGAGCGGGGTGGGGGGGAGGCGACAGAGAGAGGGAGAGAGAGAATCCCAAGCAGGCTCCGTGCTGTCAGCACAGAGCCCAACATGGGGCTCAAACTCACAAACCGTGAGACCATGACCTGAGCCGAGATGAAGAGTCAGACGCTTAACTGACTGAGCCACCCAGGCACCCCAAGAATCTCAGAGTTTTAAAAGGCCACTTCTCACTTTGGAGTCCTGTGTTCTCAATTTTCCCACCACGGGGAGTCCCTTTGCATGGAGTCATTTCCCCAGCCCCTGGGGCTTCTGTTCTGGCCTTGTTGTGTGTGCAACCAGAGGGGATCTTGTTGACATTGGGGACCCCTGAATGCCATGAGGATTTGGGGGGAGGGGGAAGTTCAGTCGTCGGCTGTGGTTTTATTGCAGGTGGACTGTTAGGTGCACGTTGGCGTATCCATCCATGGGTCATTCTACCCAGAGACTCGTCCCATGGGGATGAGAACCCCCAGATTAGCCTCGCCTGTTCTGTGGAATTATCTAGAATCACGGTTTTTTCTAAACACTGTAGACCTCCCAGGTGAAGGTTATGAAATAAGTACAAAACGTGATACTTTTTTTAATTCGTTCTTTAATACACCAAGATTATGCAGCATTTGATTTTCTGGCCTTTGCCCCACCTTCTGAGAGAAGTGTGCGGGGCTTCCGCCTGGGGGTCTGCGGGCACGGACTCTGCTGTCTAGCTGTAGTTGCTTGGGCAGTGAGCCCCCTTGACCTGCCCTGCCCTCTTCTCTGTATGTGCTTCGTGAATTTAAAGACAGGGACCAGGTGATGCAGTAGCTTAGAGCTTAGCAGCCACCGGACCTTGGCACACCCTCTGCAAGCCCCCCTCCCCGTTTGTTTATCGGTAGCGTGGAGTGCTGTCGGTGCCGACCCCACAGGCAGAGCACGGAGGCACCTGCTGAACTTGCCCTCTGTCACCGGTGTGGCTGCCACAGGCGCCAAATGGAAGTCAGTGATTGTGAGAAACATGCCTGGATGCCTGGTGCTGGCAGAGTCCTCATGGTTCCCCTTGAGAGGGTCCCTGAGCTGAGCCTGGGCCTTGCCCGGCCTTCTCTGCAGCCGTGCATTGTCACTGTGCGTCCTTTACTGCCTCTCGGTGAAGGAGAAAGAGACACTCCTTTGGAAGGTGTGTCTGCTTTGTTCACATGGGTTCCTCCTTCCTCTCAGGTGGCCTCTCACCTGGTGACCTGTCGAATTTCGGGGACTTGGCCATGTCTGAGCCACAGGGTGCCCTGATGGCCACACTTCATCTGCCCACGGCCTTCCCAACGAGTCCCTGGCCCAGCAGGCCCACCTGGCGGAAGGAGGGGCTGTCCCCGCGACCTCTGCCGGGCAGGCAGATGGGGTGAGAGCTGCCCTTGAAGGGGTCCCTGAACCATGTCCAGCCCAGATGGTCGTGCAGTCTCTGGGACGGTGGGTGACCCAGATGTGCTCAGCTGTGGACGGCTGTGTGTGAGGTGACCCGCAGGCCTTGGCTTCGGCCGGAGCCCCCCACAGCCTGCCCGGTCTGCTCCCAGGGCTGCCAGGCATCGGGTCGAGAACGAGCGGTGCAACATCCTGCCAACAGCCTGGCTGCCTGCCAGCCCCAGGGGAGTGTCCGGAAGGCAGGGCGGGGCCCTCTGCGTGCGGGGCTCCACGTCGACCCTGACACCCCTGCTACCCTCCCGCCGCCCCCCTGCGCTAGACCTCCCAGCCACTGAGACCCCTGCCTCTGTTGACTTCTGCTGAGCTAGAGTGAGGTGGGGGAGGGGGAAACACTTATTTAACAATACGCTGGAGATGCTGTCGGGCTGCGGGTGTGGCCGCAGCTCCAGAGGGACCCGGGGCACCCACGAGACTGCTCCTTGCCACCAGAGCCACCGATCAAAGGACTGCTTCCTGCCCCCCTTGCNGGCAAGATTTCCACCGATTACAGAGGCCGTGGTAGGACTCTGGTGACCAAATCCAGATATTTGCCTTCTTGGATCAACCCGTTTTCTCCTTCGTTAAGGAAACGGGACCCTACCAGAGTCATTCTTGTACTGACTCCCAGAAACAAGTAGTTGTGGAGCACCCACGGCCGTCTGCAGGTAGCTGCGGAGCACCCACGGCCGTCTGGGAGGCTGCTTCCCACGTGGTCACCGTGCCGGGTGGACGGAACTTCATGAGAATGACATGCCTTGAGGAAAGGGTTTGGGGACAAGGACCTCTTCTGTGAGCAGCAGCTGCCCTGGGACACGGATGCGCGCTCTCCAACCCTACATCAGCCGTGTTGCCTGGAAAGAGCAGCCAGACGTGCACTGGCGCACGCCGGCAGCCGGGCCAGAGGCTTAGGCGGATACTTCCATTTAAAAAGATTTGCTGTATTTGACCCACTAATTCAACTTCTAGGAATGTGTCCTAGAGAAATACTTATCAATTCTGGTAGAGACGTGTGCATCCCGTTAATCAGGGCCCTGCGGTGCGTCAGGGCCCCAGATGCCAACCCTGTCCCTAAAGTAAGTACATGCAGCCTTCTTCAGAGCATTGAATGGCGTGAGGAAACGCTTGTGGTGTAATGCATACC
>NW_027528369.1:9162380-9163804 GCF_008692635.1 Crocuta crocuta | reverse complement strand
GCGCGGGGGGGGGGGGGGGGGAGGCAGAGTGCGCATGTGCTGTGTCGTTTGCACCCTGCCCGTGGTGCTGGAACCCGTGTGGGAAGGGGCGGAAGTGGGACCCGCATGTTAACAGTAGCTGTTACCAGTAGGGGGCGTTCCGATGGCTTTTCTCTGTCTCCTGGATGTATCCCAGCAGGCGCTCTCTCGGGCCCCACTGGGTCCCCACTGCTCAGTAGAGAGCCTTCTCCCGGGCTCTCGCCTCCCCTTCTACAACCAGCCTGAGGGGGCACCCCGTTCTCAGGAGCCCTGTGCTTGTGCGGGGCGGGGGGCGGGCCCACTGGGCTGCCCGAGCTGCTTTGCGGGGCAGCCGCACGGGCCGCTCTTGCCGCGTGGCTGACACTTGTGCGTGGAATTGAGCCTGGAGCCGCCGGGCACGAGCTTGTCCCACACGTGGCTCTGAACTGGCCCCGCGGGAAGGGACCTCCCTGCTCTGGTGGGCCCGTCTGTTATGCTGTCCCCACCCCCGGACAGTGTGGGACGCGCAGGCACGAGGTGCACACGGAGGTCGGCACGTGTGGTGCAGGTTTGGAGGTGGTCCTGCACACCAGAAACGTGTTCTGCTCCCTAGTTCTAGTGACTTCCATGGCCCCTCTCAGATGGCGCAATGGTGTGTGGTCATTGCCCTCCTGGTCCTTCGGACCCACAGTGAGCCTATCTGTGAAGGAGCAGTGCTGCGGGGCCTTTTCTACTGACTGACACCTTTGATCGTCTCTGTGCAAAGAGGCATATAAACTGAGCCCTGTTGTAACAGCCAGCGGATGCCGCCAGAGCTGAGTGACATGTGGGACACAGTGCGTTCCTTAGCTGTGCCGTGCTCTTGCTTGCTTAGTTTCTCCAGAATCACTCCACCTTGCTCATTTGAAAGTACTGTATTTAAAAGAATTTTCAGTCTGAGCTCCTGGGGGGCTCAGCCGGTTAAGCGTCTGACTTCGGCTCAGGCCATGATCTCACGGTTCATGGGTTCAAGCCCCGCGTGGGGCTCTGTGCTGACAGCTTGGAGCCTGGAGCTGCTTCTGTGTCTGTGTCTCCCTCTCTCTCTGCCCCTCCCCCACTCATGCCTTCCACACACACACACACACACACACACACACACACACACACCCCGGTCTCTCTCTCAAAAATAAACATTAAAAAAGAAATATTTTTTTAAGTATTTTCTATTGATGAATGGTGACTGTTGGTCTCATGCATGACGACTAATAATTTTGTGGAAATTGTATTTCACATTAGGAATCCGTACGGTGTTCCTGTGTTTTGGCCAGCAGCTGCTCAGACCTAGCGTTTTGGAGTAAGTGGGAGTCTGAGGATCAGGCCCAGGCCCTGTACCTTCTGCTCAAGTAAAGGGAGAGTCATGGAAAGCAGCAGATCAGAATTGTGAAGCC
>NW_027528369.1:9152415-9162200 GCF_008692635.1 Crocuta crocuta | reverse complement strand
TGAGCCCAGCAGGCCCCGCGTCTCTTCCTCCGGAGTTGGCCACAGGGGCCCTGAGTTCGACCGCTGCTCTGTGCTGCGTGTGGCCTGGCTTTCTAGGGGACGGGGGTTTTCATTTCATCTTTAAAGAGAACGTACATTTATACGTGATGGACGCAAACGTCAGTGGAGAACGGGTTAGCATATAAAATCAAATTGGTACTACTTTTAATGGAATGATTAGTTATTGAAAGGCAGAAATATATTTTTGTGTTTGATTAGCAGGCAAAATATTTGATTTTACACGGCACCCTTAGAAATGTAACAAATGTTCCTAACCGGCGCCCAGTAACTCCAGTGTAGCGCGGCGTGAACTGTCCTGAGCGTGAGGCCAGCCGGTCCAGCCAGCGCACAGACGCCTCTGTGCCCGCTGTGGGACAGCCCCCAGCCCAGGCCACTCCACAGAGAGCACAGAGACGGCAAGCAGCTGGGAGAGTGGCAGACGCCACCTGGTAGTCCGGGAGATTGTTCCGTGTAGAGCCTGTGGGCTTGGACCCACGAGCTGACACTAAGCTTTGTCATTCCTTACCCCAGACCGTCCTGCTCTTGAGATGAGCAGGTTTACGTAAGTGATGCAGTCAGCATTTCTGTCAGTAAAGATTGTGTGTGTGTGTGTGTGTGTGTGTGTGTGTGTGTGTGTGTGTGTGTGTTTGTGGCGGTGCTGTAGACTTAGTTCAGAATGTGCACACAGTTAAAACATTTTTATTGTTGGGGCGCCTGGGTGGCTTAGTCGGTTAAGCGTCCGACTTTCGCTTAGGTCATGATCTCGCGGTTCGTGGGTTCGAGCCCCGCATTGGGCTCTGTGCTGACTGCCAGCTCACAGCCTGGAGCCTGTTTCAGAGTCTGTGACTCCCTCTCTCTCTGACCCTCCCCTGCTCACGCTGTCTCTCTCTCTCTCTCCTAAAAATAAATAAAAACATTAAAAAAAAAATTTTAAAACATTTTTATTGTTCATCCATTTTTAGTTGTGCGTGTGGCCACATGGGAGAAAGCAGCTCCCTGTGGGGGGTGGAGGGGGTGTATTTTTGCTCCATAAATGGATTTCTGCCCCCCGGGTGTAGGGGTCTGGCACCTGGCCCTGGAGGCCGGCCCCCTCAGTCAGGTCTCCTGAGAACACTAGCTTCTGCCTGAGGGAGCCCTTTGTTTCCACTGAGCAAAAGCACACGGGAATTTCAGTACTTGGGGTGATTGCCAGGCCTGGACTGCTCGAGCCGGTGCTGGCAGAGGTGCGGTGTTTACCGGGAGACCTGGCCTCGCTGCTGCTCAGTGGAATGACATTCAGTTTTCCTCTAAGTACATAGTCACACATTTTCTCTGATTGTAACTGCAACTTTGAGTTGGGTCATCCTTTCTAAATACTGGATGTAGTAACGTAAAGACGTTCTTATGAATCTATATGACCAGTTTGGGGGCACCTGGCTGGCTCTGTTGGAAGAGCATGCGACTTGGGGCACCTGGGGGCTCAGTTAAGTGTCCGACTCTTGGTTCGGGCTCGGGTCATGATCTCACAGTTGTGAGATTGAGTTCCACTCCGGGCTCCACACAGACAGCGTAGAGCCTTCTTGGGTTTCTCTCTCTCCCTCCCTGCAACTTCCCTGCTCACTCTCAAGAGCATGCTCTCTCTCTCCATCTCTCAAAATAAACTTAAAAAAAAAAAAAGAGCATGTGACTTTTGACCCCAGAGTTGTGAGTTTGAACCCCACGTTGAGTGTAGAGATTCCTTAAAAAAATAAACTTAAAGAGAATCTAATTATGACCCATTTAAATCTGTTTTTAAAGACTCTGAAAGAACATAAGAACGTGAACTTTGAGAAGGCAGGGTGGAGGCGTGGGGGGAGTTGGCTGCTGGGCCGGATCACCTTCAGGATTCCTGGGGACCAGAGCCTCTGGGGGGCTGGCCTGGGGGCTTCGTCACCTTGGCACGGATCCGTTCAGAAGAATTGCCGACAGTCAAGTGGAAGAAAAACTCCTGATTAGAAAAGCGTAGCCATGTTCCGTGCACATGTCCACGGCTGTGGTTTTGCCAGTTTCTTTGTGTCTCAGCAGTGGGAACATTAGAAGGATTGGGTTTTCTCTGAACAGTCTCTCTGTGGCACCCGCGAGTCCGTGTGCCCCTCTGAAGACCCGAGCGGGCCGTGCCGGGGAGCAAGGGCGCTGTCCGTTTGGAGAGGGACCTGAGCCGGTGGAGAGGCTGTGCCAGGGTGGGGCCCATGTCCGCCTAGTGCCGGGAGAGAGAACCCGGGGCGACGTTGCTGAGGATCAGGAGCCTGGAAATTTGTGAGAGGGACTCGACTCTTGGGTGTTTGAGTTTCTTTGACTCTTTCTCTAAATCGCTGATCTGTAACCTGGGGCCTGTGTGCCCCCTGTGGGTCGGAGGTCCAGGCATAGACCGGGAAGTTGCACACAGGATTCCCGGGGACTCCTTGGGAGGAACCCCGGCCTCTCACATGTGTCCGACACCCTCTGCCAGGGTAAGAGCCGTTACCCTAGTGACTGTGGGTCTGAATGGGGCGAAAAGGCCGTTACTGGGTTTATTCTTAGAGGGAGGTTGCGCCTGTCCGGCTCGTGTGCGGATCTGTACCCGACGCAGCCTTGTCTGCGGGAGTCCCGTGCTGGGGCCGTCGCCCACCTCTTGGTAGTTGGTCCCGTACAAGCTTTGTGCCCTAATGCGGACTGAACGCATCTCTAAAGAATGAGGATGGCTAAGGACTCACCGTGTCTTTCTCCTCCTCCTCTGCCGTGTGAGCCCTTCAGCGACAAAGACGGGTTTTGGCCTGGGCTCAGTTGTCCACGCGCAGTCCAACCCGAAGGGCTGCCGCCGGGCGGGCCGTCTGCCACCGCGCTGCACGCCGGCTTCACTCAGTCCCCGCCGCGCGGGCCCCGCTTGTGCGGCCCAGAACTCGAGGGGGGACCCGCCTCCTGTATCGGGGTGCTTTCACCGCCTCCACTGTTGCAGCTTCCCAAAAGGCCAAACGTGTCCTTCCTGTCATGGAGACTTAACGTTTTGTGTAGTGTTACTTTGTCGCTTGATGAACCCGTTGCTAGAAGGTGTTTCCAAAAGTGGCTTTCTGTTTCAGATTTGCCTTGTTTCTGTATCTTTGGCAACAAGTTGACAGGTTCGGTCCCTGGAGGAGTGGCAGGGGGGCCGGGGAGCCCCGTTAACGATCCCCTCCCGCCCAAAGGGTGGGGAGGCAGACACCCCCCATTATCCTGGAGGCCACCAGGGGGGTTGCCACTTGTGACCCGTAGCCTTCCTTCCACTGCCCTCCCCTGCTGAGCCTTCTGCAGTGGAGGCCTTTGGTTTTCTGCCCCCAGAGCACAGAAAACCGTTCCGTTCCCGCCAGCTGCCATGGCATGTGGGGCGCAGTCCCCGACGTGGCCCCCGGGGATCCTGGATGTCACTTAAGTGGAGCAGGGCGGGGCCCAAGGGCTCCTGCTTCCCCGCGGGCCAGGGCGGCCGGGGCAACGTGGCCAAGACCGCTTGCCTGAGAGCGTGTGGCAGTGGCCCCTGTGCAGCTTTGATTTCTCCTCCATCGTGACCCAGTTTGCCGCCCCCCCTTCCCACAGAGGAGCTGGAACTGCTTTGCTCTTTCAGATCAGCTGTGAGGTGATGGGGAGAATCCCAATCCTCCGGAGCCTTCGCTACCGAGAGAAGCAGGCTGGGAAGGACGTCGCCCTCCGGGACGAGCCCCGGGGCCTCCTGGGAGCCGGCAGCCGGCCGCCAGCTCGCCCAGGCGCCGTCAGGGGGCCTCGGGACCCACCCCCTTCAGAGCCCTGCTCTGCGCAGGGGGAGGACGGGCCGGCTGACACTGTGTGCATCGGGAACCTTCCCCGGGATGCTCGAGTGAGCGAGCTGAAGAGAGCCCTCAGAGAAGTCGGCGCCGTCCCCGAGAGGCTCACGTGGCAGGGGCCACGGCGCAGGGCCCTCCTGCATTACCAGGCCCCAGCCTCCGCCCTGCAGGCCGTCTCCCGCTTGCAGGGCTTGTGCTTGGGGGCGGCCAGCGTGACGGTGGCACTGGCCAGGCAGCAGACAGGCCGCGACCTGGTGGGTGGCCACATGGAGGATCCACAGCCTGACTGTCGCCCGGCCGTCGCCGACCTGTGATGGCACGCCGCTCCGGTCCCCGTAGAGCCTAAGGAGCCTTGGCAGAGTGTTGCTGTGTGAGCGACTTTGGGCCCAGGTGTCTCCCGGTGGCCCAGCCTCCATCACTGCCCGGGGCCTCCTGACGAGCAGGGAGTCGGCCAGTAGCGCACAGCCCACAGGTCCCGGCCCTGTTTCTCAGGGTCCCTCAGCCTGCTGGGCGTTTCCCCCATGCTGGCTCCTCTCTGGGTGCATGCTGCTTGTCACAGCTCAGCGCTCGCGTCCGCAATGGAGAGCCGGTGTGACCAGCAGGTGGTGCCACCTCACTGCTGTGCCCTCCTCGCCTTTCCGGCCTCACCCCTCCCTCGGGGTGAGTGAAAGGAGAGCACCCTTCACTCGCAGGGTCTTGTAGGAGGTACCGGCCGCGGAAAACGAGCTGTCCCAGCCTGCGTCACACTCAGTGACAGACGCTCACGCTGTCTGCCTAACGCCCTGCGCTTCTTGTTTTTGTTCTCTCCACTTTTCTGTTCCTAAAAAGCAAACTGGATCTTAGCTGGACTGTACTTTCTAAACAGAGCGCTTTTGCAGTTGATCCTGGGAAAAAGTCAAAGAGAGCATTTAAGTGGGGATTTTTTTTAATGTACGTGCATGAGAAACGTTAGTGTCTCACCAGCAGGTCTCCCTGGGCACGTTGTTACACCCCAGGAAGGCACGGCCTGCATGCGCTTTCAAGAAAACCTTGAGATGCCAGGGTCCCTTGCAAAAGCAGTTTCTCCTGGTTTTACGGTGAAAATACTGTGCAGACGGCAGAAAGAAGAGCCTGCCCTGAGATGCTCACAAGTGCAGGCTCCTTTCCCGAGGCGTCATGAATAAAACGAAGAGCAGAAATATCCTAAAAACAGGCCAAGACCTTTCCTTCGGGCTCCTGGGCTCACTCTTCGCCCCCTCAGTGCCCGCGTGGCTGCTTTCGCCTCGTCATCTGGCGCTCGGGTCGGACATCAGAGGCTGAACCCGACCTCCTCACCCAGAGCAGCGGTCTGGCTGTCTGACTCCTCACGGTTTTTTGTTTTGTTGGTTTCTTGCCTTGTTTTTCCTTTCTTTTTTCCATAAAATGTCCCTGTTTGACACGTGCCCGTTTAGTCCTTGTGGACTTTGTCGTCGTCGATCTGGCGCCATTACACCAGTGCTGCAGGAAACAGGAGCTGAGCGTGTGGCCATCACGTGGGCCCCGCGCTGTGCCCCGGCCGCGAGGACACCTGGCGGGCACACAGCAGCCCGGGAAACGGGGGTTACGGGCAGGGGTGCGTCAGAGCCAGCGCGGGGAGGACGTGCCCGACCACAGCATCGGGGGCGCGTCCCGCACCCGCCACTGGCCCGCCTCGGGCTGCGGTCATCCCTCCAGCTAGGCCAGCTTGCCCGTGCGTCTCCGCCCGTTGCAGCCGGAATAATCCAGATGTGTTGAGATGCAGATAATCACAGTGAGTTCATCGTGTCCATATTTGTGGGAAACAGATCGGTACAAGCAAAGCCTAAGACCCGGTGCCAGAAATAGAAGCACCTGCACCTCCTGGCCACCAGGCCTTCCCTGCTGCTGCTGCTGCTGCTGCTCCAGGCCTGGGAGGGACAGCGTCTCAGGGCCACCAGGCCTTCCCTGCTGCTGCTGCTGCTGCTGCTCCAGGCCTGGGAGGGACAGCGTCTCAGGGCCACCAGGCCTTCCCTGCTGCTGCTGCTGCTGCTGCTCCAGGCCTGGGAGGGACAGCGTCTCAGGGCCACCAGGCCTTCCCTCCTCCTGCTGCTGCTGCTGCTGCTGCAGGCCTGGGAGGGACAGTCAGGGCCACCAGGCCTTCCCTGCTGCTGCTGCTGCTGCTGCTGCTGCAGGCCTGGAAGGGACAGCATCTCAGGGCCACCAGGCCTTCCCTCCTCCTCCTGCTGTTGCTGCTGCTGCTGCTGCTGCTGCTGCAGGCCTGGGAGGGACAGCGTCTCAGGGCCACCAGGCCTTCCCTCCTGCTGCTGCTGCTGCTGCAGGCCTGGGAGGGACAGCGTCTCAGGGCCACCAGGCCTTCCCTCCTCCTGCTGCTGCTGCTGCTGCAGGCCTGGGAGGGACAGCATCTCAGGGCCACCAGGCCTTCCCTGCTGCTGCTGCTGCTGCTGCAGGCCTGGGAGGGACAGCGTCTCAGGGCCACCAGGCCTTCCCTGCTGCTGCTGCCGCTGATGCTGCTGCTGCCGCTGATGCTGCTGCAGGCCTGGGAGGGACAGTCAGGGCCACCAGGCCTTCCCTGCTGCTGCTGCTGCTGCTGCTGCTGCTGCTGCTGCAGGCCTGGGAGGGACAGTGTCTCAGGGCCACCAGGCCTTCCCTCCTCCTCCTGCTGCTGCTGCTGCTGCTGCTGCGGGCAGGCCTGGGAGGGACAGTCAGGGCCAGCAGCAAGGCACTCAGAGTGTAAGGCGGTGCTTGGTGACCCAGCTTTTCCCCAAGGCTCAGGCTTGGTGACGGTGGCAACGGCCCCAGGGCTGTCCCGGGAGCCATCACAGGTGACAGAGCCCTGGATGCTGAGACCAGCGGAAACAGGTGGGGCAGCAGCAACGCTTGCTGGAGGGCACGTTGTTAGGGGCATGTGTTGGGCACAGCAGCTAGGAAGCCCCCCGCCCCCCCGCCCCCGGGACAGAGGAAGGCACAGCCCGTGTTCCTCGGCTGAGAAGCTGTGGCCCGGCCCCTCCCCAGCCCCCAGACGACCAGATGGTTGAACTGGAAACAGTCCCTCCCGTTTGAGAGCCTCATCCAGGTGAATAAATAGAATAGAGGAACACGGGGCCTCTGAACGGCTGTCTCAGCGTGCAGGGACCTGACAGGTGAGGTGTGAAGGAAGAGCGTGTACGAGACATTTATTCCGCGAAGCAGGCAAGTCTCCGGCAGCACGTGCTCTGTCCTGAGAACTTTCAAGAAACAGTTTTCATGCTGCTTTGAAAGAGTTGAGTCAGTTTTTGCCCTTTTCTCCTCTGATCTCAAGTGAGACAGGCAAATGTTTCTTAAAGATGCAGATACACGATACGGCATTGAACTTTGTGCTAAAGGATGTGACATGGAGAAGAAAGCCCCCAGCACCAGGGCCAGGCGCTGGAGGAGCCCCGGCTCGGGTAAGCCGCATGGGCGCCCTCCAGTGGAGGGGGCCGCCCCAGGGGACAGGTGCCCGAGTCCCTGGTCGTCTGAGGATGGTCGGCGGCTCAAAACCACATCCAGCCTTTGCAGAACTGCCTGTGCAGGGACCAGGTGGTGATTCGAAGTCCATCTTATCCATTCAAAAGAGCATAAACTGGGGCTGCCTGGGGGGCTCAGTCAGTTAGGTGTCTGGCTCTTGACCTCAGCTCAAGTCTTGATCTCAGGGTATTGAGTTGAGGCTCCAGGTTGGGCTACTCCCTGGGCGTGAAGCCTACTTAAAATAAATAAACAAAAACAAACTGGTAAGGGAAAAACTAATCTTAGAAATGAAAAACGTCATAAACTTAGTCCAACTAAAGACAGAACAGACACACATACGACTTGGAAGATTAAGGCACAGGATTCTTCCTGATGCCAGTGCAGAGGGAACAGAGAAGGAAAGTGTGAAATAGTGGGGGAAATCATCAAATCGAGGCCTGCTTTAGCTAAAGATTTGACTTCGTGTTGAGAAAGTCTTCAAAGTCCAAACCCACAGAAGCGTATGTATCAGTGGCCTTCCCCCACGGTGACCGTGACTTCCTGAAAACATTACGCTGCAGAACAGCAAAGCTAAGTGCTTGGCACACACCTCATGAGTCGTCCAGCACTCAGGTGGATAACTTTCTAGAACTTCCCTGAAGACACAGAGAGGTCTGAATAAAAGGGCTCACTGTGTGCTGGCCACAGGGATCACAGTATAAAGAGGGTAGCTCTCCCTGTGGTGAGTTGTCCTGGGTCTGTCGGCGCCCAGCAGGGACGGGGCCACACGGACAGATGGCATCCATGAGTCCGCACCGTGGTGCAGCGGAGCAGAGGCGGGTGGGAATCCGCAGCGAGAGGGTAACCGCAGAGGGAGGGGGGACTCGTGTAAGATGCAGGGAGAGCTTGGGCTGCTGGTCCGAAGGGGCGCGTGGGGGCTCGGCCTCCTCCAACCTGCCTCCCCTCGAGGGTGCTCAGGCCAGTCGGAGATCTAAACGTGGAGGAAACGTGTGCGAATTTGGGGCAATTCCAGAGAATGTGCTAACAAACAAAACCCTGAAGGTTAGGACAAATCTGCCCCTTTGCTCCCCGTCGGGGTGTCAGGTTCTGGTTCGTCCAGAGTCCCGACGCGCCGTCCACTGTGAGCTCCCAGGAATCCCCCTCCCAGTGCCGAGATCAGCCCCTGCGCGTCTAGTCGCCTTAGCTTTTGTAAGGCCGCCAGATGCAGCCGATGGCCTCTCCAGTGTCAGCTCTGTGAACGTGCGGCCTGTGGGTCCAGCCGCCCCCATGTGGAGCTGATACAACAGAAGATTCTTTGCCTTTCTGTGGTGGTTGGGGGCAGACGCCCGACTTCTGCCCTGCCAGCCCCCGGGGGAGGGGCCTGCCGCTCCTGGGGGTCTGTCCCCCGGGGCCTCGGGCGTCCGGTGGCCCAAACACGCACCCCACCCCAGACCCCACATGAGGGGAAGGACGCCTGTGATGACACAGGACTGCAGGTAAGGGACTGAGGACGGGTGTGCCCGAGGGGCCACAAAGAGCCGGCACCAGTGACGGGCACTGGAGGGCAGCAGGGCACCGCCGAGCAGGCCCGCCTGAGGCCCACTGTCCGCCTGCTGGCACCACGGCAGCCCCTCCCCCGCACGCCCATGCCAGGGCCGGAGCGTCTTACTGGGCACGAGATGGTGGAGTTTTTTGGCTTCTTGCGAAAGGAGCGAAGGTGCGGATTCCTTCCCTCCACCACCTCTAACCTTCCCGTTGCCACATGCTCGCGTCGGCCCTGCCCCGCGGCCCCCAGGAAGCCCTGGCTCGCACAGGACTCTCCAGGATGTTTGTTGTGGTTCTCACAGAAACAGGGACCGCCAAACTCACTTCCCTTTATCTGGGTCTAATCCAGCCTGTGTTCCAAATCGTTCCAAACCTTCAGGACCGTGGACTCTAGTCATTTCCAAAACAATAACTTTTGAAGGTGGTGGGGTTGGGAACCTTCAGAACAAATCCCACAGAGAACCCCATACATAAAAACAAGAGGAAGAGGTTACTGTGGAGGTGAGCACGCAGTCACTTCCCAAGGTCATTCTTTAACGGCTGTTGCCTACGTGACCCCACGCCCCCTTTCTCTCCCAGCTGAGGGAGGGGACAGCACCCTCACTAGACAGGCTCATATTGTCTGCCGACGTTGCCCTCCTAGTAATAGCTCAAATTTATGGAGCTGGTTTTTTTTTTTTAAGGATTTTTAAAAGTAACCTCTACCCCCAACATGGGGCTCGAACTCACAACCACAAGTTCAAGAGTCGCGTGCCCTGCTGAGGCAGCCAGGAGCCCCGTCTTGAGCTGTTTGAAATGCCGTGAAAGTTGTAAAATGTGGCCCCCCAGTGTTTCTGACACTCCTTTGAGAGAAGGGGTCTGTGCCCGTCCCCTTGCATCCAGGCCTGGGACAGCGTGGTTAATGGGCTGTGGCAGAGGTGACCCCCCCCCCCCCGCCCCCCCCGGCGCCCA
>NW_027528369.1:9142546-9151703 GCF_008692635.1 Crocuta crocuta | reverse complement strand
CGCCGCTTGCAGGAAAAGGCTAAGACACTAGCTCTCGGGGCCCAGCCACACGCGGCGAGGAAGCCCCCAGCTGCCCAGGGCGGGGCCCACACGAGAGGAGCTGACCTCACCCCCTCACGAGCCTGTGGGCACACCCCCTTAGGAGGGGGCCCCCCAGCCCCAGATGGGCCGTCTCAGCCGCGCCTGGTAGTAATTGGTTGTGCAGCATCCTTTGTAGAGTGTTATTCATAGATGTTCTATGCATTCATATGTATTAACGATGCTAAAAATCATATATATAGATAAGCAAATGCATAATTTTGCTCAATCCCCACGGTCACTCCTGGGGGAACCCCTGCTCACAGACGAGCCCACATGCCCTGAGCCCCCCAGTCAGCAGTGGGGCCGAGGCCAGTTGTCGCCGAGCAGACGGTGCCAGAGCCGTCTGTGCATCTTCCGTGCCTGTGGGCCGCCCTCACCCCGGCACCTGAGGCGCAGGCGCACAAAACCCGGGCTGTTTTCTGGGAGGGGAACGGGGCGGGGGGTGATTTCCCCACAGCACACCGGACGCCTGCTCAATCCAGAGCATGCGGGGGGCCTCGGGCTGCGGGCCCCAGTGCATTGCTCTGCGCTGCCTTCCTGCTGCCCTTGGGTCCCATCTGTGTGTCACTAAGCAGCCCCCCTCACCCTCACACACCCGTCGTGAGTCCCTGGTGTGATGGATGCTGAGCCAGCATGGCCTCCGTTGCTTGGAGCCACCTGTGTCTTCCGGGGCTCGGAGGTGGGGGCGGCAGCGGCAGTGAGCTGCGACACACACACACACCGCCCCCCCGTCCCCGGTGGGTGCCGGCCACTCAGCCAGTCCTTGCCGTCATCTGCGTTCCACCAGAGGCCGCCTGGGCTGTCTTGCAGACAGGCCCACACTCCGGCTCCTCCAGCGGGGCAGGACTCCTTCCTGTGAATGGACCCCTTTATTTAGTGTTCATAAATCACAAGGTTAAAATGGGAGCTGACGTGTGACCATGTAGTGTGGACACTTTCCACTTTGCATGGTTTGGAAGCAGGCCCCAAAGTGCTGAGTTCTGAGCAAAGTACACACCCCTCCCCTCCTCAGAGGGCAGATTCACTTACTTGTTCAGCCCTCAGAAGGACCCCACGGAGCTCGGACCGCTAGGTTCCCCGTCCCCAGGCACAGAGGGGAGGGCGGGGCAGGAGCCCGTCCCCTGGGGAAGCACTGCAGGGCCCCGGCAGGGCCCCAGGGCGACTGGAAGCCGAGGTGCCTCATGGAGACACAATAGAGGTGATCTGACGGTTGAGGAAGGTGCTGCTGAAGCCGTGCACACACACTGGCCCAGCCGTGTGTTCTCAGGCCAGTGCTCTCCCGCTGTGTCCCCTGAATTTCCTCATCGGTAGTTGTTCACTGAGGCTGCACAGCAGGGCTGAGAGTGCTCCTCCCGTCACCCCTGCTGCACGGCGGGGAGGCTGAGGCTCACGGTCAGGAAGAGGGGCATCGGGACTTGAACTCGGGCCCTCCGACTCCCACTCTCTCGACTACAACCTTCGCCTCTGCTTCGCAGGAGCCCTGGGGTCTGTGCGCCCGGGGACGTCTTCTGGAACCAACCCTGTTGTTTCTGGACGGGTCTGCTGTGGTGGCTGCTTCCTCTCTCCACCTCTCTGAGGCTTATTTTATTAAATAAGCAGTAGCCTCACTTGTGTAATTAGGAAAAGACCACATTGATGTCGTTTGACCCTTTCCTCACCAAAGCCAGATGCCCCGTAACGCAGATCAGCGGGCCTGACTCATCGAAGTCGGGGTCATGAGGCACACTGGTCCTCTATCCGGTGAAATCGGTGAAATCGGTGGCCCGTGGGTTTACTGGGGGGCCGGCTGTTGTGCCAACACGACTCTGCGCGGCGGACGGCAGGTGGCGCTGCCGCCCCGTGGAGAACCCGTCAGGGGCCCGCTTCCTGCGGTGGGCGGTTCTGGAGGGAGGGTCCCCTGGCCTCTCCCCAGCGAAGGCGTCGTGGCGAGGACCCCTGGAAAGTTAACTGGAACCCACTGGCCTGTCTGCTGCCGCCTCGCCAGGCCTCCGACCGTTTGGACAGAGATGGCCCGGCAGTGCCTGCTGCACGCGAGCGGTGACCAGCCAGAGTGCCGCGGGGCCCCGCAGCATGTGCTGGTGTGTGGCTCTCCTTGGGGTTTTTCCCAACATGGACACTTTCTTTCCCAAAAGTGTCCCCTTTTCAGAGGACGTCTGAGGACCGGGGACACTTCCCTGTGGCCAGAAGGCCTGGACACGGGGGGACACATGGTCCCTGCACCCGCCACAGTGTGGTCGTTTTAATAAGATGCTCGGACAGGCTCGTCACCTCTGTGCCTCCCCAGACCGCTGCCCCGAAGCCACGGGGGGTGGTCTACACCTGCCCTGCACAACCACGCAGGACACCTGCGCTCTGAGAGCTGGCGCTGGCCCTCGCCGGCTGTGCGCGCACTGGGGGCTCTCCGCCCCTGCTCGGGGCCCAGGGGGCCTGGCCTTGGTGGCACCGCCCCGCGACGTCAGCGCAGCCCCCAGCGCCCTGGCGCTGCAGACATGGCCCTGGTCTGTCAACCACGATGACCGCGGCATGTGTGGCACTGAAGGTAGCCCCGGGCAAGAGCAGACACACACGTGCTCAGTGTCGGTGGCTCTTCCTCTGTCACGCTTGCAGACATCCCCTGCCCATCCCCAGAGCACATGCGTCAACGTTGGGAAAGGCCTGTGAGTTGTCTCAGCCCCTCAAATCCATTCGCGTCCCTTCACAAGCGGGTAAGGCTGGGTAAGCCCTGGCAAAGACCTCCCTGCTTGAAACAGCCCCGAGATCTGACATGTTGATGCCCAGAAGATTCTGGAAGCAGAGTGGAGAAGCGCAAGGGGCTCGAGGAAGTGAAGGGGGCTTCCGTGGGGGGTGTGGGGTGGAAACCCGTGAAATTTAATTCTCCTACACCAGAAGGGAGCTGGGTGTCAGGGGTGTGAGCTGGGGCTGCTGGGCCATCTCCTCACCCCATCCTCATGACCACACCCCGGCCCCAGGCGCAGGGTGTTCAGAGCCCCAGCAGAGGCTGGTGACGGACCACACTTCACCTTGGCTGTTTTCACTAGACCTGGTGGCGGAGGAAGGAGGGCGGCCAGGAGCCCTGGAGCACAGCACCTCAGGGACGCGGGTTCTGGGTCCGAGTGCCGAGCCCAGCCCTTGTCGGCAGCGTCTGGAGCAATCCCCGTGACCTGTTTCTGCTCCAGAAGGCAGGAGTCGTCCTCGGGCCTCCCTGGGGGAAGCCCAAGAAGGACGGAGGTGACGTGTGTGTGTGTGTGTGTGTGTGTGTGTGAAGAGGCCTTGTTTGCCTGAGCCCCACTGCCGACCATCACCCGCGCTGGGGCTCAGAGCCGCCACCGCCGCCGGGCAGGAGGGGGCAGCAGAGGCCGCTCCGAGCCGACCTCACCGAGGCTTTTCTCGGAACCCAGAGAAGGCTGGAGACTAAGACTCGCACTCACCAGGCCCCCCTGGAAATCTGTGAAGACTGGATTCCTGAGTCCTGCCTCCAGGGGGTCAGATGGAGTGGCTGTCAGCACCCCACCCCCTGCGGTTTCAGCAGACGCCCGTGTTCCTGACGAGGGCAGTTCCACACCGAGAGTCACCGTCAGAATGAAGCCGTGGGGCTCAGGGGTCTTCCGGCCTGGAGGTCAGGTCCTCCCGGGGAGGCCGGCCGTCCCGGCGCACGTGCCAGAACATGGGGAGCGGCTCCCAAACGGAGCAGAGGGGGACCCCCGCCCCCCATCTCTGGGAAGCAGGGTGAGACACGCGTGGGTGGTCAGGTCCCTCCCGTGCGGGTAGCACAGAGTACGTCATCCTGTCGTCCCCGAGGGCCACCGGCTCGCCAACCGCTGCCCCCCAGGGTCACGGGGAGGGCTGAGGACGCCGAGGCTGGGAGGCGGTGGCTCCCCGGGTGAGGTGGCGGCGGAGCAGGGACCCTGCGTTCTCCCTCACTCCCTCTGGGACGCCTGCTGGCTGGTGGGCGCCCGGAAGGCGGCGCAGCCAGGCCCTGGCCTACCTCTCCCTCCTTGTCCCCCCGTGTCCAGCCCCAAAGGGAAAACAAAACTGGGAGAGGTGGGCTTTGGTGGGCCAGGCCCCTCCCCCATCAGAAGCACACACCTGAGTACCTTCAGGCCAGACGTGGGGCCACTCCCCCTGCAGAACCCTGGAGTGCCTGCGAGTGTAATCCACAAACGGAAACCNCTAGTTGCTTTATTATTGGGGGGTTCATATGCTTAGAGTCCAGGACAGCCTCCCCGAGGTGTGCTCAGAGGCTTTTGAATCCGTTCTACCTAGGAGGCCGTGTACTTACGAAGTGGGGGTGGCACCAGACTCAGAAACGCCTTTGCATTTCAAGCTCCTAATGTGCATATGCCGGCACGCTTTTGTGGGGGTGCACGGCTTTGTGGGGGCGCACGGCCGGAGCTCCGTGGCCCCTGTGCACCTCAGGGCTGAGATGGGCCCTGGGGAAGACACAAGCCAAGCAAGCCCGATCTGTGAGCCGCCGGTAGCCGCAGGGTGGCGTGTAATCTGGAACATGGCTCTGGAGACGGTTTTGCTTCAGTCTTTGGGCCCTTTCTGGGCCAAGCTTTCCTTGCCCGGGAAGGCTTTTCTCTCACCCCCAGGCCCCTGGTCAGACCGGGAGTCAGAGGCCAGGCCCCATCCTGGGGCTCCCTGGCTGGCTTTCCCCGCACAGTCCCCTCTGCGAGCCTCCCACGCAGCCGGGCGCTGGGGCGCGGGAGCGTCAGGAGAGCCCGTAGAGACGCAGGTGCCATGGGGAGGTGAGCGGGGAGGCGAGCAGGAAGGAGCGCACCTCCGCCCCAGCCCCTGGCCCAGCACGGATGGACGCGGTCTCCAGCCCCAAGGGGCCACGCGAGCGGGCGCGGAGGCTGCAGGAGCCTGGGGGCGCGCTGGCCGGGCTGGCATTGGGTTTCCCCTAATCAACCCCACTTCCAAGAGCCTTGGTCCTAATTGGGGCGCAGTGTCCGCGGTGGCGCAGGAGGGAGGATGAGACCCGCTCTCGCCTGCGGAAGTTGCCTAGATGCGGGGCGCGCGTTCCTGCGTGGGAGGCCCCGGGGATTTCTCTGGCTCGGCCTCATTTTCCTGGGCACCGGCTGGTGCCCCGGGGGCCTCCAGCCCAGGGGGCCGTGCCTTCTCCCCTCCCGCAGTGCAGGGCCAGGCTCCTGCGGGCCACGGAGACCCCGGACCCCCAGCGCTTCGGCCCCCCAGAGACCCCAGGGATGAAGTCGCTGGCCTTTTCCTGTAGCCTTTATCTCGTTTTTATAGACAGCGGTTAGTTTGGGACATTAATTGCCTGGGCGAGTTTGATAATTCTGATGTAACAGAGCACTGGAGAAATTACCCTCACGTCCAAAATGTCAAATTTGAGAAGAACCAGGTTCAGAGGCTCGCGACCCCACGACGGGCAGCAACTGCGGTGGGTCCCTGCATGGCCGCCGACAATGGGACTTTATTGTTTGTTTTCTTAGGCAGGGACTGCAGTGGGAAGACGGTGGTCAGCTGGAGACACAGGGTTTTAAATAGTGCCCCCCCCCGCAGTGGCATTTGGGGGGCAATGTTCCTGAATGGAAATGTTTCTGTCACCTTGCTCTCCCTGCAATGACCCCTTTCTTGCTTAAATTTTACTCACTTCTCAGTTGGGGAAAACCAAGCGTAGATACCAAAAAACAAAACAAAACCAAAGCCCTACGAAAAACCTTAAAGTTGTTTCATAATTTATAACAGCCTGCCTACGGGAACATTAAAGTCTGACACTCGAAGTTAAACTCTCATTGGTGGCAAAACAAAAAAAAAAAAAAAAAAGATAAAAAAAAAACCCCAAATAACAAAAAACAAAANTGGGGGAAAAAAAAAAAAAAAAAAAAAAAGTTAAAAAACAAAACCCGGCATTTCATAGATCTTCTTTTACAGATACGGTTTTCCCTGGGGGAAGAAAGGGTACAGTTTTTCTTTCAACATTTGATTATTTCTTTAAAACGAGAAATGACATTTAGAGCAGCGGAGGGGCTCTTCTTAAAAAACAGAAGCCAAGAAAAATAGTTCCTCGTGTCCAGATTTCATTTCAATGTAAAGTGAAGGAGGGAAAGAGGAGGAATAGAAAAAGAGAGAGACAGAGAAGAAAAAGGAAAAAAAAGGATCCCCCAAATTTTAAATACAAAACAAGCCTAGAGGTCCCAGGCTGGCTCCTGTGTATATTTTGGGGTTTGGAAGATATTCTACAATTCCAATCCCAATAAAATACTCATGCGATTTTATTTCTGGTTGATACAATGTTAAAAGGCCATGTACAAATGTTACACATTTTTATTTTTGTTCTTTTCTTAGGAAAAAAAATACACAAAAGGCAAAACATCCTCAAATTGTCATTTTATACAGTGCAGAAGGAAATTTAAAATACGTGTCACAAACGCTGCACCCCGCAGCCAAAATACTAAAAAAAAGGGGGGGGAAATCCTTCATTTTATATATATATTTATATAAACATATGGAAATTTGTCTTTACACAGATCGGACTTTGTTTCAAATTTACAATGGATCTCTTAAAAAAAAAAAAAAGAAAAATTCTACGCGGCAAATATTGCCAACAGAGTTACACCATTAATACTGATAAACGGAGGAGCCTATGCGGTGTTTCGATTATTAGGGAAAGAGAGTAGAATAAATAACAGGATGAGCCTTGCTATAGTTTAAAAAGTGCCTTAACCTTCCTGTGTCACCGCGATCCTGAATCGGGGCGCTCGGCGGCCTTCCCTGTCCCCGCACAGACGCAGCACAGTAGAGATCGCAGACTCCGTAGAGATCAGGAGACAGTGGGGTCTTGTGAGAAAAAACACCCGCCAAGAAAGTCCAACTGCAATTCGAAACAAAACCAAAAGGACCGGAGAGAAGGCAGAGGAGGGGGGGAGGGGGACGGGGCGACCTGGGTCCAGGCCCCCCGTCGTCCGGTTTCCTTTTGTGCTGTGAACAGTGGCTTTAGAAATGCAAGCCCGCCCCGCACCGAGGTTCACCTGCGGTCGCCAGAGGCCTTCTGAGATGGGGAGGGGGATGTGATTTCTTGCCCCCCCCCAACACGGCTCTGAGAGGAGATTAGCGTGTTCTGAGACATTCTTTCCAAAAATAAAAAACCAAAAAAAAAAAAACANAAAAAAAAAAAACCAAAAAAAAAAAAAAAAAACCCTTAGAAGTAAAAAGATAAATACTCAACCAAAAAATAAAAGTATTTGATAAGGACGGTCTCACACGTTTGCCTGTCTTCGGAAAACCTCCCCCCCCGCTTTTGCCGCTGGAGGGAAGGCGGGGAGAGGCCTCCTCTGGTTTCTTGGTCGCATGTTAGGGTTTCCCCCAGCACAGCACCTTCTCAGCCGGCTTCAACTGGATCAAAAATAGATACTTATTTACCAACAGCGGCAGTCAGACCAGGCCCCACAGCCACCATTTGGTAATTTTTTGAGGGAGTGGGTGGAGGCGGTGCTGACCGCGGAGCTGGGTCCTTGCCTTGGGGATTCCTTTCCAAATAATCCGGGTAGGTAGGGGTCAGACCCTTGTCTTCTGCCTACGGCTATACCTCAAGGAGAGAGCAGTTTCTTGGGACGGGTTCCGGGTCCCCGTGCCAGGCCGCCCGTGCCCGGCAGGCCCCGTGGGCTGCGGCCTCACATCACGCAGGGCTTGATGTCTTGGTAGGTGACCTGCTGGTGGTAGTAGGAGCCGCTGCCGGCCGAGTGCATGGACGAGGGCGCCATGGTGTTGAAGGAGAAGACGAACTCTTTGCGGTCACACATGCCGGGTGACTGGGAGTGATACCTCGGGATGCCTGCGGAGGAGGGGCAGGAGAGCGGGGAGCACTGCGTTAGGGTCGCGAGGGCCGGAGCAGCACCGCCTCCAGGCTCGGGCGCAGGGGCCTCTCTACGCCCCACCGAGGTGCCAGCGTCCCGCAGCTCTGGCCTCGGGCGGGTCCAGGCGGCCCCAGGTCTCAGGCCGGGCTCTGATCCAGCCGAGGGCCCCGGGACCCCGGTGGCGACCACTGCTCCCTGGGTGCCCGCCGCGTGGACCTACTCGGCCTCGGTCACCGAGTCCCGAAGGGGAAGGGGCGAGGGGGCCGGCAGGGGCCAGCACACGGCAAGGACAGCCTGGCCTCCAGCTCCAGGGCCGGCCTCNCTTCTCCAGGGGCAGAGGCCCTTGGAGAACAGCCCCCTCCCCCCAGCCCGGCGAGGAGAGGCAGCCCGGGTGTGAAGCAGGGCGATCCCCTCCGGCCCCTCGAAGGGGCGGCCCTCCACCCTCCGGGCGGCTGACAGCAGAGCCCTAACCGGCCCTGCTCAGCTGCTCGGAGCCCGTTCCAGAACCGGGGGGGGGGCCCGGGGAGGCCGGGGGCGCCGGGAGGAGGCTGCCGGACAGAAACTGCTGTGCCGCGTCCTCCTCAGAGGGGTGAGGAGGGGGGTGTCTGGGGGACAGAAAGCCCAGATCCTCAGAAACAAAGAGTCTGAGGGGCCTGCACCTCTAACTCTTGGCCTGGGCCTGGCCGCAGCCCCTCTCTGCCTCTGTCACCACAAAATGTCCCCCAGCTGGACAGTCCCACGGCCAGGTCTGGATCCCCGCGGAGCACCCAGCCCAGGCAGCGCGCGCAGGGCCTAACTCTGCCTTTCAGCCCAGGCAGCGGCGTTCGGTGGCGACGACAGAGCCGGCGGGCCGGGCCGCCTCCCGCTCCGGCTCAGGGACTGGCTGAGGCGTGTGAGGGGCCCGAGCACCCGAGGCCATGTGAAATACCGGGGTCTGGGTCTTCCTGGCGAGGACGGGGCCTGCTGGGCCAGGCCGGGGGCTCCCAGCAGCTGGGAGTTGGAACCGAAAACAACAATTATCGTCGTGGCCCAAATCGCCCTCACCCCTGCGCTCATCCCCTCAAAGTGGGGGAGGTGTGGCCAAGACGGGGCCTGGGGAGACGCGACGGTCTCCCCGAAGCGCCCGGGCTGGCGCCCCGGAGAGGCCGGCCGCTGGGATGCGCTGACCGCGGGAACCCCCAGGGCCAGGACGGCTCGGGGCTCCCCACTCACCTTGCAGCTCGGCCGGGGCGTTGTGGCTGTTCTGGTGTAGATAC
>NW_027528369.1:9141908-9142440 GCF_008692635.1 Crocuta crocuta | reverse complement strand
GGGCAACGCCATGCCGTCCACGTTGCCCGGCAAGTGGCCGTTCATCATGCCCAGGCCCCCCTCCAGCGCCAGGCTGTTGGGCGGGCACGAGAGGCCGCCGGCCGAGCTCTGGAAGCCGTAGGCGTCCGGGAGGTGGTTGAAGCCGCCCAGCCCGTTCATCATGCTGTACATGGGCTTGAGCGCCTGGCATTTCCTTCGGAAGCCGCGCGGCCGCCGCCGAAAGGAGCCCTCCTCGAACATGAACTCGCTGGCCGGGTCGATGGTCCAGTAGTGGCCCTTGCCGGGCCGCCCGAGGCCCTTGGGCAGCTTGATGAAGCACTCGTTGAGCGAGAGGTTGTGGCGCACCGAGTTCTTCCAGCCCTGGTAGGAGCCGCGGAAGAAGGGGAAGCGGCTCTGCAGGAACTGGTAGATCTCGCTGAGCGTCAGGCGCTTGGTGGGCGAGCTCTGGATGGCCATGACGATGAGCGCGATGTACGAGTAGGGCGGCTTCTCCGGGCGCCGGATGCCGGCGTTGGTCTTCTTGGCCTTGGAC
>NW_027528369.1:9141029-9141903 GCF_008692635.1 Crocuta crocuta | reverse complement strand
TCGGACTGCGCTGCGCCCGGGACTTTTCGGACTCGCCCAGAAGCGCGCGAGCAGCCGGGCAGCCGCCGGAGCCGAGCGCGGGCGGAAAACGAAAGCGCAGGGCGGGTCGCGGCCGCTTTGTCTCAGGCGCCCCGGGCCGGGCGGGAGCGAGCAGGAACCGCCGTGCCTGCGGGGACCCGAACGGAGCGGGCTTTCCGGAAAGAGCGGCTCTGCTCATTCACTCATCCGTGCACTCGTGCACACGCATGCATGCGTTGGTGCACGTGCAGACCCGATAAATTGTGAAGATTTCAGACGTGCAAACTCACACTCCTTCGTGAGTGCTGCCCACTCAGGCACACACCTGGCTCAGGCGTGTGCGCGCCCCAAGCAATGCGCGCGCTCCCGCACACACACTCGGCCCGCAGGAGTGTAGATTCGCACCTACTGTCACTCACGTGTACGCTAGCCACGTTCCAGTCTGAACCCGCGAGCTTCCGAGGGGACCCCCTCCCCCCCCCCACAGACACACACACTGAAAATCCACCTATTTGGCTCCGCAGCGCCGGTGTTCCCCGCTTTTCAAGAACGGGTTCCGATTTCTCGTAGATGGTAAAGGCCCTGGCAGGAAGTTTATACGGCTCAACGTAAACACGTTCTGGGGGATTCTTTAATAATAATAGAGAATTCCGCGTGCGCGGGGGGAGTTGGCCTAACGCCCCTGTGGGTCGGCCTGCCGCCGCCGCGGGGCCTCTGACACTGCGCGCCAGGCCGGGTTCCGGAAAGCAGTGCGCGCGGGCGGGGAGCCCAGGCCGCGGCGGCCCCCTCGCGCCAGGCGGTCCGCCGCACGGGGCTCGCACGCACGCCTTCTCCCTCGCAGGACCCGGGTGTGGGC
>NW_027528369.1:9138015-9141014 GCF_008692635.1 Crocuta crocuta | reverse complement strand
ACAGATGCCGCGCTCGGCGTGCGCCCGCCCCGCGGCGCTTTTCAAAGCCCCGCCGTCGTCTCGGGTTCCTCTGGCTTCCTTGTCCCCCGCTGTCCCCCCTCCTCGCTCAGACGCCTTCAGCCTCGCGGTAGACGCCTCCTCGTCGCCTTCGGGGCGCCTGGCACGTCCGTGCGAGGAGCTGGGGGTCGGCAGGCGGAACGTGCCCCGCGGTCGCCGCCTTCCCCGGGCCGAGTGGCACTCGCTGGAGACGAGAGGGTCGCCCTCCGCGCGCCGCGTTTCCGCCAGGCTCCCCGGCCTAGGGGAAGGTGTGTGGGACGTGACCTCGTTGTGTGCGGCCGCGTCTCCGCGCAGGTGGGCGCGCGGGCAGACCCCCACCCCCCGCTACACTCAGCCCAGCCAGCAGCCACAGGCCACGGGTACCATGAGCAGCCTGCACGGCCTCCGAGGACATCGTGGCATCCAGCACCCGTCGCGCAGCCCAGGCGCCGCAACCCGCTGCGCCAGCGCACGGGCCTGCCCTTCGCGTTCAGTGCACACAGCCCGGCTCAGCCACCGCCCACCCGCCGTCCGTTCTCGGTTCGCGTTAGGGATTCTCTCTCGCCCTCTCTCCATCACATTTTCCCCCTTTTCTTCTCTCTCTCTCTCTCTCTCTCTCTCTCTCTCTCTCGGCCAAACGGCAGCCGCGGGCTAGGAGGCCCTGGCGGTGCCGGGAGGGACGTTCGGAGAAGGGGTCGTTCCCGCCAGCTGCTGGGAGCACATCTGGCATTGAGTAGAGAGGCCAGCGGGGGAGGCCGCCCCACTCCCCAGCCAGCTAGGGGTGCAGCGCGAACCCAGCTGCTTCCAGAAAGCGGTAATAATGCCTCCGTTTTGCTGACGGGGCGCCTTCAAAGAGGGGGCTCTACAGAACTTGAAATCGGGGGACTCTTTTTCCAGCAGCCTCTTCCCTTCCTGGGAGCTCTCCAGTGGGGAGGGGGCGCAGATGCTGTCTGGCTGACCCCCGCCCGTCTGACCATTTCCTCCCTCCTGCATATCAAGGTGTTTCAGCGGCTCCCCTGGGCGGCTCTGGGGTGTTTTGGGGTAGGGAAGCTTATGCCTTCCTGGGGAGGAAGTGTGGAGTTGGGGCCCCACCTGGCCCCCACTTACCTAACCTCAGGCTCTGACAGCAAACCAGACTTTGCAGGGAAAGGGCAGCAGTTATCTTGCCCCGGGAGAGGGGCCGGTGTCAGGATGCTCAGGAATGTGGCAGTTGGAGGCTCTCCCCAGCCCCTAATCTCCACCCAGGAGGGAGGCAAAGGTGGGGGTGTGAGAAGAAGGGCAGGGGAAATGAGCTCCCGGCATTGTAATTTGGGGGGGGACCCCCCCTCAATTCTAGGGAAAACCACATCCCATAGCAAGGAAGGCTTTTCTGTATGCCTGGAGACGAGGCTCCCAACTCGGAGTTGTCGGAGGAGAAGCGTCGCTCGAGCTTGCGTTCTGGGGTGGGGAAACTGAGGCCCACTAAGGACCTGGCCCAGAGCAGCCAGCGCCGCCACAGGAACACCTCTCCATCTCTTCTCTCTGCCCCCCGCGACAGACCATCATGGCACTTGACCCTCCCTCAGCCGCCTCCGTGCAGGCCGAGAGTGGAGAGAATGAGGTTAGAAACGCATCCCAGGCGCGCGGGCACAGAGACCTGTTGGGAAACTGGTGATGATAAGAGAGTAGCAGCTGTCACAGACACAACGATGATAACGGGACTTCTCGACCGCAGCCCGTGCCAGGTGCTCGTGTCCTTAACCTTTCTATGGGCTGTGAATCCCTTTGACGAACTATTGAGAACTGTATCCTATCCCCCGCCTGCCTCGGAAAGGCACACCATCGTACCAGTGACATTCATAGAAAGGCTGCAGGACCTCACCGAACACCGGGGGCCTGCCCATGAACCCAGGACCTCCCACCCAGGAGCCAGGACCCAGCTTCAATGCCTCGGAGATATCTGTTTAATCTTCACAGAAGCCCTTACCAGGTCCCTATTATCCCTCTCTGTAGAGAGGCTTCCCCCGCCCCCCACCGGGTTATCCCAAGTCCTGGCTCCTCCGCAGAGCCCAGATGCAAATCCAGGCCTGACCACACGACCGGGAATGGGAATTAAGCCGCAGGCCCCAGGGTCTGCAGCGGAAGAGGCGGAGAGACCCTCTGTCGGAACGCCGGGGACGGTCAGGGGCCAGATTCCAATCCAGCAGTCACCACGTGGGGATGTTGCCTAAGCTCTTTGCGCCTTAGTTTCTTTTGGGGGGAGATCGCTGTTGGTTGGTCGGTTGGTTTTCCAACGGCTTTATTGACGGCTTGATTGTGATAGAACTGACACATAACATTGTGTAAATTTAAAGCGTTACAGTGTGTTGATTTGTTACATTTGTGTGTTGCAAAACGATGGTGTTAGTTGCGCTTCTCTTCCGTCACATAGTTACCACTTCTCCTGTGTGGTGACAGCATTTAAGATATACTTTCTTAGCAACTACGTTGCAGTATTATTTTCAAATACGATACAATACTAGTAGCTATAATCACCATGCTGCGCGCCTTAGTGTTTTCATCTAAAAAGGGGGACAAATAACGGCTCCTGTTTCTCAGGGCCGCGGTGTGCACTGGGCAGTCATAGACATAGGCTGTCATAGTGAGAGACACAGAAGCCCCCAGGCCCACCTCACCGGCCGGGGAAGAAGATACACACAGGGGTGAGGGCAGCATTTTGCTCTTAGCTTAAAGATCCATAAAGACACCCCTCATCCATCCCAAATCAGATCTGCACCCCAGCTTTGGCCTCAGGAATCCTCAATGGGGGGGGGGTGTAAAAACAGACACGCCTGTCCCGTCTCCCACTCCCCAAGCCCAAGGTATTTTTACTGGCTAATTGCTTAAGTGAAGCCGCCCGCCCTGGTGGAGAGTGCGCCGTAACCCGAGCAGGGAACCAGATCCAGCTCGTTGAGCCGGGCCGGCCAAGCGGGAGGGGCGGGGGC
>NW_027528369.1:9131941-9137759 GCF_008692635.1 Crocuta crocuta | reverse complement strand
CCGACCACCCACCGAGAGGGCAGCCGCCCCGTCCCCCACCACCCCTGCTCTGCATTAGCGCGGGGCCGAGCCTCCCTCATCCCTGCTCCCTCGAACCCCTTCCAGATGAGGTCCAAAGGCGACACAAGGTAGGGCAGGCTGGGCCCCAGACCCGAGGTGGGCGCTGGGCAGTGAGGGAAGCTGCCTGGCCTGGGAGAATGAGTAGAGAGGCCGAGGGAGCCGAGGTGGGGGTAAAATGTGGCCCTGGGGCTGTGGGGAGAAACGTGAGGGGCAGGAGAGAGGGCATCCCCCCTTCCCTGGATTATAGGATGACTTGTGCACAAAATACATGGGACGTTTGTGCAGAATATTGTCTAGAGGAGGCAAAAAAACTGCAGGAAATAGGGGCATACGGCTGCCTCAGCCGGTAGAGCGTGTGTGTGTGCCTCTTGATCTCAAGGTCGTGAGTTTGAGCCCCACATTGGGCATAGAGTTTATTTCAGAGAGAGAGAGAGAGAGAAAGAGAACAACCTGCAAGACAGAGAGGCGTGGAGTAGGGCCAGGTGAGGCCCACGGAGGCGTGTCCTGTGGGCACCGCAGTGTCGGCAGGTGTACAGCCTAAGGTCTGTGTGCGCAGAACAGGGTGAGGTGTGCACGCGCAGCTCGCTCCCCGTCCGAACGTTCCAGGATGCGGCACGACACGGTAGCTCCCACGTAACGAATACCGTTAAGATTCAGTCAGCAGACCTCGTTATGTGTATAGAATTTTCGTGCACACTGTGAGTCGTTCGGCACACAGACGATTATAAGACGTGTCTAACACAGCACGTTACACATGCAGCATCGCCCAGGGTTGTATACAACATAATGGGTTCCGGACACGGAGCGTTACGGGCTCTGCGGACGCTACGGTATAGAATTTCACAGAGTGCTGTGGGGTGTGCGGCTGGCCTCATGGGTTACGCACACGCACGTGGTGATATGTGCACAGCTTGGTGCCGGTGGGTACAGATCATCGTGGGGGGGGGCAGCGTGGCATGTGCCCTGGGCACCGCACGTTGCAAGGAGACGCCCGCAGGGGAAGGGATGGACGTGGGGGGGAGGGCCGGGGCGTGACCGAACCCCCGAAGGCTGCAGCGATCACACCGCAACTCTGCCGAGGCCTGTGTGCCCGCCGGTCACTGGCTCACTAAACCACAAGCCTGGAAGGCGGTCGGCTTCATTCTTCAGGCCCCGGAGTGACCTTCCTGCGCTCTGTCGAGCTGGCAAGGGTGGGTAGACTGGAGATGTGGGGACAGAGTCCCCTTGTGTCGGTCACGGAGAGGCTGTGAGCTCAGGATCCTGTGGAAGGGGCCCTGGGAGGGGGGCCCGGAGTCACAGGGAGCCCCAGGGCCTGGGGGTGCCGGGGCCACTGGGAAAGCTGGTCGGCGGCGCTCACCTCATTTTGGGGTGCTCGCCCCTGCCCGTTCTCCTCTGCGCCCTCCTGAACTCCAGAGCCCCGTGGGGCCTGATTCTGGGCCCCGCCTCCCAGGCCCTTCCCAGGTGACCCCAAGGTGAGGAGGAGAGAGCGGCAGCGCCCTCTGGCTCCACACAGCGGGGGCTTGCACCCTGCCCCCCTCCCCACGGAGACCACCGGGGCCGCGCTGGGGGAGCAGCCGTGGGGAGAGCCGGCCGCACACCCGGCCCTGGCATGTAGCACATCAGACACACGTTCATATTTTGGTCAAAGGGGAAAAAAAAAAAAAAGCCTGGTGCTCGGATGCTGCAGCCTTGAGCTCGCGCCTCCGTTCGGGCACTTTACCCAAACGCACAGATTTTCCATGACGTCCTTCAGTGAAATATTTGACAGCACTGAAGCCTAGGAATTTGCGGCTCTCTTCCCCGTGAGATTGTTGGGAGTTTTCTGGCATGAGCAGCGCGCGCTGGCCCACGAGGCAGAGACGCCCCCGGACCCGGAGCGGCCTGGGGCTGGCCTCCCGGAGGCCGCCCTCGCCGCTCCTTCGCCCCACAGAGGCTTCCTGCTGTGTGTTTCTCCCCGCTGCCTGGACAGCTGTGCTCGGGAAGATGGGGTGTGTGTGCCCGGGGGCGGGAGGCGGGTGTCTCCCAGACTTGGTTTTCCAACAAAGGATCCACGCGGAAGGAGCCAGACTGGGGCCGGCCGGGCAGGGCGACGGCGGGCAGGGCTCTCCTGAGGTGGGAGGCGCGGGCCCGAGAGAAGACGCAAAGGAGCTCTGTGTGAGTTTCCAAAAACAAACAGACAAACCAAGAGGAAAATAGAACTTAAATTTCAAGGGCCAGGTATCTTCTATGTTCTCGGGATTCAGAGAGAGCTAAAACCCGACGCACACGCACACCCACGTGCACACACACGTACACACATGTGCACACACACACAGCCAGCGGGGAAGGGGAAGAGTGAGGTCAGGGAACTGGGGGCGGGCAAGGTGGGGGGGTGAAGGGAGGCAGTGCCCAGATTTGCTCCTTCATCAAAAGCAGCCATTTGCTCCCAGAAAGCTGCCAGTGTGGACGCAGAATGTGCCTGTCGCTCCTCATTTACAGCTGGTGGTGTTCCATCCATCCCGGTGGGGGGGAGGGGGGGATTGAAAATGATAAAAGCGAGTGTTGTTTTTAGGGAGAAAACAAAATCCGCCCAGCGTGGGAAGGGAGGGACGGAGGAGCACGGGCCTTCACCTGCCCGAGGGCTCGGGCCCCAGGCCAGGGCTGGCCGAGAAGAGGGAGGTGACACGCTCTTTCCACGCCCTGTGGCCCGGCCGGGTGTTTTTGTCCCAGCCGGGTTGTAACTCTGAGATGAGCGTGTGGCCCCTGCTGACAGCACACAGGCTCTGGGCTTGCTGCCTGCCCCGGGAGGGAGGGGGAGGGGGGGGCTGGGTGGGAGGGGCAGCCCTCGCCTGCGTGACCCGGCAGTCAGAGCCCCGGGGGCGCCGGGCCGCCCGGCCTGGGCACACAGAGCAGGGGGCTCCGATGCTCAGGACACAGGATACCCTTCCCCCCCAGAGAGGGGCAGAAGGACATTTGGTTATCAGAACCCAGAGACACCTGGAGCCAGAGACACAGAGACTTCCAGAGTGCAGGAGAGTGGGTTCACACGGAGAGACAGGAGCAGACGGGAGTGAAGCCGAGGTTGAGAGAGAGAGAGAGAGAGAGAGAGAGAGAGGAGAGCTCCCTGGACCGCTTCTGCTTGGGGTGGGGGTCTAGGACACAGCAGCCCTGGGCCTTCACCGGGTCAGGCAGGGAGCCCGTGGTGGGGAGTGCGTGTCAGAGGGAGGGAGAGACAGGGAGGGAGGGCGAGGGGCTGGGACACGCTCCTCTCCGGGGCTCCCTGCGCTCGCTGGTCAGTGGCCACTCGAACATGGAAGCTTCTCTGCATCATCCAGTTTTCCTGGGTGCGGGTCACAGACTTCGTCCCCTTTAGCCCTGGAAAGGGGCTTTCCCAGGACAGTGGAGAAGGGTGTCTGGGGGGCCCTTTTGGGGTCCCTGGGGCTGTTTGGGAGCAAAGCCTTAGGAGGCCGCAGGCCTAACAGAACAGAGAGATGATTTCATCTCCGGGTGCCTCAGTCTCTTCATGCTGAAAAGGGAATAGGTCAGCGCCCATCCCCAGAGCTGGCCTGAGGGCCCTGTGCAGGGTCCGGGTGGGGGGTGAGGTGAAGCAAGGCAGGGACAGCCGTTGGGAGCATGAGTCCTGTGTGATTGAGACTTGGCTCCTCTGCTGTGTGACGGGGGCTGGTGGCTTTCCCTCTCTGGGCCTCGGCTTCCTCGTCTGCAGAATGGGAAGTGACAGCACCTCCTCTGGGCACTGAGATTAGATACAGGAGCAGTTGCTCACCAGGGTCGTTATTGTTGGGGGCGCTCCTTCGTCCCTGGTATGTGGGGAGCCCCTTCTCCCGGAGGTCCCCCAAAGCCCATGGGGCCCCAGCCTAGGGACGTAGTTTGACAGAACCAGAGATTTGGTGGAGCGTTCAAGCCCCTCCTCCTGTGGGCTGCACTTTGCCATCACTGGAATGGGCCCCGCTGGGCCATGAGGACGGGACCCTGGGACCCCCACTTCGGGAGAATAGTGTTGGGTTGCAGGGGAGCTGCCTCTGGCCCCTTGACGACTCGGAGCTGATTTTCTGACGCGGAATGGTGTTGAGGTCTCCCTCCGGTGTGTCCCTCCCCATCCCCTCACGGGACGCGCTTAGTCCCCGGTCACCGTCTGCTGTCAGCAGGACCCTCAGGGGCTCCCTGCCCTCAGGGTGTGGCCGTCGGAGATCAGATTCCACCTCCCTGCTGTGTGACCTCGGGGAAGCTTCTTCACTGCTCGGGGCCCTCTTTTGCATTTGCATGATGGTGAAAATGATGGCATCTCCCCCCCGGAGAGACTCAGTGGGGAGAACGTCTTTAGTAGGAAACCGCTGAGCACCTACTGTTTACCAGCACTGGGCTAAGGAGTTGCCTCTTTGGGGCCCATTTCACAGACGGTAAAGCAAAGCACAGCTCAGGCAAACAGTGAGGGCTCCATAAACGGGGCATCAGTTAAATGACCCGTCTTTCCCTCCCCTGAGGGCATGTATGGGGTCCCAACTTTGGGCTCCATTGGCCAATCCGGAAGAAGAGGGGAGAGCATCACCGCCCCTACTCTCCGCCACCCATAGCAGCACAGTAACAGCCTCCCGCCTGGGGGTCCCCGCCTGGGGGTCCCCGCCCGGTAACCCCCCGCCCCCAGGCCTCCCACCCCGCTCTCCGGCACTGAGGGCGCCTGGTCCCCGCACTCTGCCAGGGCGCCGTCTTGCTGGCGCGGGGCTGGTGGAGGACAGGGAGCGCCCCGGCTCAGCCCCTGGGATGCCAAGGGGTCCCGCCCCCCAGGAGCGGCCCTCTGGGGGATTCCTCTGAGTGGGGTCCCTACCCGCCCAGGCTCCAGGCCTCTCCCAGGGGAGGCTCCAGAGCGCCGCTCCCTCCTCCAGCCTGGGCTCCCACCTAAGGGGCTGCCGGGAGCCTTCATTTAAAGTGCACTGCGTCCCTTTTTACTGTCATTACCTCTGCCCCTCAGTGTTCCCAGCTTGTTCCCCAGGGGCAGCTGTTACCCTCCAGGATCTGAAAATCCAACAGAGGAAAACAAAACAAAGAAGCCACTGAAAATCTCTAGTCCTTTTATTCTGAAACAGATTTTCTCAATGCCTGAAATATTCCAAATTTTCACCAGCGCTGGCTCTCAGGGATCTTAGCACCTGGTTGGCTGGGGGGGCTCAGCTTCCATTAGGCGCCTCCTTTCTCTGCCCAGGCACCGATTAATCCTTAACCTGGTGAATATATATATATATACACACACACACACACATATATATACATATATAGTATTAATAATTAGCAATTACCTGGAAAGATTCTGTCCCTGACCTGGGAAGATGTCTAAGACCTGCTGTTTTTAAAAGCATAAACCTGAAAATATTTTAAACGTTTTGTTATATTCTCAAGGTCAAAGTCGATGCTTTTCTCTCACTTCTCCCACCTCCGTTTTTGCTGTGAAAGTTCGGGAATGAGTTAGGGCCCCGCGCCCTGGATCCATTTAATTCACCATGAAAACTAACTCAATTAGGAGCCAAAATCGCTCTTTTTAAAAGACGCCAGTAATAAGCGTCCTGACACCCCCGCCCCGCCGGCCGCCGCCCCCACATTTTTCTCGGGTTTTTGCAGCGGGGTGTTTTCGGAAGCACTTGGCTTCACAGTAGCTGCCCTTCGCCAGCCACCTACCTGCCCCTGACCTCCCTCCCTCCCTCCGGCTCGCGCGCTCCCGCCTGAAGCGGCCCGGACTCACCCCGGCTTGGCAGTCAGACCCCCGCAT
>NW_027528369.1:9130285-9131825 GCF_008692635.1 Crocuta crocuta | reverse complement strand
TGCCGCTCCCGGTCTGCGACACGCAATTATTTTAACCTTGGTTTGGCTAATGATGGGTTCTGCCTGCGCGAACGCGGTGTTGTTTTGCTTCGGCCATCCCGGGGGAGGGGTGCGCGCCTGAGCACCGGGCGCGCGACGCTGGGGCTGCACACGGGAAACGCTACGGCCGGGAAGGGTCTGGGGTGCGGTGAGCCCCGCTTTCTCACTCGCCCGGCCCCGCAGGGGCGGATCCAGCCCTCCCCCTCGGGCGCGCGTCTGAGGGGAGAGACGGGGGTCCGGGGCGCCGGGGATTCGCGCTCGTGGAGGAAGGAGCGCCTTCTGCAAACCCAGGAGCCCGGCGCCCCGCGTCGGCCGCGGCGGGATGGCCGGTCCCGGGTCCTGCGCCGCAGGGGTGCGCGAAGGGAGCGGGCGGAGGGGAAGGGTCTCAGCGCTGGACCCGGGCGCAACCTAGGTCGCCGCTAGAGGGGGACGCCTGGGCCGGAACGGAGGTCCGTGCAGCCGGGGTGTTGCGGGATGGGAGGTTTTCCCCGGCAAACCCGGGAAATGCGCTTCAGCTGCAGGGTTGCCTGGGTCGTGTTTTCAGGGTGACGGAAGATAGCGGGTCCCAACGATGACGCATAAGGTGCGGAGATAAAGGACGTCAAGGTCAGCCGCGCGGACCGTCCTGGCTGCCTGGTTTGGAGCTGGACTCACCGACTGACGGGCTCTGTGCGCCACCTGCCTCTGCCCGTGTAGACCGAGAGCCCAGAGCCGATCGCGGTTGGGGGGTGGGGGGGAACCAGGCTGGTCGCCGTGCCCAGAACCCTGCCGATTTCTAGCTGGGCTCCGAGCGGGTCGGAACGGTGCTACAGAGGCGGGTGGAAGGGGGCGAAGCCAGGCCGGGGCCCCCGCTGACTCTGGTGAGCTGTGCTTTCCCAGGGGATCCCTGCGGGGGCCCAAGGAACACGTGCCCGCATGCGGGGTTCGGGGGCTTGGCACCCGGGGGGACTGTGTGAGCGCGGCCGTGGGAGGCGGGGCACCAAGGAGAACTGCCAGGTGCTGGCCGGGACCACCTCAGGGGACAGCAGAGACCCCACCCCGTTATCGCCCTTCTCCTACGCCCCCAGGCGCAGGCCGCCAAGCCCAGGATGGAGGCCCCGGCGGCGCGTCCCGGCCCCCCAGCTCCTTCCTCCAACCGGCCTGGCGTCTAGCTGAGCCCACAGCACGCGGGTTACAACTCAATTAGCTCGCTGCCGGGGCCGCCGGCGACCAGCTACGGCTGCAATTAGAGCCGCGCCGCTGGGAGGGCGGAGGCCGGGCGGGCAGGTAAAGTGGAACCAATTTGCCCCGAGGCTTTATCAACAAGAGGCTTAACTAGGAATTTGCGTTGACAAGTCGGCACCTCCTCGGGCTCCGGCGGGGGTGGGGGGGGCACTGGCCGAGCTGTGGGGGGCCTGAGGCTTCAAAGCCACCCAGAGGCGGCCTGGACCGGCCCTGCTCCGCGCCGACTGCGTGGACCCCGGCGCAAGGATGGGGGGGGGGCCCTGCCAGTGGGTGAGCA
>NW_027528369.1:9112360-9129550 GCF_008692635.1 Crocuta crocuta | reverse complement strand
ATTCTCGTTTACAGCCCCCCCCCCCAGTGGGGGGAACTCTGTTTGCAGTCACCCCCATCTGCAGTACCGCAGCCTGGGTTTGGGGTGAGGAGAGCCCTAACGTAAGCCCTGCAGTGCCTTCTTTTAAAAAAGCACCCACATAACCCTCGTGGGACGCGGGGGTGAGGATAAGCCCAGGCTCCCTTTCTCCAGCAGCGCCTGCCTTTTGCTCGCCTCCGCTTGATTTTAAGAGTAACGTAAGGAGCCCGGGCTGCTTCTGTTTGCTTCCTGGCCCGGGACGCCCTCCTGGGGAGATGCTGCTGTGCTGTGCCCACGGCCCCCCGCCCACCCAGGGGCTCTTTGCTTCTCAGCACCCAGGGTCTGCTGCCCCGGGCAGCCTGGGGCGAGATCTCGGTGCCTCCTCTCCGTAGCTCAGTGAGCACTGGGAGAAGGGCGAGCTGGGCGGGACGCGGCCGGAGACGGCAGACAGTGGCCGCCAAGGCCAGCGGACGCCAGCAGGGCCGAGGGGGCCCCCACGCTCCCCCGTGGACACTCCCCGGCGGTGTCTCCACAGGCAAAGTGGACAGTGGACAGTTCCAGGCCTTGCTGACCCTTTCCCAGAGGGCAGCGGGCGGTGAGATCTCGCTCTTCCCCACGCGTCTCGGCTTCTCAGCACCGGTCTTTCGAGGATGCTGCTCCCCACCCTTCCCGTCAGTCAGCGCAGCTCTGGATTCGGATTCCGAGCTCGAGGGGGCGGCCCGGGGAAGTCCTGGCGGGCTGGGCCGGCCGCACCACGCGCCACGTTCCCGTCCCGTCCTGGGGTCCGTTTCCCCGTGACCACCAAGCAGACGCTGTACTCGGCAGCGCTTTGCAGACGGGGCTCCCCCGGCACCCAAGCGGGAAAGCAGTCGGGAGCCCAGGGAACAGTCTGTGAGGGAAGAGAGAAACCTGGGGGTAACTGCCTGGCAGAGTGAGGTCGGCCTCCTCCGCAGGCGCGCCCCTCTTAGGGTGATTCATTCCACTTCCTGGTTTTAGGTAGGCTGTGCCCATGAGCAGGGTGTGTGTGTGTAAAGACACTGTGCCCCCCCCCCCGCCACCTCGGGGCTCCGGGGCCACCTGGGCCGACCCCCAGAAAGCAGGGCTGGGAGAATGTATATCTGTATGTATGTCCGAGAAGTAGGTAGAGGTCAAAGGATCGGGGTGGGAGGTGCAAACTAGGTGTGTGGGTGCATTTGGGGGTAGCGGCCCCCGTGCGCTCCAGTGACATTCCCTTGACAGGTTTTGTAGCCTTGACGTTGTGCAGCGGAGGGAAAAATCCAAGGAGAGAGACCAGGGTGAGGGCGCACGGCACCCTCCACCCCTGCGGCCCGTGTGCACCCCTGTCCCCCAGGCTGAGGGTGGGGGTGCAAGAAGGTGCTGGGCTCACAGGCTCCACGGAGCCCCTCCCCCCGCAGCCCTGCTGTCTTCTGCAGGTGCCGAAGCCCTCACCCCAGCTCCCCTCGCCCCTCACCAGCCCTACAGGCGCGGGAGGGCTGTGCTGGAGACACTTCAAGCCTGCCTTTAGTCTGCGGGACTCGTTGGGTGGCGGGGCGCATCTCTAGCCCAGCGCCAGCCAGTGGGGCCTTGCTTTCTGCCCAGGGGAGGGGGAGGGGGGTGCGGCTTTTGTCTTGGGGGAGGGCGTTGGAAAGCAGGAGATCAGGGGAAAAGAGGGGATGCTGGTCTGCTGTGGGCTGTTCCCAGGGGTTCGCGGTTGCCCTGGTCCATCCAAGCAGACAGCTCCGGATGCACCGCTGCCCCCCCCCCTCCTCTCTCCAGAGCCGCTTTCTCCGCCCGCGTCACTTTCTCCGGGGCCTCGGACGCCAGATGTGGAGCCCCGAACCCGCCTGCGAGCTGCGGCCCCACCATTTATCCCATCCTGCAATTAAACCCGAGGTCAGATATCTCCTCAACGACGCTATCAGGCCAGCGGCTCATTATGGTGTATATTTAGCCATAAACTATGGGTTGTAGCAAGGAGGAGATGAAAATTATCGTGCTCTGGGAATGAATCCTTTTAGCAGAAACCAGAGCTGTTATTTAGCAGGGAGAGCTAAGTACAGGCTCGGGCTTCCCGGCGACCCCAGGCAGGACGAGCTGGGCTTGCGGGCCCTTTCCGGCTCCGCGTGCACCCCCGCTCCAGGCCGGGCGCCGCTGCCGGTTCCCAAGGCCGAGAAGGGCACCACTGGGGAGGAGCCCTGCTTCTCAGCAAAGAGGGAAAGAGGGGCGCTTCGTATCCCCCCATGTCCAGTCTGGGCTTCTGAGGCCCCCAGCCCCTTGGCCTGACCCCTGAAAGCAAAGCCACCACAGCCTCGTGGGGAGGTAGCGGGGCAGCCGTGCAGGGGAGTGGTCTGGAGCACCGTGGGGACCCACGTGCGGCTTCCAGAGCAGCGCTGCCCCTGCTGTGCAGCCTCGGGTGGCTTACCTAACCTCTCTGCGCCTCCGTAGCCTCATCTGTAAAATAGAGGGGAAGTCAAGACCCCCTCCCAGGAGGCTCAGAGAATGAAATCAGGTGTTAATGTGACATGGGGAAGAGTTCAGCACCTGGCAGCCAGAGGCCGCCTGGGGATAATAAAGGACTGAGCTGCTGGCCTGAACCACGAAGGATGAAGGAAAGCCCTTCGAGGAGGAGGAGACGGCAGACAGACCGAGTTGGTGGGGCTCGGCCATTCCCTGTGTGCCGCCCCCTGGCTCAGCCCCAGGCTGCCTGCCCGAGTGGCCGTGGGTAGGTGAGGCGGGGGGAGGGGACCCAGGGCATGAGAGGAGAGCCCATGCCTTTCTGTCTCCTTCCCCTCCTCCCCAGCATCCGGTGTCACCAGGAGCTTCCACACTCATGGGGGGGGGGGACGCTCAGCTTGGCCCTGGCAGCGCTGGGGGTGCTGGGGGGATGGAGAATGTTTGGTCCAGATCCACCCCAAATTTAGCCTTTCAGAACGTGACCGGAAAACCCACAGGCTACAAATATTTGGACAAACGAGAAGAGCTCCCCAGTCTAAACGTTGCCCACAGCCCGAGTTGGGGAGTAAACTAAGGGCGGGCTAATGGGCCCCTCCAGGCAGGGCAGGTGTGTCCTGGAGGAAAGAGGCTGCGCCCCGCCCCCTCCCCCAAGGCCCAGCTTCCTGGGCTGTCAGGACACCAGTCTCCATCCTTCCACATCCCACCCAGTGGTTCCGGAAGCTGCTGCCAGATACGCATGAGCTGTGCTGGGGCTCCAGCCAACCCCCCTGCCTCCCCCCAACTACCAGATCCCTGTCCCTGCCTTCTTAGGGCAGCCTCCCCGCCGCTCTGGGGCGCTGACCCCTCAGATCGTCCACGTCCCCTCCTGCTCTGGGGAAGCAGAGAGACAGCAGCGAGGCCCGGGGCGCTGGTCGTAGGTTCTGGCAAGGGGGAGGCCGTCTCCCAGGGTGTCTGCAGGTGTGATGAGAAGCTTCAGGTGGTGCGGTGACGCGGGGCTGGTGGGGACAGGCCATGCCTTGTCCCTGGGCCTCTGCCGCGTCTCCCCCAGGAAACGGGGGTTCGGCCCTAGCTGGCCAAAGACCAGCCACCTCTGACGCTGGGTGCTGTGACCCGGCCCGTCTCTGGGGCTTTGCCCACCCCGTCCCCTTCACGACACACTCTCCAGGTGCTTTACAGGCCCTCCGTCCCACGGTGGCTCCGGCCTGGGCTGGGGGCACAGAGAGGCAGCAGCAGATCGGATCACACGGAGCCCCATCACGTGGTGGTGCGAGGCGTGGCTTATGTCAGTCGATAGAAACGTGCACGTGGTTTACTCTGAAAACAACGTGCATCGAGGACGTGAGGTTCTCAGGGCTGTACACTGTTTCACCCAGGAGCTCCTCGGGGTGCAGAGGCCGGGGCGCCAGCAGGCCAGGCGCCACGCGCCGCCGGCTGAGACCACTCGAAGCACGGGCTTGGGCACGCGGCAGATTGACTCAGCGACGGCTACCTCCCGGCCCCGCCAGCGGGGGCCTCCTTGCTACTGCTGGGTTTGTCTCCTTGCCGGAAGGGTCTCCTGTCCCCGATGACAAAACACTCCTGGAAGCGCCCTGCCCGTTACTCACAGTGAGAGAATCTGCCGCCCAAAACATTCGTTTCATTAGAAGCGTGTTTACCGTCCGTGCGGCCGGCTGCTCTGCAAGGGGCCCCCGACACAAGGCTCCGACTGTCCTCTGGGGCCCGAAGCACACTGAGTTCTCTCTGTTGAGAAAGATTGTTGTTTTTTGTTTTTTTTCCCCTACGCTTTCTTCTTCTCTGAAAATGGGCGTGAATGACTTTCTTGTGTGAGGCCTGCACACACGGTGGAGGAAATAGCAGAAGAAGAGCACGGCGTTTCCCGCGTGTGGGCTCAGCCTCCCGCCGGTGCCCGCGCGGCCCGCCTGCATCGCGCTGGGCAGGACGGGGGCCCTTCCCGCGTGTCCGGCTCCGCGCCAGAGTGTCCCGTTCCCCGGCGCGTCCCAGAGTGTGAATGCTGCTCACGGGGTCACAGAAGCCCCCAGAAGCCGGGACTTCACTGGCACACACGTCTGAGGGGTGAATCCAGGGGCCCCTCGGCATCCGACTCCCACATCTCTGTCCTTAGAGGACCTGCTTGCCCAGTCGTCACCACCGCAGACCCGAACCCAGACGCAGGGCGGGCAGTTCTGCAGGTGATCGAGCAGGGGTTGGGGGCCCGGTGTGGGCAGGAGTTGAAATAAATTGCCCAATTTCTGTATCAAATTCATAGTTTTCTAAAAAAACAGCCGGCTTTAGACCACCCTGGAATCACTCCTGACGTTCTAAAACTTGCTTTAAAAAAATGCACGTGTGTGTCGGGTTGGGGGAGATGTTTTACTCGCCTGTCCGTGTTTGTGTGACACAGAGGCTGCTCTCCAAAGAGGGTTTGTGAAGACGTGACCCCGATTCGAAGACAGCATGGGAGGCGGAAGGTTTAACGTGACCAACAGCTGCATCGCCAGCAAACCTGCTCTGTTCTGGCCTCTTCAAGATACTCACTGAGACCCGGCGCAGGGTGGGGCGGGACCAGGTCAGGCGTGAGCCGAGCGGCTGTCGGGGCCGCGCACTGGGCAGGTGGAGGCGGTCGTGTTTTCCTTACTTTCGTGCGCTCTGTGTTTCCCCCCGTGGTAAAAACATTTTAGAAAATGAAAATAGCATTTCTGGAGCTCGTAGGGACCAGCCGTGCAGGGTGGGGGACAGGGAGCCGGGCAGAGTTCACTGACCACAGGGGTGCGTTACACACACTCACACACACACACACTCACGTGCACCCGTATACACGGACGTGCTCATGCACACAGACTGGAGAGGAATTCTCGGCGTTCAAAACTGGAGGGAGGCTCGATGCAGTTTCCTTCCCTCTCATCTTCTCCGGAGAACTCTGAACAGCAGGAGGGGTCGGCGGCTTACCCGTCCCCACAGCGGCATTCGTGGCGGCAGCAGGACTAGATGGCGTAAGGACTTCTGTGTGGGTTTTTTTGTTTTAATTTTTTAATATTTTATTATCTATTTTTGAGAGACAGAGCACAAGCAGGGGAGGGGCAGAGGGAGAGGGAGACACAGAATCCGAAACAGGCTCCAGGCTCTGAGCTGTCAGCACAGAGCCCGACGCGGAGCTCGAACCCACGAACTGTGAGATCATGACCTGAGCCGAAGTCAGATGCTTAACCGACTGAGCCCCCCAGGCGCCCCTGTGTTGTTTTGTTATTAACGAATAACGGGAGGGAAGAATGTAGTGTTTACTGCTCTGTGAAGTCAGGGAAGCGAGCGGTCAGCCAGGCCCGACACCAGAGCCCTGGACGAAAAGGCGAATGAGGCTCTGAGCAGCCCGGATGTGCTAAGTATCTAGAAGTTTTGTGATCCTGTGGCCGGAGCTTCTCGGTGGTGGCCTGGGGTCTCCATTTTCTTGGGGCGTTTGGGGATTCGTGGAAACATCTGTAAATACGTGGCCGCTGCACCGTCACACCCCTCGTCTTCTCCAATGTCCGGGCCACAGCAGGTGATCTGATGATGCCCTTGTCACGGAGAGCAGGACTTCATGCGGGAGGTTGTGGGCATGCAAAGCCATGAGGCGGGGTGGAGGGCTGTGCTCTCGCCGGGCCTTCCAGAACGATGCTCCAGCGATGCAGAGCCGCTCTGCCTGGCGTGCTGACCTCACACAGGAGGCAGGAGGAAGCACCAGCTCTGCTGAAGTCGGGGTCACAGCTGTGCGGGCACGCCACCATCAGGACGTCACCAGCCGCTTGCCTCTGGGCTCCCCACGGCGGGAGACTGGACGCTGGCCGGTGCCGCAGAAACCCCGAGCCTCCGTGCCCGGGCGGCCGGAGCTGGGACGGCCCCAGGCTGCCCCTGGGCTTGGCCAGCTCACCTCCCGGCTGGATCTCATTCCCCTCCACGCTTTGGCCGCCGGGATTCTGGGAAATGTAGCTCTTTTACTTTCCAGCCCGGAGCCACATGAGAAGAGGGGAGCGGATGCTGGGAGCCCATCGTATCCAGCACCACGCAGCGCAGGGCGCACGCGGGGAGGGCTGCGTTCATGGCACGAGCGGGCGGGAGATCACCGTCTCACCCCAGCTCACCCATGCCCGTCCCCGGCATCTAGACCAGCCCTCGGACGTGCCTGAGGGACACATTTGCGCCGCATTTGCCGCCGACCCATGTCCACTCTGCAGACACTCACGGAGCAGCGCGCGCTGCCCACGGGGTGGCAGGCAGTCAGCTACAAGGAGGGACGAGTTTCCAGTGAAGCGCCTGACGGAAGTAGGAGGGTGGGGAGACGCAGTGTGGGGGGAGCGCGTGGCGAGGCCTTCCGACCACCCCAGCCCAGCCCCCGTGTGTGGGAGGGAGCACACGACAGCCCCCGAGCCAGAACCGTCCAGCGCAGCCCCTCTTCAGTTCCTGACCCGTAGAAGCCGCGAGAAATAGTAAAGCCACTGCCTTCGGGCGCAATTTATTACGTAGCAGTAGATTCCAGAAAAAGTCTGATTTATGTTTGAAAAGTACGCTCTTCCTTGAAATACAGCGTGCGCAGAGAAGTGCCCTTAGGAGCAAAGTGAGTTTTCTCAAAGGCAGCGCCCTCTGTAGGCGGCGTGCAGGTGAGGGTCTGTCCTCCCCGGCCCCCCGCAGCCCCGTGTGCCCCCTTTCAGCCGCACCCCTGCCGTGGCTGAGCATCTGTGTCCCCGAGTTCCTGGGTGGAATCCTAGCCCCCAGGGTGACGGTGTTGGACGTGGGCCCATGGGGGCGGCGAGGGTGTGCACGTGGAGCCTCATGGGGGGCGGTGGTCAGTGCCCTTGTGAGAGGCCCCTGAGCCGCCTCTGCCGGCTGGCGGCGTGATTGAACCAGGAAGCAGGCCTCACCCGAGACAGACCCTGTGGGCCTTGATTTCCGGCCTCCGGGGCCCGAGCAACCGTGTCTGTGTTTAAGCTCCAGGCTGGGGGTCAGTCCCTGCACCGACCACAGCGCACCCGAGGGGACCATCCGCGTCACTCGGCCAACACGGTGTAAGTGGAACCGTGCGGGGTGTGACCTGGTGACTTGCGCTCCCTGTCGTGCGCAGGTGACTCGTGCGGGACCCTCCGGACGCCCGTCCCACCACCGACGCGCTGCATCGCGGGCTCCCTCCCAGGCCCTCCTTGTGCTTTGGGGACGACTGTCCGCGGTGCGGGTGCTGTTAGGAATGTTGTGGTGCCGTCTCCCGGAGAACATGCGTGTGCGTGCCTGTTGGGTGTTGCCTCCGTGCCTCTAGCACGTGAGACGGCTCCTTGGAGTTTAGTGGATTCAAACGGCAACCGTTTCCTTCTCTCTGGAGAGCCTGCGGGCGGCCCGGCTCAGCGGGCACCTCTCCTCCACGTGGCGCTCACCCGGGTGTGCCAGCTGGCTTGCTCTCCCGGCTGGGTGTGGGTGCCCGCCGCGGGGCCCGGTGGGACTCTGCACGTCATGTCAGCACCTCGCTGTCCTGGTGGCCGCCACGGGGCTCTGGCCCCTGGGGACACAGGAGGAAGGAGGTGGCGGCTTCCCGCCTTCCTAAGACCTGGGCCCAGACGCACAGACTCCTCCTTTGGCCAGGGCAGTGGGAGGGTCAGCCCAGGTTCACGGGGGGGCTCTGCCTCTGGATGGGAGGGCACGTCATGGGGTCCTTCTTTGGGGTCCAGTGGGGAGCACCCTCTCGTGCCCTGGAGAGTGGATTGTGTGCTCAGGGCCCTCAGGACTCAAGAGTCACGTCAGGGCCCTCGGCTCCTCTGCCTCGGTCTCTCACTCAGGGTCTGCCCGCTCGGGGCCCCGGGAGTCAGCACCTCACTGGCAGTGCCCACCCTGGGCCTCCAACACACGCCCTGAAGGGCCACACCGACGTGGCCGCCAACTGACCCTCACGAGCGTGTCCATCAGGGAGCCGTGGGGGTGTTCATCCACACGGGGCCTGGTGACCTTGGCACTTCTCTCTGCGTCGGTGGGAACTTGAGCGGATCCTGAGCACAGATGGCTCCCCACTGCGAGAGCGTGCTCAGGCACCGTAGCTGGGGNNNNGGGGGGGGGGGGGCCCCCCCCCCCCGCCCCCCCCCGCCGCGCCCGCCGCCTGTGACCTCAAGCCTGTCGGCACTGCTCCCTGGGCGTTCACACCCTCAAAGACGTGCAGGTGGGAGGCCGGGCTCTCCCCTTCCCCTCACGCGGTCCCCCAAAACAGGTGGTGGCAGAGGACCCAGTGCCGCCCGAGTGTGGGAGCCCCTGCTCCTGGCACGGAGGCGGACGGGCGGAGGCAGCAGAGGCCGACCGTGCGCTCTGGCCAGGACAGGTTGGTGCCTGCCGTCCTGGGCCTTTCATCCAGTGGGCACAAGGGTGGGCAGGGGAAGGCAGGGTTTTAAAAGGTGGAGAGACAGACACACACAGGGGGCCCCGGAGNGGGTCTGCCCCGGATTGCTCAGAAGGAGCCCGCCCGGCCCACACCCCGATTCCAGGCCTGTGGCCGTCGGAGCTGATGCCCCCCCAGTAGCTGATGCCCCCCTCCCAAGCTCTGCTCTGACGTGGATTTACGTCTCCTTGTTCATACTCGCTGGTTAAATAAAAGACGTGGCTTATAAGTCAGTGGGGCCAGGGACGCGATTCACGGAGTTGGTAGAGAAAAGAGAACTAACGCGACATCTATGCGTTTGACGTGCCCATGAAGATAAAAGTCCAAGCCTACCGAGGGTTCGTCTTGTTTTAATTATTTCATCCCGTTGAGCAGCAATGCGGCTAAAGCAAACAGAGCCGTGTTTTCACGAAACAAACAGAAAGGGTTCAGTGACTTCAGTGGGTAAACCATCCCGCCGGCGTGGAGATGGGCTGGGCTCCAGGCGTCGTGTGCGTGCGTGTGTGCGTGTGTGTGTATGTGTGTGTGTGGTAACGTCTGTGGGATGTGGGTGCTGCTTGTTTCCAGGGAACAGAACAGGAATCCTTTCCGAGAAACGCTCTCAGGGCCGCTGGCTCGTAGAGTGGAGCCCCCGAGCTGCTCTGTCCCAGCCCCCGGCCTCAGGGACAGGAGCCCCCCCATGACCTCGCCTGCCCCCCCCCGTCTTGTCACATGCCAGCAGGAGCCTCCTGGGGCGACCGGTCTGCATGCAGTGAACGGCACCCATGTCCCAGGTGAGGTCGTTGCCATCCCCTTGGCCCTCCCCCCCCTGCAGGTGGGGGCTGAGGTGCAGGGAGGCTGAGTCACCTTCCCACAGGGGCTCACGCAGGGCCAGGGTCCCAGAGCGCCTACGGTGCCCACCGTCCCACCCCCGGCTCCGGGGCATTGAGAGGCCTGGGGAAGGGGGAGGGGTGGGGAGGGGCCCAGAGCAGCCCCAGTGGGTCACCCTTGGCCCCGCCCACACCTGTCCTCAGGCCGGATCTCAACACAAATGTCACCTGCACGGAGGGACCGCCCGGCCTTCACCAGCACAGGGTCTGGTCTGGTTTTATTGCCTTCGCTCACTGTCCACCACGTACTTGCGGGATGCGGTTTCATCTGACGCCCCATCTGGGACGGCCCTGGGGAGGGAGCACCCCCACCCTGGGGCGCTGACGCGGGCACAGGAGCAAAGGGGGTCCTGCCCTGGGGACTCTAGAGAGAACAGTGCAGAGTGCTCCCAGCAGCCACTGACATTGTATGGCACCCCCACCCCCCGTGCCACGCACTTTTCACGTGGCTCTTAATTGAACCCTTGGTGAGAATATGACCATCACCCAGCTTTAAAAATGAGGAAATTGGGGGGCGCCTGGGTGGCTCAGTCGGTTGAGCCTCTGACTTCAGCTCAGGTCATGATCTTGTGGTCCATGAGTTTGAGCCCCACATCAGGCTCAGAGCCTGGAGCTGCTTCGGATTCTGTCTCCCTCCCCCTCTCTGTCTCTCTTTCTGCCCCTCTCCCTGGTGGCTTACACTGTTTCCCTCGTCTCTCAAAAATGAATAAACATTTTTTAAAAACCTTTTAAAGAGCAAATTTGGCGTGGAGAGGCAGATCCCACAATAAGAGGTGAATTGAAAACCGGGTGCCCCGGCCCCTGAGCCCCGAGTCCGGCCCGGAGGGCGGGAAGGTGTAAGAAGGCCGCGGAAGGCTTGCTGCTGTCAGGGGCCCAGAGTGGTGCTCCCAGGGCATGACGTCATGTCTTCCTGTCTTGAGGTTTGGCCGGGGGCTCCAGAAAGCAGGCGAGAAGCGTCAGGTCGCCCCACACGGCGAGGCCACCAGGCAGGACACCCCCCGAGCAGGACTTACTGGGCCCAGGCCAAGGGGCCCTTCCTGTGGGGCCAGAGCGGTCGGGACCGACAGGTGCAGCGGCGCGGTGGTGGCGGAGCTCTGCCGTCCCGTCGGCTCACACGTGGAACTGCAGCGGCAGCGCGCGATTGTGCCGGGGCTCGGCCACGTGCAGAGCCGTCTGGCCCTGGCGCTGTGAAAATCTCCGTGGGGAGAGCAGGACGCTCACGTCCACGGAACCCACAGCAGGCCCGGCATTCTCGTCCCCCGGACCCTCCCGCCAGAAGCAGTCACAGTGGCCCCGCGACAGAGCTGGGCTCCGAGCCCGGGGCTCCCCGACGTGGGGGCGCAGCAGGCACGCCACCCCCACCCCCTGCTCGTGCCCGCCGGGAGGGGACGGCCGAGACCTGGGCGCGCTCGTTCTCAGCACCCACAGGAAGCTTCGAGGAATCGGCCTGCGGGGAGGCCCGTGTGCAGAGGCCTCGAGGCCCCGCCCACAGCGCAGGGGTGCGCCACCTCGGAGCGGGGCCCACTGCTCCCGGTGACCCCCCCGCCCGGCCCTGCCGAGACCACAGATTTGTGGACAAGACAAACACCCGTTGCCTCAAGGCACTGCTTCTCCGGGAAGCTTGGCGCACGGGGAAGGATGACCAGGGTGTGGGGGCCCACGTCCCCCCCGGGCACCTCCCCAGCTCCTCTGCGCTGCCGCGCCTGCTCCCGGGCCGTGGGAGGAGAGGTGGAAACCAAGGGCGGAGATTCCAGAAGGTTTGTGTCTGGAAGGCTGAGACCCACCTTAGCATCAGAAGAGAAGCGGCATTTACCTTCTCAGCAGAAACCGTGGGAGGAACAGAAAGGCTGATCTCACGGGGCAGGGGGTGGGAGGGGGGCTCCACCCGCACACGCACCTGCGGCTTCCCGGCTCCTTCCTCCCTCTGCATCTCATAGACTCGCGTTAAGACACACGTTGTAAAAATGAGCTCCGTGTCGTGGTAAATGTGCCTTGCGATCATTCCATCCAGGGCAAGGTGTCAGGTTTATTTTTACATGAAGGCATCGGCTTCTAGAATTAACGTACGAGTATATGGAAGTGAGGCTGAGGCCCACACCCCGTCGGAGCCGTGTTTGGGTGAGGCTTTGGTGAGCAGGCTTTAAAAACTCGGTGTTGTGATCAGGTAGCTCCGAGCACAGCCGCCGTCTTCTCTGCCCGCGGCCGGCGGGTGCTCCTGCGGCTGAGGTCCTCTGGAAGACGCGCCCCGTGCAGGTTCCGCTGCTCATCGTGGGGCCCACCTCATTCCTGTGCCGCCAACCTTCACCCTCGTGACCCCTCTGGTGGCCAGTGTGGACGGTGGGGTCTGCCGGGCTCCAAGCGCACACTCTGAAAGAACCGTCACTTTCTCCCGACCGCTCACTGTGTAAAAGGCCTTGTGCTAGGAGCGTTCTACTCGGAAGGAATTTCAGTTCCCAGCCTCCTTGCAGCTACAGCATGGACACTGCCCTGATTTTGGCCGGTAGATCATAAACGGAAGCCTTCTGAAGGGCTTCTGGGAAGAGTGTGTGTGTGTGTGTGTGTGTGTGTGTGTGTGTGTGTGTGTGTGTGTGCCTGCGCGCGCGCGCACGTGTGCATGCACTCATCCTAGCCGGTAGGCTTGTATCTGATGTGATGGCCAGTCTGCTGCAGCCATCTTGTGAGCTTGAGGACCCAGTTCCTGGAGCAGAGCAACAAAAGGAACGAGTCCCTTGTGTTGTCACAAACCGTGAAGTCATCCTGCCTATAGGTCTTGCTGTGTAAAAGGACAGAGTTTGTTCATTGTGACAGTTTTCTCTGGAAAATGGGGCAGGCGCACGGGGGTTGAAGGGGCTGGGATGAGGGAAGCGCGTGGCACAGGGTAAGCTGTCACTGCTGTTCTCGCGTCCTCAGCCGTCCTGTGACCTGTAGAGCAGCATCTGAAGGGAGCAGAGCAGGGGTCAAGGACCGACCACTTCCGTGCCCCCCCGGAAGCGTCTTGCGGGGACTCGGGGAGCGTGTGAGCGCCTGCCCTGCGGCCGTCTGTCCGTCTGTCCGAGGTGTGCCGCAGCGGCTTCCCTCCTGCAGGCGTCTGACCTTCCGCGTTTCCGTGAGAAGCAGCAGTCGCCGCGGGGGGATTAGGATGCTATGGTCGGAATGCAGAGAAAGCTCTTAGCTTCCAAGGCAGCTCTGGTCTGTGGCCTCCCTACGGTCCAGGGGCTTTGAGGACACGGGAGCGCTCCCTACATTCTGGCCACCCCACCTCCCCACGTCCGGAGGCAAGACCCCCGGGCAGGCGGAGGAGCCTCGCGGAGGGACGTCCTGCCCGCCCCCCGGGCCCTGAGCGCCGAGAAGGGGCAGCCAGGTGTGGGCCAGGCGGGGAGGTGTGTCAGGGGAATGAGAACCTCAGGCCACGGGCCCCGTGCTTTTCCACGGAGCCGCACGCCCCTCGGCAGAAAGGAGGTGATGTCCCGGGCGCCGCGGGCGGGCTCCTAGTGGTTGGCGTGTGTTCTGATTTCCCAGGGCCTGTCCGTTCTGTTCCTTCAGGGTCCCGGCCTCTCCCCGGGCCCCCCTCCCCCCGAGGGTATGAGACATGTCCCTTCCGCTGACATCCTGTTGGCCAGCACGCGGTCACGTGGTCCAGCCGGCTGCAGGGCAGTCCGGAAGTGTAGTCTGCGTCGGAGAAACCTTCAGTTTCCATGAAGGAGGAGCAGATGACACGGCCCTGCTCTGCAGAGAGGGGCCTGGCGTCTGACGGGGCGTTCGGCGGCAGGAAGGCTGCTGAGTCCCCGGGGGTCTCGTTTTCCTGGGCCCTCGGGCGCAGCACTCAGGGGCCGTCGCTGGCTCCACTCTGCTCTTCCGTGCGCCGTCTCACACCCAGCACCTCGCGGGTCCAGCTCTGTCCGCAGAGCCGGAGCCCAGGGGGTGCAGGGCCGCGTGGGCCGTGCCCTTCCGTGCCGGGCGCTCCCTGCCGCGGTCCTGTTTGTCCAGAGGCCGTGGGAGCTGCGCTGTCCCCACACACACTCCTCCCGCGGGGCCGGCCCAGGATCCCTGGGAGCCAGCAAGCAGCCCCGGGGACGTCATGTGCCCGGCAGGCTCGGTGAGGTCATGTCTGCAGGCGGGCACGACCACTTCCGTTCCCCAGCGGCGCCCCCCTGGTTTGTCTTCGGGCCTCCTGCCTGACCCCCAAACCAGACACCTCCCCGGCCCTCCCCCTGCGAGGCGCAATGGTCGTGGGAAACGAAATCGCCCTCCGTGTCCCCGCTCCAGCTCGCCCCGCAATCCGCTTAGCAAGAGAGAAGTGAGTGCCGTGGACGGGTCCCTCGGGGGGCCAGAACTCACCAGGTGTCATCTGTATGGCGAAGCCTCATGTGGCCATGGGCAGACACGGCGCAACACCACAAGCCACGAAGGCGTCCCGTGGGAATCATGGGTCCTGGCCCGCAAGGGTGTGAAGGTGGGGCCAGCCTCGTGAGGCTCCTTCAGGAAATGCTGATAAAATCTGCAGCGTGCCCCGCTTCTGGGTGCGTTTCCAGAGGAATCAAGGGCGCGTTTCGGAGAGCTCTCTGCACACCCGTGTTCACAACGGTGTTACTCACAATAGCCGGGGAGTGGGGGCAACCCAAGTGCCTGCTGACACATAAACGGATAAACAAAATGTGGAGAAAACACACAGTGGGTTATTATTCAGCCTTAAAAGGGGGAAACCCCGCTGCACCCTGGGTGACCCTGAAGCGTCGCGCTCGGGGAAAGGAGCCCATCGCCGAGGACAGACACCGTCCGATTCCACTTACGTGGGGTCCCGGGAGGAGTCACACTTACAGAAGCAGAGATTGTAAATCTTACCTGGTCATTTTCAGAAACACAGGAAATGGTTGGCTTCGACGAGGGGTCCGTGGAGTCCCTGGGCACGGTGCCCAGCGCCCGCCAGCGTTCAGGAACAGCGGTGGCTACTGATCCTACCATTAGGACAGTAATGAGAGGGTCCCCTCCTGCCCCACCCAGTCAGGGGTGTCCAGAGAAACAGCCGATGGGAGATTCCATGTGCGCACGTGGTATAAACATGACGTGTGGGAGAGAGATGTGTAGGACATACGTGTACATACAGCGCATGTGTTTGTATATAAGATACACAGAGAGACGTCAAGGGACTGGCTTACGCCATTGCGGGGTCTGCACACCTGACGTGTGCAGCCAGCGGGAAGCTCGGGCGGGAGCTGGTGCTGCGGTCTGAAACCCGCTTTGTTTTGCCAGGCCTTCGCCTGATCGGACAGGGCCCAAGCCACTGCAGCTCATCTCCTTTCCTAAAGCCAACTGACCGTGGATGCCGACCACATCCACCAGATACCTTCAGAGCAACACTTAGCCGAGCGTTTGAGTAACTGGGCCCTGCAGCCCGGCCGAGTCCACACCAAACCTGCCTGGCTGTGTCACTTTTCCGCGCAGGCCTGGGATCTGGGGAGCAGGCAGGGCTGTGAGCCGGTCCGCCAGTGTCTTTGTTGGGTCTGTGTGCTCAGCCCAGCTACTGAGAACGCCCTTAAGAGATTCACCAATGAGGTTTTAGCCCATCATTCTCTTTGTCTGAGTTTGTCATTTTGACAGGAAAAAGTCAGAGCTGTGCCCTTTGCTGGCCTTTCTGCCCCTGGGCAGATAGACCCGTGGGCCACCTCCTCATTAGAAGAGGGTCCTTCCTGGGGGCTGACGGCAGAGCCATCACAAACTTGCAGGAAGGAAGTGTAACCATAGCAACATTTACTGAGCACTTACTCTGCACCGGGGACCTTTAACCACAATGTAAGTGTTGACTCCTTTAATCGGACAGCTAGGTACATTTATCACACCCATTTACAGATGAGGAAACTGAGGCCCACGTGACTAGTACGAGAAGGAGCCGGGATTCGAATCCACTCCCTGTGGCTTCAGAATCCATACCAACCGAGGATGTCACTTTTGGGGACAGGACACACGCCTGAGCGTCTGAACCGGGACCCGAATTCTCTCTCGACAAATGTGCACTTCTCTCCACCCTCAAAGAGTGCATCTCCATATCCAGAATGGAGCATAATCCCCCTCTGTCTTCTCTGGAATGTTCTGAGAATTTGTGTCTGTCAAACACATTAGAGAAACATGAGAAGAATTTTCCAAAGGCCAGGTCTCTTTGCTCTTGTTAAGCTGCCTTTGGGGCAGATCTGATACCAACTGCAGTCCCCAGCTTCCGTCCCGCAGGCGTGAACGGAAGTCACTCCCGCGTTAGGTGCCGGGTGAGATGGTGCCGCCGCTGTGTCCACGCTCACGCGCTACCCGGGAGGGCCCTGAGGTCTCAGGGAGGGGGGGACTCTGCAGAAACGAGCATCGCCGGGTTCCGGGGTGCAGGCGCAGCTGGGGACCCAGCCCGAACCTCCTCGCGGTCCTGGCCGTTCCGACCGGTGCTGCCGAGGGCTCTGGAGGGATGAGACGCTCCGCAAACTGGAAGAAACTCGCTCCGACCACGGGCCACCCAGCAGACACGTATGTAACTGTAACACTACTTCCCGGATGTGCGAAGCGCTTGGTTCCAGGACCACAGACAGAGGGGATGGCCTGGAACCGCAGATCTGAATTCCGCCCCGGCCGTCACGCCCCCCGGGCACCCGGCCTCCCGGTGTCCCCTGCCCCCCTCCGGGCTGGCACGTCCCTGGGCCTCGCCCTCCCGGCCCCTGCGGCCAAGGCCGGGTCTGCTTGAGGAAGGAGCCCGCACTGGAACGTGAGAGCTGCCACGGGGCCACGGGGCCACGGAAACCGCCGCGAGATCGCTCCCTTCCTTCTGCTCTGCTCTGCCGGCTGCCGGCCTCGCGGCCGCTCCAGGAAGCCCTCTGACAAGAGAGCATTGTGACTCCCTTGTCACAAAGGGGGCCTTTCAGGGCGGCTGATCTGGGAGGGCAGAGACCCCCGGCCTGCTCGTCAGGCGGTTCTGGGCGCAGCGGCCACGGTCCGCCGGGCTGTACGTGGACCCAGCCGCCGCCAGAGACAAACCCTCTACTGCAGTGGGGGGTGCAGACTGGCCAATCCAGAAAGCTCTCCCAGCCCTCTCTCGGAAAAGCTGTTTCCTTCTGGAAGAAAGGCTACCCGTGGCCGGGCAGATTTATGATGCCAGCAGTTCGGAAGGATCAGAGGGACAGACAGACAGACAGACAGGCAGCCGGCCCTGGTCGCGCCTGGGGAGCTCCGTGCCGTGGAGAAAGGGCGGCAGAGAAGACCCTGCACCCTCTGCCCTTCCACACCGGGGGCCGTGGACCCGCCTGAGCAAAACAGCTAATTCAAAAATGGCTTCGCCTGCAGAAGGGCTCTCCGAGGGCGGGCGCCTGCGCTGGGGACACCGTCCCAGTCACCGCATCCGCAGACCCGGCCCCGCCGTGCTGGAGGCCCAGGGGCGGCGGCTCTCGGAGCGTCAGTGGCCTCCCGTGCGCCGGGTGACCGAGCGTCTCTCCCGGA
>NW_027528369.1:9100541-9112266 GCF_008692635.1 Crocuta crocuta | reverse complement strand
CAGGACGGCTGACGGGCCAGCGTGCCGGCTGTGAGAGCAGGACACACACGTACCCGAGCCGCGTGTCACTGCTGCTGACACCAGTGTCCCGGCTCTTCGATCCGCCGGCTCCCAGGAGAACGGCAGGAACGGCCCGAGATGCAGGCGTGCTGGGTGAGAGACCCCGAAGCGACGGGGCTTTGACCGCTCAGCCCGTGAAAGCCAGAGGGCAAGATGACCGTCCCCAGGAGAGGCTCTGAAAGGGGACTCGGTGGGGGGCGGGGGGCCAGACCCGGGGCGTGTGCCCCTTCACAGCGTCAAAAGGAAGAGTCTCAGGGCCCCTGGGGGCTCAGTCAGTTAAGCATCTGACTCTTGGTTTCAGCTCAGGTCATGATCTCGTGGTTGGTGGGTTCCAGCCCTGAGTCGGGCTCTGCGCCGTCAGATTTTCTCTCTCTCGCTCTCTCTGTGCCCCTCCCGTGCGCGTGCTCTCTCTCCCCCTCAGAAATAAACTTTAAAAAAAGAGAAGAGGCTGACACTTACTTCAGAATATTTTCAAAATGTTTTCAACTGTATTCTCTCTTTTTCCATCTTTGTCCCTGAGTGGCCTGTAGCTCTGTGGCCTCAGACAAATGAATTAACTTCCCTGAGCCGGTTAACCTTTCAGTGTGCACAGTAGCAATGATACCACCCACTGCGTGTGGAGAGCCGTTGCCAGCCTGGAGAGGGACGTGTGCAGTGAGGTAACACCCGCTGTCCTGGGAGGAATGGCCCCGATGTGTTCTTAGGTGAGAAAAGGAAACCGCGCCCCGGGAATGAAATAGCAGACACCTGCCCGGCCTGTGCTAGGCGATGTACGCAGCGCACACAACAGCGCCACGAGGCAGGCACTGCTCTCAGTCCCATTTCACAGAGAAGCAAACAGAGGCGACAGAGGGGCCAAGGAACTTGGCCAGGGACGCACAGCGACACTCTGGTGCCGCCCCTGTCGACTCTGGAAACACAGACCCCAGGAAAACTCCTTACGTCCCGGGGCATTTGCATCAGCAGGGGAAAGCGTCTGACTTGGAGTGGGATTCGGGGTGGGAGCAGGTGGGAAGGGGAGATGGGTCATTGCCCATCTCGATATCCGATATTCGTCTGCTGGCTGTCATTTTAACGAAGAACAAAACTCTCTGAATGAAGAAAACGGGTCGCTTTCTGAGGCTTCGCCCGTCTTCTCCGTTCTTGGAGTCTGTTTGCACCCTTGTGACCAAGACCGGTTGTCAGGAGTCAGCATGTGGATCGAGGGCTGGCACTCCCTACACCCCTACACGCGGCTGAGCTCGCGGTCCCTCTGGCAGGCGGGCACTNCGCCGACCTCTGAGGCACGCCGCTCTCCAGGGTCCCTCGGGAATGTGTGTGGTTCCCCAGCAAAACCTCCCGAAGGGTAGCCTGTCCTCCCCTAACCTGAAGACACTCGTCCCGGGTCCCAGAGGGTACGGTGCCCTGTCCTTGCGGGCGCACTGGGCACGTGAGCCAGCCCCCTGCGTGTGGTGAGCTGGGCTTCGTACTCTCCAGCCACAGGCAGCGAAGTTTGTGGCCCGAAGAAGCAGATGGCGGTCTGCCTGGGGGGGCTCCCAGCAGGTGGGAATGGGGGCGGGGAGGGAGCACGACCCCACCAGACACGTTCTAAGAAACGTGAGGGAGTCGGCCCCCGGGAGGGGGGGGGGCTGCTTCATCCTCACCGCCCCCCCCAGTGGGGAGGATGAGACACAGGTGCTTGGGGGGGTGCGGTCCGCAAGCCGGGAGGTGTGTCCGCTGCTGCACGTGAACTCAGCCGGCCAAGGGGCTGCGGGCGGGGGCGTCCCCGCGCCGCCCCGTCTAGCCGTGCATGAAAGATGCCGGTTCTTCACAAATCTCTCAGAGAAGTAGCTCTCGGGGAGGAATACGGTCCTGCTAAATCACTAAAGATGGTTGTTGTGAAAATCAGCAGGAAGGTGCCTGTGATTGGAGCAGCTGGAAACGAACGATGCGCGATAGCCGTTGCTAAAGTCTGTGCTTCTCTGATTCTTCCCCTGGATCAGTCAGGGGTCTTGTGGAAAGTGCAGATTCCGGGGGCGCTGGGGGGCTCAGTCGGTTGAGCGTCCGACTTCAGCTCAGGTCACAATCTCAGGTCGTGAGTTCGAGCCCCACGTCAGGATCTGTGCTGACGGCTCAGAGCCTGGAGCTGCTTCAGATTCTGTGTCTCCCTCTCTCTCTGACCCTCCCGGGCTCACGCTGCCTCTCTCTCTCTCTCTCTCTCTCTCTCAGAAATAAATAAAAAACATTAAAAAATTTTTTTAAATAAAAAAAGAAAATGCAGATTCTGATTCAGTATGTTTGGGATCAGGCCTGAGATTTCCATTTTTCAAAAAAATTTTAACATTTTCATTTTTTGACAGAGACTGTGAGCAGGGGAGGGGCAGAGAGAGAAGAAGACACAGAATCTGAAGCAGCTCGAGGCACTGAGCTGTCAGCACAGAGCCCGACGTGGGGCTCAAACCCACAAACTGAGATCATGACCTGAGCCGAAATCAGATGCTTAACTGACTGAGCCCCCCAGGAGCCCTGAGATTTCCATTTCTTTATTTTACTTTATTTTGTTTGAGAGAAAGAGCACTAGCAGGGGTGGGGGCAGAGGGAGAGAGAAAGATTAAGAGCTTAAGAGACTAAGCAGGCTCCGTGCCTGCTCAGAGCCTGATGCAGAGCTCAGTCCCGCTACCCTGGGATCACGACCTGAGCGGAAACCGAGAGTCGGACGCCCAACCAACTGAGCCCCCAGGCGCCCTGAGATTTTGCATTTCTAACCAGCGCCCCGGTGAGGTCAAGGCTGCAGGTCTGTGGACCACATTTTGAGCAGCAAGAGCGGAAGTGAATTTACCATGTCTCCTTCATGAAAGCAGTGGGACATGGCCTGGGTCTGGTGTCCCTCAGGGACCAGGGCCCTCCCGTCCTGTTCCTTTGCTGGGAACAGCCTCCGTCCCCAGGGTCCAGGCAGTGGCCCCAAACAGCTGCGTCAACTCCAGCCATCTCGTCGATACCCCAGTTAGTAGGAGAGAAAGGGATGAAGAGAGACAAGGTGTTTTTTTTTTTAATTTAAATATTTTATAGATTCACAGGCAGTTGTAAGAGAAAAGAGAGAGATTCCGTGCACCTGTTTTTCGGTCTTCCTCCGACGGCAGCGCCTTGGAAGCCAGCAGTGGGCTATCTCCACCAGGATGCTGACGTTGTCGTAATCCGCCCGCGGTTCAGACTTCTGCGCCTTGACTTGTGCTCCTCGCGGCTGTATTTTCTGTGCGGTTTTGTCACCTGTGCAGGTTTGACCATCCAAGCCCAGTCACGATCCAGAAGAGTTCGAGCAACACAGGAATCTGGGGACCCACCTCCATCCAACCTCATCCCGGGTCCCAACCCTCTGGAAAATACGGGGTGAAGGGTTTGGCCAGGAGTCTTTCTGTTACTCGTAGTTTTTTCTGTTGAGATAGACTTGGCATATGACGCCATGTCCAGATTTTAAGTGTACAGTTCAGGGAGTTGGATGAATTACGCAGCCATGCGGTTCCCCGTGGACCCAGAAGGCTCATCTGCGCCTCTGTGTGGCCGGGCCCCCTCGGCCCCCACGGAGGCAGCGTCTATTGGTTTATCTGGCCTTGGGCTCCGTGTAACGGTCACAGGGCAGATGCTCTGTGTTTGACTGGTTTCCGTCAACATGCTCTTGAACGTCATTCATCCAATGCTGTGCGTCGATAGTTTTTTGTTTTTTTTTAATGGACTCTCATTCTGTTGTCGGCAAGTAATGTGTGTTTGTTCCCCTGCTGAGGACACTTGGCTACTACGCAGAGAGATGTTACGGACATTCCAGTGCTCATCTTCTTAGCAACGTGTGTCTGCAGCTCCTCTGGGAGCCTGGGAGCAGAAGAGAGGGCTGAAGGGCGCGTGTGAGCTGTAACTCGAAAAGACGCTGCTAGCGCCTGGCCGTGTAGACGGTAGCTCTTCTGGCGTGTGAGATCCTGTCCCGGGATGGTGTCTACCTGCACTTCCACGGTGACCGTTAACGGCGAGCATCTTTCCATGTAAAAAATGGCTGCTTGCGTGCCACCCTCTACAAGATGCCTGTTCAGATGGCTTGCCCATTTAAAAACCGGAGTAGTTTGCCCCTTGTAGGAGTTCTGTGTCCTGGGTGTGAGTCCTTCATTTTCTCTCAATTTGGAGATTGCCTCTGCGTTTGTTTTTTGTTTTTGTTTTTTTAAATATTTTTATTTATTTCTAGGAGAGAGAGAGAGACAGCGTGAGCAGGGGAGGGTCAGAGAGAGGGGGAGACACAGACTCTGAAATAGGCTCCAGGCTCTGAGCTGGCAGTCAGCCCAGAGCCCGATGCGGGGCTCGAACCCACGAACCGCGAGATCATGACCCAAGCAAAAGTCGGACGCTTAACCGACTAAGCCACCCAGGTGCCCCGCCTCTTCGTTTTCTTAATGGTGTCTCTGGATGAGCAAATTTGCAAGTTTTGGGTGAAGTACATTTAGCAATGTTTAAATCCATCCCTGGTGCCCCGTGCATCCTCTCTATCAAATTGTGCTGTGTGCAAAACTTGCCTACGTTCAGATGCACGGTCCGTCTCAGATACGGTCCGTGCCTGGGGTCACACTAGTGTGAAGATTTACTTGCTTCTCTCTAAGGACCTCCAGTTCGGTCAGCATCTGTTAAGACAAGCTTTCTTACACCACTGAATTAACAATCATTATTTACTGCTAACAATTGACGTCCATCATTTCTGTGTTCTCTATTTTTTGCTTGCTCACTGAGCTAGAAGCTTACCAGTCGTGTTCATCTTCTCAAAGAAAAGACTCTGGCTTTTAATTTTTTATGTTACTTGGTTTTCATTTTCCCGATTTCTCATCATCTACTAAGTTAGTGTTTAACTTATTAATTTTCTAGCTTTCTTTTTTTAAAGTTTATTTATTTATTGAGAGAGAGAGACAGCATGAGCAGGGGAAGGGTAGAGATATTGGGAGAGACAGAGAATTACAAACAGGCTCTGCACTGTCAGCACGGAGCCTGACGTGGGGCTCGAACTCACAAAACCGTGAGATCATGATGACCCGAGCCGAAATCAAGAATTGGATGCTTAACCGACTGAGCCAGCCAGGCGCCTCTCATTTTCTAGTCTTCTAATGTGGATGCTGAGGTCGTTAACTTCTGACTGTAGCCCGAAAGCTAGACATTTCTCTCTAAGGGTCGCGTTAGCTGCACGCTGCAAACCGTACCACGCTTCACCTTCGTCACCCTTCATCGCCAGTAATTTTGTAATTCCCCCTGCGACTCCCGCAGGGTTATGTGCAAGTGTGTTCCTTGAGTTCCAAGCGCATTGTGATCGTTTCCCCAGGGATCTTCCTGTGGTTTGTTCCTAGTTTAATTCCGTTGCCACAGGGAGCGTCGTCTGCACGCCGAGCTCTCCATGGCGTGCCGCCGTGGCTTCCCTCGTGGCTCGGTGCGTGGTCTGGCTGGGTATTTCCTCTGAGCCCAGACGTAGCAAGTGCACCCTGGCTGCTGAGTGTTCTACAGAGTCTGCTGGGTCACGGTGGTTGACGGATTTGCTCCGACCTTTTATATTTTTAGTCACTTCTTTTGCCTACTCATCTTATCTGTTACTGAGAGCGAGATTTTTGAATCCCCAACTAGGATGGTGGAGTTTGTTACTCCTTTCTTTTAAACTATAAAATGTTGCCTCCTGTGATTTTGAAACACTGTTATCAGGTGTTGACACATTTCCCTGTTCACAAAGGTTAAAATAGATATATATTTGTTAATCAGTATATACACAGCATAGGGTATGCATACATTGTATCCATACACATCCTGCGTATATGCTGTAGGTATAAACACCGACACGATGTGTGCACGCGGCTTGCTTCCATCTCTGTGCCCATCTGTCAGCTCTTGCCCCCGTCCCCCCTCCCCCCACCGAGAACCCCTCTATTCCTCCAGGGCTTCCGTATGTGCACACGAGAGAAAACGCAAATGCCTGTGTTCTTGTCCCCACCCCCACCCCAAGGGTGGCACATGACGTAGGCTCCTGTGCAATGTCCCTTCCCCCACGACACCGTCTCAGTGCTGTGTTCATGCCAGCGCGGCCGGGCTCCCCTGGGGGGCGCACCTGTCAGGTCCGCAAGCCCCGCCGGGGACTTTGGGCCGGCGCCTCTGCCCCCGTCGGACACCGGCCTCCGACGTGGGTCCTGCCCCCAGGAGGCTCAGGGTTTGTGTTGCTCGTACGCGGCCTCCCCCCGCAGCCCAGCCACCGCCGACGTGGTGAGGAGGCCCTTCGCTCAAGGACCCTGCGAACGGCAGTGGCATTTGCTTCGGCTTCTGTGCTGGGCACCGTGGTCTAGCCAGGAACCGCCCGGGCTCGAGCTCTGCTAATTCCCTATGCGCCTTTGGGCAATGGCTGTTTGGGGTGTCGGGGTGGTCATAGCTAACATGTCAGGGGGTGCTTATTCCATCCTCAGCACGACTCTTAGGAGCTCTCCATGTTTAATCCCATTCACTTGACAGTGGGATGAGATCAGTCAGGTTATTTACCCTGCAGTAAATCTTTCTGAGGCACAGAGAGGTTAAGTAACTTGCCCAAGGTCACACAGCTCAGCGGAGCCAGCCAGCGTTCAGTCCCAGCCCTCAGTCCGGCTCCAGGTTATCAAGAGGATTAAGCCCATCAGAGAACATGATGTATTTGGACGGGGATCTGGTTTGTGCTCACCGAGTGTTAGCTCTGGTTGTCGTTACCTGTCTGAGGAACGGGGCACAGCCAGTCTTGTCTGAGTGGAAAATACCACGCACACTTAGATCAGAGACTTAGGTTCACCCTGTACAGTTTTTAAATGCTCTGGGGCCGTGGGAGAGGCGACTGGGACAGGCGGGTGCTGGAATCAGGCGGGGAACGTGTGGGCGGAGGGGGGAGGCCGGGTCACCCCGTTAGCCAGAGCTGAGGGGCCGCCTCGCGTCCACCCGCGTGCCTCCAGGATCGTGCGAACGCAGGACACCGTCAGCATGGGACGCGCAAGTGGCTTGGAGTCCCTTTGCTTTCCTTTGCAGCAAACAGAGCAGCGGAGAGGTTAGCAAGCTTGTTTTGGCAGAGGAAAAAACGCAAAATGCCCAAACCACAGAATTCTCAAGAATACTGCTAAGCACTAATTTTGCTAACATGTTAGACAGCCTTTCGGGTCTAGGCAATCTTGTTCCTCGGCTGGAAACGGTTCCCGAAAGCCATGTGATCCCAGACCCACCCTGGGCATGTGGGGATAATGAGAAAATCAGCCCCTGCCTTCGCTCGCCCCCTAGCCAGGCCGAGTGGGGGCATCCCCAAAGCTCCAGCCCGGGCCCCCCCCAGCAGATGCATCCTCTTGAACTCGGTTAAGACCACGGGTTTACATGCCCTTGAAATAGGATCTCAGCGAAACCTGCTCCCCGGGGTTGAAGGCACAGGACCCCCGAGCCAACGTCGGGGTGCAGACCAGGCCCCTTTCTGGCACACCCCCTTGTCATTCAAGGTCAGCATCTCCCACCAAAACCGGCTAAATAATGAGGCAAATAGGATCACATCCCTGTTAAGAAGGTAATGAGTCACAAATGCTATTTCAATGGTTTTCTTTGAAAGAAATACATATAACCAAACCAATTTTAATTAAAGATCTTGTCTTTGTAATCAGGCGGCCACAAATGAAGGCCAAACTGCTTTCATGTGCAGTAATATACACAGAGCCGAACTAGCTTTCCCATAAAAGGGCACAGCTTTTTTTTTCTTTTTTTTTCAAATAAGAAAGTAGTTTGTTCCTCACAGTATGGGGAAGCAACAGCAAACTATCTTTTGCAAAGTATAGAATTGCGAACCACCCTCCCCCCACCCCCCACGAACGCCGTCTGTTGATGTTAAAGCAGTTGGAATGTTTGCCAGACTCACATCCCAGCTGGGATGATCCTGCCCTTGGAGATCATGCACGGGATCCTGGTTTTTCAGCAAAAAGACATCGTCAAAAGCCAAATAAACCCCACCTACCGGTACATCTAAAGCACCGATGGCAGGGGAACGACTGTCACACGCCACAGCATGTCCTTCTGCAGAAGAAACCGCCGCAACATCAAAAACGATGTTTGGATTTTTCATTGTAAACTGTCAACAGAATTGGAATATGTCTCCTAAACATGCCCTCCCAAGCCAGCCGAGGGGACCGTGGTCGGTGGTTAAACACGCGTGTAATTTAATAATCCACGAGAGGAAAGCCCATCTGAAGTGGCCTCATCTCAGCCGTGCGGTCTCGCTTCTCGACGGCGCCGAATCACGTCTTCACCCCAGAGGGTCTGGGGTGCCCCGCGCGGGTCCCGCCAGCAGCTCGCACCGCGCCGCCTAGAGTGTGACGGCCGGCTCTGGCCAGGGGCGGCTCCGGGGACAGCGGTCACCTTGAGCGCTCTTGGTCTCCCCAGGGTGGGAGCCCCAGGACGCTTGGCCACCGTCTGCTGGACTGGGCGACCTCGGGGGGCAGGAGGCGGGGTGTTGACGAGGGGCTCCTGGGAGCTCCCGTCTGTCCTCGCACGAGTGACCGTTGTGGTCCTGCACGTGCTGAGCTTTGCCCCGGCAATATCCGGAACACGTGATGGGAAGCTAGCCGGCACCAGGGGCTCCGAGATGCAGGGAGTGACAGAGGGGCACCGGATGCCGGGCGGGGTCACACAGNGCACACGTGTGTGAGATCAGGTCCTGGCGATCTGATGATCTCATCTTCCTTTGGCGAAGCGTGATACACGGCAGGCGACGTGGTGCCCTCTGCGTGCTCCCGGGTCGTGGGCTCCAGATGCATGTCACAGACCAGCAAGGCTGGGCGGGCCCCCAGCAGCACCCCTCGCTGGTGGTGAGAGTCTGGCTCATGCGCACTGCGCGCCCTGGCCATTGCCATCCCCATTAAAAAAAAAATTTAATGCTTTATTTTTGAGAGAGAGAAAGAGAGAGAGAGAGAGAGACAGAGCATGAGTGGGGGAGGGGCAGAGAGAGGCAGACACAGAATCTAAAGCAGCTCCAGGCTCTGAGCTGTCAGCACAGAGCCTGACACGGGGCTCGAACCCACGAACCGTGAGATCATGACCTGAGCCCAAGTCAGACACTTAACTGACGGAGGCCCCAGGAACCCTGAAGTCCACGTTTTTTTTTTTACAAATAGTTTATTGTCAAGTTGGTTTCCATATAACCCCCACTGCTCATCCCCACAAGTGCCCTCCTCCAGGCCCATCTCCCCCCTCCCCCACCCCGTCTGCCCTCAGTGTGTTCTCAGCATTCAAGAGTCTCTCATGGTTTGCCTCCCTCCCTCTCCCCCCGTATTTTCCCCTTTCTTCTCCCCCACGGTCCTCCGTCAAGTTCCTCCTAATCCTCCTATACGTGCAAACATACGGTATCTGTCCTTCTCTGCCTGACTTATTTCGCTCAGCATAACACCCTCAAGGTCCATCCACGTTGCTACACGTGGCCAGATTTCATTCTTTCTCATTGCCGTGGAGTATTCCATCGTGTGGATGAACCACATCTTCTTGATCCATTCGTCCGTTGATGGACACTTAGGCTCTTTCCATGCTTTGGCTCTTGTTGAGAGTGCTGCTGTGAACATTGGGGTCCATGTGCCCCTGCGCATCAGCACTCCTGTGTCCCTCGGGTAAATCCCTAGCAGTGCTAGTGCTGGGTCCTAGGGGAGTTCTGTTGTTCATTTTTTGAGGAACCTCCACACTGTTTTCCAGAGGGGCAGTCACCATTTTTAAATGCTTGGAGCATGCGGAGTCCCACTCCAGCCCAGCGGATAGTGACGTGGGCCTGAGAGGCAGACAGCTTCAGCTGTGGCACTTGGTAGCTGCGAGGCAGCATCTTAGCCACGAAACAGAGGTGACCGTACCTATCTCAGCCCCCAGGGGTGGCCGCACCCCGGCCCAGGCTCCCGTACTGAGCACGCACCACCGCCTGGGGAGGAGAGGGGGCCCTCCCACCCACGTGGATCTCAGCCACTGTTCTTTGAGGGTCCACAGCCAGTCTCTCAGAGTGCTCTCTGCTCGGAAAGGGGGCGTGGCCGCAGGACACAGGGTGACCACACGGACCGGGAAATCTGCAGGCCCCCCGGCCCCGCGGCTGGACCCCTGCCCTTAGACAGCACATCTGGTGCCTAGCAAGGACTCCGCCAGGTCACAGAGCCGGGCAGTGGGGCTCCTTCTGGCCCTTCCTGTTCCCTGGTGCACTGGGGACTTGCTGGCATTTGGAGAGAAGGGGGTAGTTTGAACCTAAGGAGAGGAGATGCCGACCACCCCTCGGCCGTGGGACATGTGGACCGCAGGGCTGAGGGGGCAGAAGGCAAGTCCACGTGAACCCACCTGGGAAGCGGCTCCCGGAGGCTGATGTTGGCCGCTGTGACTTCGCACGTGAGCCCGTCAGGTGTTCACCGTCTTCAGAGTCAGAAGGCCGCACTCCAGCCCTGGAGGCCGCATGGCCTTGCACTGTGTTATGACCAGTGAGCTTTGCCCTGAACTGCGGAGGACGCCTTTTAAAGTCCCCCTTGGGCTTCACAGGCTCCGTGTGGGGGTCCCACACCTGCTGGCGGGACCCATGCTTCCCAAACGTGAGCGCTTCCTCTGGCCTTCCTTCTCCCTGAAATGCCACCGCCACCTGCCTTCCCCAGGCTGACGCACGATCAGCCTCCTTGGGGAGGCCTCCTCCGGCCCCCAGACCAGGCAGTGGGGACCCTCTGCACATCCAGTACTGTATGTCCCTTGATATATCGTCACTACCTGTTATTTTCAGGTGGAAGCAACAGAAACTTAGATATTTTTTGTTTTATTTTTTACAACAAAGTCAGGAGGAAGGCAAGTCAGGGCTGTAGTGGTGCGTCCCCTCCATAATGTCCTCAGGTCATGGCTTCTTCTGTCTAATTAATCTACCACACGTTGAGTCTTTGCCCAAAGCCACCTTTGCTCAAGATGGCCACTTCAGTGCCAGCCATCACATCTGCATTCCAGCCAGCAGGAAAGAAGACCTGTGAGAGGAAAGGGCAGAGGGTCCACCACACTGTGCTTAGATCGTCATCACATGGCCTCCTCCAGCTGCACGGGGGTTGGGGAGGGGGTGGAATTTTAATTCTGGGTGGTCACATGCCCAACCGAACACGGGCCCTGTTCCCACAGAAGGGGGTGGCAGACACAGGGACAAGAGGGGTCTGTGCTCCTCATGCTCAGGTCAGAGCCAGGACCCTCAGAGGCCCCCAGCAAGTGGTGATGCTGGAGTGAGCGGGTGAGCGGGTGAGCGGGTGAGCGGGTGCATGGTCGGCGGCGGGGCCTGGATGTGAGGTGCAGCTCTGGTGCCCGCCCCCCCCACTTTACCGCATGCCTAGCAGCAATCTTCACATGGGGGGGCAAAGAGGTTCTGGCAGCTTTGACCTCAGAGCCTCATGGCGGTGGGGCGTGAGGAGACCTACAGGGAGGAGGGACTACCCCCATCGCCCCCCCTCCGCTGCGCCCCATCTAAGTGCCCGATGCCCGCACCCACTTCCGGTCCGGCCGACCGTCTGCACTGCGCTTGTGCCGGGTCACCGGGGCCCAGCCTCGCGGACAGCTGTGCGCAGCGTGGTCTTCACAGCTCGGTTAGCAGGGGCCCCCAGACTGCGGGGGGCTTGGGGCGCTCGCTGCCCAGCGGGGCTCCGAGGGCTGGAGG